>NC_142439.1:64772500-65080625 GCF_059453495.1 Arachis ipaensis | reverse complement strand
CCAACTTGTCTACCTAATTATTATCTATTATTTATTATATGAGCCTGATTCGTTGTTAAAAGCGTAGTTATTTTACGAGGTACTTTTTTATAAAAAAAACATTTGGATTAAAAACAGAATCATTTATAATCAATCCACAAATAGTAACAGATAAAACATTTATAAATAACCATACATAAATATATCACAAGCAGTTGATATCATTCCGTGATCTAGCCTTTATTAGAGTATAGCCTTTTAGTTAGAACACCCCTAGATATAGCTAAATAATATCTATATACATATATATACATACAACATCCCAGGTCCTAACCAATTCAAGAAGTCCCTAAGCTGGCACCCAGGCTAGCCTAGACTCTATACTCACCTAGTCCCTCTAAACTACTAAAGCGAAGGAAAGTACGTTCTAGGTCTTCAAAACTCAAGTCAGGTGGAACGTCATCAAAAGGTGGAACATCATCTTCTACTCCTCTGCACGATCAGACATTGCCATATGACATCACTCCAGTACCTCATCAAGTAGCCACATAACAAGAGTCTCGTACATAGGATTTAGGTTAAAGTTCGCGTACAAACGGGGTGCAGACGCTGGCTGGTCTCACCGTATATACATATGAACAGAGAACGGGATTCACCCTAGACTCAGAAGACTACCTAGAGCAGAATCTTCTTTGCAGAACAGTCATCAGCAAACTACGGAAGGGTACTCATGCTTCCATCTGAAGAGGGAAGGGAGAGAGAAGGGGTAAGAACTGGGGAGTTCTTAGTAGGGTCGGGGTTATTAGTTACGTTCATTAATTTCGTGTTGTTTAGCAGATAAATAGCAGAATACCGAGAAGCAGTAGACAGATGAAATAGATAAATAGAGAAAATAGAGAAAACAAAAGCAAAACACAAACAAAAGAATACAAGAAAAAAAACAGAGACACAGAGAATAGAATGAAAACAAAGAAGGCATACATTCAAACAACAATCATAACAGAGGAAATGCGCAACCAAATATGATGCATGTCTAGCCCTAGTGCAGGTAATGAGCTCATTTGTCGGTTACATACCCGCTCCCGACGTTACCCAGCAACCTCTGTCTGGATAAGGCTTTCCTGTTGGCAATACCCACTGCAAGCAACCTTTGTCTTGCAGGGTGGCACTTATTAGCCGATATACGCCCAACACACTCACTGTAAGCAACCTCTGTCTTACAGGAGCAACAACACAGTCACTGTATGCAACCTCTGTCTTACAGGAGCAACAACACAGTCACTGTAAGCAACCTCTGTCTTATAGGAGCACACTAATCTTGATACCTCTGTAAGCAACCTCTGTCTTACAGCAAAGCATTATAGCAAGGCATCCCAGGAAAGCACTCTCAGTGGTTGTACCACCATCTATCTGACTGTCTCAGTGCAGCAGATGATCATACAAATAACTCTGTAGTTGCCTTAATGAACAAATGAACTTTCAACAGGCCTTCTGCTTGTTCTCTATTCTCTTTATCATATTACTCTTTTCTCCTTATATCTCTTTACTCTATTCTAGTTTCTCTTTTCTCTGTATCTCTTTACTTTGCTTTGGTTACTCTACTCTGATTTCTCTGCTTAACATATGTATTTAAAGCTTATGTAAATTTCGGTATGAATAGTTAGTCTGTCCCAAGTATAGGTTCATTAAGTCTATACTGAAACAGTTTAACTTTTCATATTATACCTAACCCTAGTCGCAACTCGAGAACAAACTATGTTGCCCTAGTTTGTTCACTAGTCTCTGTCTATTTTTCTGTAATTAAAACCTTACAGACTTTTCTTTGGTTCTTATATTTTCTTCAACTTTTTATCTTTCCTTTATCTTTGCCTCACTAATATGTTCTTACCACTCCCTAAGTGTTTTATGAAGGTAATTATGAGATTCTGTGCTTAAAGTTGTCTTTCTAAAACTTTTACAGAAAACTGCAATTTCTGTATTATTTTATTATTTTTATTAAAATATTATTTTTAATTAAATATTATTATTTAATATTTTATTATTATTTATTATTTTATCATTAAATTTTCAAAAATTACGTTGCTTTCACCTTTTAACCTTTAAAATTAACTTTTTACACTGGTAACTTTTAATATTTCTACTTTGACCACCCTAACTTTCAGAAATTACCAAATAACCCCTCAAACACCAAAATAATTACAACCTTGCCCTTTTTAAGATCTAAAAGGTGTTCTTCAATGTTCTTCACCACAATCAAAGTGTTCTTCATGTTCTTCATAAATTCTTCAGATTCTTTCTCTGTTTTCACCCATTTTTCAGTCTTTTCAGTAACCGATTTTTACCATAATTCATAATAAATTCCCAGCCACTAAAACCCCATATTTTCTACATGATTTTAACACAAATTAAACCCCAATTTAATGCCTAGGTTTCTTTTTTCTAGCAGCCCTCAAGAACAACATTCATTGCTTGAATATTATCAAATTTCATCAAAATTTCAACAAACTTTCACCAAGAATAACTCATATAAGCAATCAATTTCAAGCATAACCAAACCATATCATAATCACACATCTCAAACACAATCAATCAAGATTATATTCGTAACACTCTACCTGGTTTTGCTGCTCCTAATTCAGTTAGACTTTCAGGTGGTCCTTTAGCACTTTTTCCTCCTAAATCACATCAAAAACAACTTTAAATCCAAAAACTCTTAACTAACCAAATCTCCCTCAGCACGTTAGAAAGTGATTTCTAACCTTATACTTGCTGGAAAGTCACGTTTCTTGGCCCTCAAGTCAAGTTAAGCATGATTCCTAAGGAAGAACATCAAGAAAACACATATTTAAGCATGTTTCCTTGAAATTGAATTAAAAGGGAGATGGTGCAGCCAACTCACCTTGATTCCAGCCTTGATAAGTCATATGATCATGTAGATAAAGAAGAGAGGATCATTTTGGTCGGATTGGAATTTTGATTTGGGTTTTAGTTCAGCAGAAATCAAGCTTTGAAGATTTGGAACTAAGAACTTTTCTCTCTTTTTCTCTCTTGGAAATTTCGGCCACAAAATGAAAATGAACCAGCCTTGGGGGTTTTGGGGGTATAAGGTGAGTTGTGATTGGTTGGCTTGGAGGTGGATTAAAATAATATTAAAATATCTCATGTGTATAACTACTAAAACTAGATGTATCGGAACACTTGTAAAAACATCTCTAAAAATTATTTTCTGAGCTACTAGCATAAATGACACTAGTAACATATTTATTATGAGAATACAACATGTATAATGAGGCCTTAGCATTGCTAAAGTTCTGAGTGCCGGTGCTAAGCTGCACCAGTAAACTGTGAACTCGGTTAAACCGATTTCCTGTTTTTAACTAAAATAGACCAGGTAACCTTATAATATCATTCAAGAAGATTCTAATACTAATATAATGATAATATTATCCTATTATCTCTCTTCTCTCACAAATCGAGTCCAGTTCATCAAACTGAGACTATTTACGAAAAATAGAATCAAAACTCTTAACCGATACGGTTCAAAAACTGGGTTTTTCGTGACTACGTTATCGAGCGTGCCTCAGAAAAGGTTCTATCTTAAAGATGACATAATGACAATGAGGATTGAGATACTTGATGATATATCAGAGGTTCTCCCCTTACTGATCTTCCGGAGGATTCCGTGCCTTCAGAAAAGATCTCGCATACTCGAAAATCAGGGTTGTTACATTCTACCCTCCTAAAAGAAAATTTTGCCCTCAAAATTTCAGCCACGTGCAGAATCCATCTTCAAGTGATCTACTTTCTTCAAGCCATCCTGACGAAGAGGTAGGTCCGTTCCTTACAGCATCCAAATCTAACATAGTCATTGCCATGTATATCATAACAGCTATTAGGATAGCTGGTCTCACATCGATTCGTCGTTCGAAACTTGATTAAACCATGCTTATTCACAGTCATTGAGGTCTTATCCGCACCAAACAATTAACATTAAGGTGATCAGTCTTAATATCTCAAGTTAAGTACGAACATTCCCAAAATGAGCACTCATAGACATTCATGCCAAATGTATCTTAAAGATACCCTAACGGCATGAGACATACAAGCAGAGTATGCAATGAAGCATAGTCAGTCCACTCCCCAGGCTCTACTGGGAACAAACTGCTCTGATACCAAATTGTAACGACCCAATTTCTGGTACGTCATGATTATACTAGAAACTGAGCGCTACCAACTTGTCTACCTAATTATTATCTATTATTTATTATATGAGCCTGATTCGTTGTTAAAAGCGTAGTTATTTTACGAGGTACTTTTTTTTAAAAAAAAAATGTTTGGATTAAAAACAGAATCATTTATAATCAATCCACAAATAGTAACAGATAAAACATTTATAAATAACCATACATAAATATATCACAAGCAGTTGATATCATTCCATGATCCAGCCTTTATTCTAGTATAGCCTTTTAGTTAGAACACCCCTAGATATAGCTATATATATATATATATATATATATATATATATATATATATATATATATATACACATACAACATCCCAGGTCCTAACCTGTTCAAGAAGTCCCAAAGATGGCACCCAGGCTAGCCTAGACTCTATACTCACATAGTCCCTCTAAACTACTAAAGCGAGGGAAAGTACGTTCTAGGTCTTCAAAACTCAAGTCAGGTGGAACGTCATCAAAAGGTGGAACATCATCTTCTACTCCTCTGCACGATCAGACATTGCCATATGACATCACTCCAGTACCTCATCAAGTAGCCACATAACAAGAGTCTCGTACATTGGATTTAGGTTAAAGTTCGCGTACAAACGGGGTGCAGACGCTGGCTGGTCTCACCGTATATACATATGAACAGAGAACGGGATTCACCCTAGACTCAGAAGACTACCTAGAGCAGAATCTTCTTTGCAGAACAGTCATCAGCAAACTACGGAAGGGTACTCATGCTTCCATCTGAAGAGGGAAGGGAGAGAGAAGGGGTAAGAACTGGGGAGTTCTTAGTAGGGTCGGGGTTATTAGTTACGTTCATTAATTTCGTGTTGTTTAGCAGATAAATAGCAGAATACCGAGAAGCAGTAGATAGATGAAATAGATAAATAGAGAAAATAGAGAAAACAAAAACCAAAACACAAACAAAAGAATACAAGAAAAAAAACAGAGACACAGAGAATAGAATGAAAACAAAGAAGGCATACATTCAAACAACAATCATAACAGAGGAAATGCGCAACCAAATATGATGCATGTCTAGCCCTAGTGCAGGTAATGAGCTCATTTGTCGGTTACATACCCGCTCCCGACGTTACCCAGCAACCTCTGTCTGGATAAGGCTTTCCTGTTGGCAATACCCACTGCAAGCAACCTTTGTCTTGCAGGGTGGCACTTATTAGCCGATATACGCCCAACACACTCACTGTAAGCAACCTCTGTCTTACAGGAGCACACTAATCTTGATACCTCTGTAAGCAACCTCTGTCTTACAGCAAAGCATTATAGCAAGACATCCCAGGAAAGCACTCTTAGTGGTTGTACCACCATCTATCTGACTGCCTCAGTGCAGCAGATGATCATACAAATAACTCTGGAGTTGCCTTAATGAACAAATGAACTTTCAACAGGCCTTCTGCTTGTTCTCTATTCTCTTTATCATATTAATCTTTTCTCCTTATATCTCTTTACTCTATTCTAGTTTCTCTTTTCTCTGTATCTCTTTACTTTGCTTTGGTTACTCTACTCTGATTTCTCTGCTTAACATATGTATTTAAAGCTTATGTAAATTTCGGTATGAATAGTTAGTCTGTCCCAAGTATAGGTTCATTAAGTCTATACTGAAACAGTTTAACTTTTCATATTATACCTAACCCTAGTCGCAACTCAAGAACAAACTATGTTGCCCTAGTTCGTTCACTAGTCTCTGTCTATTTTTCTGTAATTAAAACCTTACAGACTTTTCTTTGCACTACAACAAATATGGCCTTTAGCAACGCCAAATTTTGCAACGCCTTAAAACCGTTCTCTTAGATAGGTTTAGACAACGGTTTTTTAAAGTGTTACTGGTGAATTTCATTTTTCATCAATTTCTAGCAACACAGTAAAACCGTTCTGTTTGACTATTTTAAAGAACGGTTTTATAACCGTTACCATGTGTTGGCTTTAAGCAACGATTTTTTATTGTTGTTTAAAGAATTGCACAAAAGAAACGCATTAAAACCGTTGCCGAAATGCTACACTTTAAAACCGTTCCATTAGATTGTCTTAGACAACGGTTTTTACAGTGTTGCTGTTGAAGTTCATTTTTTCATTATGCTATAGTAACAAAATAAAACCGTTCTCTTTGACTATTTTAAAGAACGGTTTTACAACCATTACAACAATTATTTATGAAACAACCATTTTCTAATATTATTTAAATAATTATACAAATTAAACAATACTAATAAAAATAATTTCAGATAATTATATAAATTGAAATTATTTTTTCTATAAATATTGAATTTATAAAATACTCAAAATCTATTGCTATAAATAAATAACAAATATTATTTTTAAAAAATAAAATTGAAATAAGTTTATTATAAATATTATATATTATTATAAATATATAAAAAATATTATATTTTGAACATATAAAGCTAAAATAAATTTATAATAAATATTATATATTTATAATAAAAATATATAATATTTATTATAAATATTATATATTTTTATTATAAATATATAATAAAAATTAATATAAAGAAATAAAATTAAAATAACAATTTTTCCCTAATTCATAAACAAATACAGCGAATTGAAGAAATTAAAGTAATAAGAAAGCATAAGCCCTCATCTTCTCTTCGAAGTAAACCAGCAAAGAGCGAAGAACGCTCTTCCTCCTTCCACCGACCGAACCCTAACCCAGCCATCAGAATCAGAGACGCATCGCACCACAGCTCTCCATGAAGGCGTAAATCGCACCATCATCGCAAGTCACCAGGAAGCCCCAAATCGCAACTCACCATCCACGCACCATCATCGTTGCTGCGCTGCGTTCTTCCCAAATCGTCGCTGCGCTGCGTTCTTCCCGAATCGTCGCTGCCTCCTTCTTCCCGGTGTCGCTGAGTCTCTCCTCTCCGCGGCGTTGGTGCTTCTCCCCTCTCCGAGGCTTCACTGCTTCTCCACGGCGTCCTTGATCTCCCCTGTTCTGCTTCTGCTTCGCTGCTTCTACCTTGCTGCTTCTGCTTCAGTGTTTTGTTTGGCTGCTACTGGTTTGCTGCTGTTGCTTCACTGCTGCTAGTTTGCTGCATTGGCTGTTTGTGGGTTGTCATCTGTGGTAAGTCTCCTTCTTTGATTTTCTGTTTCTTAGTTAGGGCTTGATTGGTTGTTGGGTATTTTTGTTAGCTGTGGAAAGTGGTGATATTTGTGAACATGAGCAAGATGAGGGTTGAATGTTGACTGAGCTTTGGTTCTGGTTTGAATTTGGTTTGAATTTGGACTGGGTACTTGTGGTTTGAATTTTATTATCTGCGAGTAGTGTGTTATGGACTGCTTGTATCTGCTTCGTTTATTTTAGCCTTGTATAATGTTATTATTTGAGTGAGTTGTGGACTGCTTTTCATATTGGTTGGTTTCATCTGGGATAACAGAGGAATTTCATGCTTATTCCAACTATTTGACTTAGAGATCAGCATAAATTCTGCTCTTCTTCCTACATGCCTCAATTAACCAGGATAAATATTTATTATTTTAAATATTTGATGGAAAATGTGATGCTTATAGATTCTCTCCATTCTTGATTCGCAGTTACAATGACCAAATTCCAATCGATGACCCCTTTGAACATATGTATGTAATACTGGTTTTAATGGCAATCTGGCTTGCTGCTTCTCCGATTTCTGCTCTTCTTTTGTTAAGCATATCAATGGATAAGTCAATTTTATAAGCATGTAGCATATTGCAAGCTAAGCTTTAGCAGAAAACCAAAAATAGCATCATTTCATTTGAGCTAATACATTTTTCTTTAATTTGTTGTTAACAAATAATGAAGTTCCAACCCATCAGGATTGACAGGTAGGTGACTGTTGGACGCTGACTCATCATAATGCACAAAAATCAAACCTTAAGCAAGGTTTTTATTAACAACAAAAACAACTGAAATTCTCATGAAATGTTAATTCCGATTATATCCAAAATAATAATTATTATGGGGGTTTGGAGGATGTCATTGTTAGACAGATAGACTTAAACACAGTCCCATATAGACTTAAACACAGTCCCACATATGTTGCTTTCATTCTTCAAAGTTCAAACGGCTACTTGTTTATAGCTAGCATTTTCTATTTGTTATTTTCTATTTCATTCTTCTAATCCTTCGCTCTTTGCTTTGCACCATTCTTTACAGTTAGCATTTTCTATTTGTTATTTTTTATTTCTTTCATCATTATTATTAATATTATTGTTTACTGTCTTATTTATTTGGGTGCCCCTTTTATCTACTTTTCTTAATAATTAATTATGGTGACTGATGCATGTCTTGTGAAGGGAACCCCCACACCAATATCAGCCTTTCATTTTCAACATGTGTCACTTGTGACTCATCACACATTAGGAACCACCCCTTCCTCTCTTTCTTTTCTAAAATCTTCTTATCAACCACAATTGAAATTACGATGTGTTAGTTTGTGAACTAAAATTTAAAGAGTAATTATAATATTATTCTGCTAATTGATAATTCTATTGTTTGATTTTTTAGTTATATATCACTTTTGAAAATAAGATTTCTAAAAACTGGTTTTAAAAGTGAATTTTTTGTTAAAAGATCTGGTTATGAATTACTTATATTTTTATTTTTTGTTGCTGTTTTAGTTTGTCTCTTTAAAACCAGAAAAAGAGAATCAAATAGCGGATCTCTCTGTAGCTGTGATTACCTTAGACATTGAGCTACACTACAGGTAAATCATTTAATATATTATCTTTTTAAATTTTTTTGAACATTTAATTGTTAAGAATATTTATTGATTAATTGTTTGCTTAAGCTTCTTTGCATAGTTTGTTAGATACAAATTGTTAGTCTCTTGATTGGTTGAGATGTTCTCTTTCAAACATGTGTGGTTGACTTCTAGAAATTTTTTAGAAGCAATAAGCTCTTGATTAGAAAAAATCACTTATAGTTAGTCTAAAACATATGCCCGTGTTCTTTTATTTTAGTTGACAAAGTAATGGACAAAGGGTAGACTAGTTTACCAAGACATACTGAGGGTTACCAACATGGTGTTAATTCATTTTTGGATTTTGCCTTTTCTAGAGGTAGACCACAACGACAATAAATTCTTTGTCCTTGTTTTATATGTAATAACTTTAGTTGGGGGTGAAGGGATGAAGTTTATGATCATTTAATAAGTAAGGGATTTCAAAAAGGTTACACTGTGTGGGTTCATCACGGCGAAAGGATAAGTCACATAGATAGTGAATCCGATGAGAGTGAAGTCCATGAAGGATTTGTCGACGACATTCATGGGCTGCTAAACGAGACGTTTTGGCATGTGCTTGAAGGAGATAAAGATGCTGATGGGCCAAACGAAGATGCAAAAAAGTTTTATAACTTGCTTGAAGAAGGAAAACATGAGTTATATCCTGGCTGTAAAAAATTTTCGACACTATCATTCGTTATCCGATTGTATTTGTTGAAGACTCTTAATGGTTGGAGCAACACATCCTTTACTGCTCTACTTGAATTACTGAAAGAAGCGATTCCTCATTTGAATATTCCTGATTCTTTCAATAAAATCAAGGCCATGGTAAAAGATTTAGGACTTGGTTATAATAAAATTCATGCTTGTCCCAACGATTGTGTTCTGTTCCGGGATACATATGAAGATGATGAATTTTGTCCAATTTGTGGAGCTTCCAGGTACATAGAAAATGTTGAGGTAGATATAGAAGTTGATAAGTTAAAGAAAAAACCTGTGCCTGCGAAGGTTTTGAGGCATTTTCCCTTGATTCCAAGGCTTAAGAAGCTGTTCCTGTGTTCCAAAACAGCTGAATCATTAAGGTGGCACGATGAACATCGTTCAAAGGATGGAAAGTTAAGACACCCAGCTGATGGCCAATCATGGAAAGACTTTGACAGGCTTCATCCCAATTTTGCTAAAGAATCTCGTAACATAAGATTAGGGATAGCTAGCGATGGATTTAATCCATTTAGAACCATGAGCATCTCCCATAGTACATGGCTGGTAGTTTTGGTCGCATACAATCTTCCTCCATGGTGTTGCATGAAACCAGAGTATGTCATGATGTCCTTGCTCATCCCTGGACCATGTTTGCCTGGAAAAAGCATTGATGTGTATCTTCAGCCATTAATTGAAGAGTTGAAGGTTTTATGGGAAGTTGGAGTGGAAACATATGATGCTTCAAAGAATCAAACTTTTCAACTACATGCAGCACTTTTATGGACCATAAGTGACTTTCCAGCTTATGCTATGTTATCCGGTTGGAGCACAAAGGGAAAGTTAGCATGTCCTTGCTGTAATTATGACACCTCATCTTGTTATTTAAAACATAGCCGGAAGATGTGCTACATGGATCACCGTAAATTTTTGGCTATGGATCATCCATATAGGATGGACAAAAGATCTTTCAATGGCGATGTTGAATTGAGGTCTTCACCAGCTTTATTAGATGGGGAACAAATTTTTGAAGATTTAAAAGATTTTGAAAATGTATTTGGAAAGAAGCAAAAAAATAAAATTGATGGTCCATGGAAGAAAAGGTCTATTTTCTTTGAGTTGCCATATTGGAAGCAAAATACATTGCGCCATTGTCTTGATGTTATGCACATCGAGAAAAACGTATGTGATAACATAATTGGAACTTTATTAGACATTCCAGGAAAGTCCAAAGATCATGCAAATGCTCGTTACGATCTCAAAGATATGGGCATAAGAAAAAAACTTCAACCAAAGGAGATAGATGGTGGCAAGAAAGCAAAAATTGCTAAGGCTTGTTTTAACCTTACTAATCAAGAAAAAACCATTTTTTGTAATATTTTGAAGTCAGTAAAATTGCCATCTGGTAGTGCCTCAAATATTTCTCGGTGTGTTCATGTTGCTGAAAAAAGTTATCAGGCTACAAAAGTCATGATGCTCATTTTATGTTGCATTATTTGTTGCAAGTAGCTATAAAATGCACAATGCAGAATCAAGTAGCTGGCCCTTTAATTTATTTAGGTTCATTCTTTCGTTCCTTGTGCCAAAAAGTTGTTGAAAATGATACAATAGAGCATTTGGAAGTAGATATTAGAGAGATTCTATGCCAATTGGAAAGAATATTTCCTCCTAGTTTCTTTGATATAATGGTCCATTTGCCTATTCATCTGGTAAACGAGTTGAGGTTGGGTGGCCCAGTTCAATTTAGGTGGATGTACCCCATTGAGAGATATCTGTGTAGGTTAAAGTCCTACGTTCGCAATAAGAGCCGCCCCGAAGGTTCAATTGCTGAAGGATATTTAGCCGAGGAATGCTTGACATTTTGCTCAAGGTATTTAAGTCTTGATGTAGATACAAGGCTGAGGAGGACACAAAATTATGATAATTGCAGTGAAGCTGACGTATGCCATGATAGCTACTTTGCATGCTTGGGGCGACAAATTGGTGGAAAGAGGAAAGGGCAACCTTTTTCTCTAGATACCAACTCAAAAATACAAGCTCATCGGTACATCTTATTCAATTGTGATAAAGTTAAAGACTACATTAGGTATTTTTCTTATATATTTTCCAATTACAAATTCTCTATTAGCAAATTTAACTTACTCGCTTTTTACTTACTTTAGAGAGTATGAGGAACATGTCAACAATCAAACTAAAGGTAGAAAATGGAAGAAGGCAGAAACTCTAAGCCATGATTTTAGTGAATGGTTCAAAGAGCGTGCTTCTCATGAAGATGTTCCGAAACAACTTAAAGATTTGTCTAGAGGCCCAAACACAGTTGCAAAACGATTTTCTAGTTATGTAATCAATGGCTACAAATTTCAAACTAGAGAACATGATGCAAGCCACACAACTCAAAACAGTGGTGTGACTTTGGTGTGCGAAACACCAAGCTTTGCTAGTGCCAAGGACAACAACCCAATGACAAAAGCTGTAACATATTTTGGTGCAATAAATGACATAATTGAGTTAGACTATTATGCATGTTTCAAATTTATTCTTTTCAATTGTGATTGGTTTGAAGTTGAGGAAGAGAATTTTGGTCTAACTTCAGTTCACTTTAATAAAAGATGTTCTCGGGATGATCCTTTTGTATTAGCTTCACAAGTCCACCAATGCTTTTATATTCAAGACCCTTTTAACGAAGACAAGCATTATGTCATGGACACAATGCCAAGGGATTTATTCAATATGTATGATGGGTATGATGTTGAAGCCGAAGAGTCTAATCAGAAGGACCCCTTTGATCAAGCGAATAATTTGTTTGTCCCAAAGGATAATTGTGAAGTTCAATGGACTAGAGAAGACATGCCAAATACAATCATTGAGAAACCTTCACTTGATCAAGCTGAATATGATGATGAATCTGATCTTTAAAGAGATTTCTCTTCTCAACATAGAATAATTTTTTTGAGTTTTATTTTTGGTGTAATTATTTATGAACAGGTGCATTTCTTATAGATTCTTGGTTCTTTTAATATGTCATCTGATTTTTTTCTGTTATGTTAATAGATTTTATTTCTTTTTTCAAAAAATGTTCAAAAAATTCATTGAAAATGAGATAGATTCAAAGTCAAGTGCTGAATTACGTGCAAAGTTCTTCAAAAATATGGAAGTTAAGCGAGAAAAGATGTCTTTCGGTCAGCAGCAACATCAACCACCACCACCACTTAAGAGGATAAAAACCCTTAGTGATAGGGAAAGGGAGCATCTGTTAAGAAAAAATGGTGTCCAAGCAAATGATAAGTAGAATTTTGTAGAAAAGCCAAAAGTTGCAAAAGAAAAAGGGCAGAATTTGAAGAAAAGTAAAGTACAGAAGGAAGCAAGTATGACTCACTCACAAGGATCAACATGTAGACAAGAAAAGGAACTTCCTTCTAAATCTACTGCTATGGCTCACAAGAATACTACAGAAGTAGATTCTAGAATGAGTCAAGATTTGAAGAGAAAAGAGACCACAATTGAATATGATATTGAAGATTGTGGCAGCTTGCAAGAAAGGCCAACTAAGAAGGGAAAAACACGTCAATTTGCTTCAATGCTGATTGAATCATTTCTTAAACTTAATAATGAACCTGATGGTGAAGAGCAATTAGATGAGAATAAAGGAGATATTATAGAGGAGCAGGACAAGGATTATATTAATCCAACTGAGGCTGAGAACTTAGACAATACTTTGAAAGGTAAACTTTTAGTTATGCATGCTTAGTGGATTATAGGGGGTTAGGAACTAGGAAGTTATATCTGATTTATAGTGGATTTAGGTTGAACTTTTTGGTTGCTGCTGATGCCTGGAATGTTCTCTTCTCAAATTGTATAGTGCGTGCTGTTTTATCCTTGTTAATGGCTTATTATGCTAATTTTTATATCGCTGCTGATTGCCATTTCTGCTTGCTGCCATTTAATTCATATAAATTGATCTTGATTAGTGCTGATTTGATTTTAGTGAGTTCATATGGGTTGATTTTGCTGTTTATTTAAATTCAGAAACGTCCTATTTACTGCCAGAGTGCTGTCGAAATTTCTCAATTTTTTCCCTATTTATAGTTTCTTAGTTTAATTAGTTTGTTCAGTTTTTGTTAAATTAGTCGATTTAGCTATGCATGCTTAGTGGATTATAGGTGGTTAGGAACTAGGAAGTTATATCTGATTTGTAGTGGATTTAGGTTGAACTTTTTGGTTGCTGCTGATGCCTGGAATGTTCTCTTCTCAAATTGTATAGTGCGTGCTGTTTTATCCTTGTTAATGGCTTATTATGCTAATTTTTATATCGCTGCTGATTGCCATTTCTGCTTGCTGCCATTTAATTCATATAAATTGATCTTGATTAGTGCTGATTTGATTTTAGTGAGTTCATATGGGTTGATTTTGCTGTTTATTTAAATTCAGAAACGTCCTATTTACTGCCAGAGTGCTGTCGAAATTTCTCAATTTTTTCCCTATTTATAGTTTCTTAGTTTAATTAGTTTGTTCAGTTTTTGTTAAATTAGTCGATTTAGCTATGCATGCTTAGTGGATTATAGGTGGTTAGGAACTAGGAAGTTATATCTGATTTGTAGTGGATTTAGGTTGAACTTTTTGGTTGCTGCTGATGCCTGGAATGTTCTCTTCTCAAATTGTATAGTGCGTGCTGTTTTATCCTTGTTAATGGCTTATTATGCTAATTTTTATATCGCTGCTGATTGCCATTTCTGCTTGCTGCCATTTAATTCATATAAATTGATCTTGATTAGTGCTGATTTGATTTTAGTGAGTTCATATGGGTTGATTTTGCTGTTAGTTTAAATTCAGAAACGTCCTATTTACTGCCAGAGTGCTGTCGAAATTTCTCAATTTTTTTCCCTGTTTATAGTTTCTTAGTTTAATTAGTTTGTTCAGTTTTTGTTAAATTAGTTGATTTAGCTATGCATGCTTAGTGGATTATAGGTGGTTAGGAACTAGAAAGTCATATCTGATTTGTAGTGGATTTAGGTTGAACTTTTTGGTTGCTGCTGATGCCTGGAATGTTCTCTTCTCAAATTGTATAGTGCGTTCTGTTTTATCCTTGTTAATGGCTTATTATGCTAATTTTTATATTGCTGCTGATTGCCATTTTCGCTTGCTACTATTTAATTCATATAAATTGATCTTGATTAGTGCTGATTTGATTTTAGTGAGTTCATATGGGTTGATTTTGCTGTTTGTTTAAATTCAGAAATGTCATGTTTAATGCTAGAAAATGTCATATATAATTAGTATCTTTGTATAGAGACAACAGTGAAGAAAACACGAGGACCTATACAATGCTTGAAGATTCATGCAAGACAGTTGGAAGATAGAGAACAAATTACTCTAGATAGTGAAGGAGAGGCAATTGGTCCTACTGATGAAGTTGTAAACAACTTGAGCAAATTTTTGGGCACAGTGGCAAGGAATTCAGATTTTTGTCCATTAATTTACACAAATTGGAAGGGGATTAAAGATAAAGAAGCCATTTGGGAATATGTTCAAGTGAGAACTTTAGTCTTGTTTCTTTTAGAAAGTATTTGGAAATGTACACATGTATTTTATTCTTACTAGCAAAAAATAATTGTGTTTTATAGGCTAAATTCATTATTCCAACTGAAGGAAAGAGGATGGTCCTTGCTCGTATCAATGACAACTGGAGAAGGTATAAGACTACAATAAAGCAAACTCATTTTCTGCCATACAAATCTGTTAATGAGATGCTAAAAAATCGTCCTAAGAGCATACCTGAGAGTCATTTTCGCAAGTTAATTGCTTATTGGAGAACTGAGAAAGTTAAGGTAAGACATGTGAAACTTAGTGTAATTGTTTATGCAATTATATTATAACATATATGAGTGAAGTTTGATGATTTGTTGATAATACTTGTCTCTTGTTATGTAGAAAATGTCTGCGCAGAATAAGAAAAATAGGGCACAACAAAAATTTAGGCATCGAAAGGGACCAATAAATTTTGCAAGAATACGTGCAAGATTGGTACAATTTTTAATTCTTTATGAATTTGTTTGTGTATGTGTGGTGTGCCTTTTAACTCTATATAAATGCTATTTGAATTGGACTTATAGGCTGCTTCTAAGGAAAATAATGAACCACCTACTCAAGCAGAAATGTTTGTTGAGACTCGCGAAAGTACAAAGGGAAAACCATTGGATGAAGACACTCTGGATGTTATAGTAAGTATTAATTAGGAGTTAATTTGGTTAAAATAGGTTATGGATTTCTTGTATCTTGGCAATTTGTCCATCACTTGTAGTTATTTTTATGCTTGCGTTGAGTTAAAGAATCTTGGCATTATTTTTAATCTCTATTATTTGTTTCGATGTTGTCAAATGATATATGCCTTTAGTCCAATTGTGTATTTACTCTTATTTTATTACTATTATTTTTCTTCACATTAATATAGGCACATTTGCAAGCTGAGAATAAAAAGTCTAAAGAATCAGCAATTAGAGCTTTCCAATCCATATTTGGGAAAGAGAAGGCAGGGAGAGTGCGATGTCACGGAAGAGTAACCACACCAACTTTGTTGAAGAAAAATGAGGAAATTGCCACCCTTAAGCAGCAACATGCAACTGAGAAAGCAACATTAGAGAATAAGGTTGATGTGATGCAAAAAGAAGTAGATGAACTAAAATCGCTTGTTAAGATGATGCTGCAACAAAAAAGCTCAGGAGTGGACCTTGACATCTTAGCTGCTCAATTAGGAAGCACTTTAGGGGATCCGAACAATAATGATGCGCATGAAGAGGTATTATTTGTTGTTAAAGTTTCTATATGTTATCATATCTTAAAGATGTGTAGTTTTATATTTGATTTTTTTTTATGTTTACAGGAAAACTATGTTGAAGGGGAAATCGAACTTGATTAAGGTCAACTTTTTAAAAGCAAATGTTATAGGGTAAAGTCATGAACTTGTGGACATGATGACTATTTGCTACTTAGCTATTTCAACTCTCTTTTTTGTTATTATATTTTTTGCAAACTTAGATGATATTGTGGATCTTACAACAATTTTTATAAGTTAGATTTGATGGGAAATATTCAATTATTTTTCTTTAGTGACTTAATTCAAATAGTTTAGAATATTTATTGACACTAAACAATTAAAAAAAACTGAAATTAATTTAATTCACGAGAAAACTATTGTAAATAAAAAATTATATATCACAAAAAATCGTTGTCAATAGATACAAAAGACAATGGTGTTAAAACCGTTGTCAAAGAGGACTACATAATAAAACCGTTGCCAAAACGCGACTCTAAAGGTAACGCTTTAAAACCGTTATTTTAGATGACTATAAAATGGCAATGGTATTAAAACCGTTGCCGAAAATGACATCAACTGTAACGATTTAAAACCGTTGTCACAGATGGCTATAAACTGGCAACGGTTCAAAAACCGTTGCCGAAACCTGGCACCAACGGTAACGGTTTAAAACCGTTGGCTATGTGAATAATAAAATGACAACAGTTTAAAACCGTTGCCTATCCAGTTACGGTTTTAAACCGTTGTCATGTTAATAGGAACGGTTCGAAACCGTTGCTTATTGAGTAACGGATCAAAACCGTTGTTTAAAATTTTTCGTCAAAACCGTTGTCTTAGGCACTAACTGTGGCAACGGCTTTTCTGTTACCGTTGCCTTAGGTAAAAAACCGTTGCCTTTGAGCATTGGTAACGGCCGCATATACCACAGGTCAAAAACCGTTGCCAAAGCGTTGCCTAAAGTTTTGGGAACGGTTTTTCAATCTACGGCAACGGTTTTTGACCGTTGCGAAAAGCCTTGTATGTTGTAGTGTTGGTTCTTATATTTTCTTCAACTTTTTATCTTTCCTTTATCTTTGCCTCACTAATAAGTTCTTACCACTCCCTAAGTGTTTTATGAAGGTAATTATGAGATTTTGTGCTTAAAGTTGTCTTTCTAAAACTTTTACAGAAAACTGCAATTTCTGTATTATTTTATTATTTTTATTAAAATATTATTTTTAATTAAATATTATTATTTAATATTTTATTATTATTTATTATTTTATCATTAAATTTTCAAAAATTACCTTGCTTTCACCTTTTAACCTTTAAAATTAACTTTTTACGCCGGTAACTTTTAATATTTCTACTTTGACCACCCTAACTTTCAGAAATTACCAAATAACCCCTCAAACACCAAAATAATTACAACCTTGCCCTTTTTAAGATCTAAAAGGTGTTCTTCAATGTTCGTCACCACACTCAAAGTGTTCTTCATGTTCTTCATAAATTCTTCAGATTCTTTCTCTGTTTTCACCCATTTTTCAGTCTTTTCAGTAACCGATTTTTACCATAATTCATAATAAATTCCCAGCCACTAAAATCCCATCTTTTCTACATGATTTTAACACAAATTAAACCCCAATTTAATGCCTAGGTTTCTTTTTTCCAGCAGCCCTCAAGAACAACATTCATTGCTTGAATATTATCAAATTTCATCAAAATTTCAACAAACTTTCACCAAGAATAACTCATATAAGCAATCAATTTCAAGCATAACCAAACCATATCATAATCACACATCTCAAACACAATCAATCAAGATTAAATTCGTAACACTCTACCTGGTTTTGCTGCTCCTAATTCAGTTAGACTTTCAGGTGGTCCTTTAGCACTTTTTCCTCCTAAATCACATCAAGAACAACTTTAAATCCAAAAACTCTTAACTAACCAAATCTCCCTCAGCACGTTAGGAAGTGATTTCTAACCTTATACTTGCTGGAAAGTCACGTTTCTTGGCCCTCAAGTCAAGTTAAGCATGATTCCTAAGGAAGAACATCAAGAAAACACATATTTAAGCATGTTTCCTTGAAATTGAATTAAAAGGGAGATGGTGCAGCCAACTCACCTTGATTCCAGCCTTGATAAGTCATATGATCATGTAGAGAAAGAAGAGAGGATTATTTTGGTCGGATTGGAATTTTGATTTGGGTTTTAGTTCAGCAGAAATCAAGCTTTGAAGATTTGGAACTAAGAACTTTTCTCTCTTTTTCTCTCTTGGAAATTTCGGCCACAAAATGAAAATGAACCAGCCTTGGGGGTTTTGGGGGTATAAGGTGAGTTGTGATTGGTTGGCTTGGAGGTGGATTAAAATAATATTAAAATATCTCATGTGTATAACTACTAAAACTAGATGTATCGGAACACTTGTAAAAATATCTCTAAAAATTATTTTCTGAGCTTCTAGCATAAATGACACTAGTAACATATTTATTATGAGAATACAACATGTATAATGAGGCCTTAGCATTGCTAAATTCATCAGAGAGTGCCGGTGCTAAGCTGCACCAGTAAAATGTGAACCCGGTTAAACCGATTTCCTGTTTTTAACTAAAACAGACCAGGTAACCTTATAATATCATTCAAGAAGATTCTAATTCTAATATAATGATAATATTTTCCTATTATCTCTCTTCTCTCACAAATCGAGTCCAGTTCATCAAACTGAGACTATTTACGAAAAACAGAATCAAAACTCTTAACCAATACGGTTCAAAAATTGGGTTTTTCGTGACTACGTTATCAAGCGTGCCTCAAAAAAGGTTTTATCTTAAAGATGACATAATTACAATGAGGATTGAGATACTTGATGATATATCAGAGGTTCTCCCCTTACTGATCTTTCGGAGGATTTCGTGCCTTCAGAAAAGATCTCGCATACTCGAAAATCAGGGTTGTTACAACTCAATCCCGCAAAATGCACCTTTGCAGTAGAAGCGAGCAAATTCTTAGGTTTCATGCTCACACAAAAAGGAATTGAAGCAAATCTGGATAAATGCCAGGCCATACTCAACATGAAGAGCTCAACTTGTGTCAGAGAGGTACAACAACTCAACGGGAGATTAGCAGCCTTATCCAGATTCTTAGCGGGATCAACGATAAGATCTCTCCCCTTCTATGCCACTTTAAGAAATGGAAAGAAGTTTGAATGGACAATGGAATGTGAGCAAGTCTTCCAGGATTTCAAAAATTTCCTGTGACGACCACCTATCCTAACTCGACCACGAGAGGAAGAACCACTCGTATTATACCTTGCGGTAGGAAGTCAGGCAGTAGCCTCAGCATTGGTTCGAGAGGACGACAAAGGGCAACAATCTGTATACTTCATTAGTAAAGCGCTGCAGGGATCCGAGCTGAACTACCAAAAAATAGAAAAGTTCGCCTACACTCTCATACTGACATCTCGACGACTTCGCCCGTACTTCCAGGCTCACACCATTAAGGTTCGGACCGACCAGCCCATAAAAGGGATACTGCAGAAAACAGATCTAGCAGGCAGAATTTTACAATGGGCAGTCAAGTTATCCGAGTTCGACCTCCAATATGAAGCTCGGATAGCCATCAAATCACAATACTTAGCTGACTTCATTGCATAATTCATAGATACCCTGGAAACCCCCACAGAATGGAATCTCTACGTGGACGGGTCTTCAAATAAGACTGGAAGCGGCATAGGCGTGATAATAGAAAGCAACCAAGGAACCCAAGTTGAGCTTTCCCTCAAATTTGGGTTCCTTGCCTCAAACAATGGTGCACGAATTGTGAATCACACTTTTCACAACGCGTACTACTAACCAGCAAGTGCACTGGGTCGTCCAAGTAATACCTTACGTGAGTAAGGGTCGAATCCCACGGAGATTGTTGGTTTGAAGCAATCTATGGTTATCTTGTAAATCTTAGTCAGGAAATCAATTATGTTTATCAGTTGAATTGTGAATAACCAGTAGAGCATAAATTAAAAGTTACTTGTTGTGCAGTAATGGAGAATATGTTGGAGTTTTGGAGATGCTTTGTCCTCTGAATCTCTGCTTTCCTCTGTCTTCTGATTCACGCACGCACGTCCTCCTATGGCAAGCTGTGTGTTGGTGGATCACCGTTGTCAATGGCTACCTTCCATCCTTCCAGTGAAAACTACGCTCACGCGCTCTGTCACAGCACGGCTAATCACCGGTTGGTTCTCGATCCGGTTGGAATAGGATTTACTATCCTTTTGCGTCTGTCACTAACGCCCAGCCTTCAGGAGTTTGAAGCTCGTCACAGTCATTCAATCATTGAATCCTACTCGGAATACCACAGACAAGATTTAGACTTTCCGGATTCTCATGAATGCCGTCATCAGTTCTAGCTTATACCACGAAGATTCTGATTAAGGAATCTAAGAGATACTCATTCAGTCGGATATAGAACGGAGGTGGTTGTCAGGCACACGTTCATGGTTTGAGGAAGGTGATGAATGTCACGGGTCATCACCTTCATCACAGTTAAGTGCGAATGAACATCTTAGATAGGAACAAGCGAGTTTGAATGGAAAACAGAAATACTTGCATTAATTCATTGAGACACAACAGAGCTCCTCACCCCCAACAATGGGGTTTAGAGACTCATGCCATCAGAGAATACAAAGTTTAGATCTGAAATGTCATGAGATACAAAATAAGTCTCTAAAAGTTGTTTAAATACTAAACTAGTAGCCTAGGGTTACAAAATATGAGTGGACTATGTTGGATGATGCAGAGATCAACTTCTGGGGCCCACTTGGTGTGTGCTGGGGCAGAGATTTAAGTGAGTCACGTGTAGAGACCATTTGTGGAGTTG
This sequence comes from Arachis ipaensis, assembly GCF_059453495.1. Lineage (NCBI taxonomy): Eukaryota > Viridiplantae > Streptophyta > Magnoliopsida > Fabales > Fabaceae > Arachis > Arachis ipaensis. The sequence continues at coordinate 65,059,306 of NC_142439.1, read as the reverse complement.
AACGCCAGTTTTTATGCCAGTTTGGGCGTTCAACTCCAGTTTTTGATCCTTTTCTGGCGCTGGACGCCAGAATTGGGCAGAGAACTGGCGTTGAACGCCAGTTTACGTCGTCTTTCCTTGTGCAAAGTATGGACTATTATATATTGCTGGAAAGCCCTGGATGTCTAATTTCCAACGCAATTGGAAGCATGCCATTTTGAGTTCTGTAGCTCCAGAAAATCTACTTTGAGTGCAGGGAGGTCAGAATCCAACAGCATCAGCAGTCCTTTTTCAGCCTGAATCAGATTTTTGCTCAGCTCCTTCAATTTCAGCCAGAAAAATACCTGAAATTACAGAAAAACACACAACTCATAGTAAAGTCCAGAAATATGAATTTTTCCTAAAAACTACTAGAAATAGACTAAAAACTCACTAAAACATACTCTAAACTATATGAGATTATCCCCAAAAAGCGTATAAAATATCCGCTCATCACAACACCAAACTTAAACTGTTGCTTGTCCTCAAGCAACTAGACAAATAAAATAAAAGACTAATAGGTTGAGAGGCAATAATATCTCAGAGTTTTTGAATGAAGCTCAGATCCTACTTAGATGAGCGGGACTAGTAGCTTTTTGCTTCTGAACAGTTTTGGCATCTCACTTTATCCATTGAAGCTCAGAGTGATTGGCATCTATAGGAACTTAGAATTCAGATAATGTTATTGATTCTCTTAGTTCAGTGTGATGATTCTTAAACACAGCTTCTTTATGAGTCTTGGCCGTGGCCCTAAGCACTTTGTTTTCCAGTGTTACCACCGGATACATAAATGCCACAGACACTTAATTGGGTGAACCTTTTAGATTGTGACTCAGCTTTGCTAAAGTCCCCAATTAGAGGTGTCCAGAGTTCTTAAGCACACTCTTCTTTTTGCTTTGGACCTTGACTTTAACCGCTCAGTCTCAAGTTTTCACTTGACACCTTCACGCCACAAGCACATGGTTAGGGACAGCTTGATTTAGCCGCTTAGGCCAGGATTTTATTCCTTTTTGGCCCTCCTATCCACTGATGCTCAAAGCCTTGGGATCCTTTTTATTACCCTTGCCTTTTGGTTTTAAGGGCTTTGGCTTTTTCTGCTTGCTTTCTCTTTTTTTTTTTTTTCTGCAAGCTTTGTTCTTTGCTGCTTTTTCTTGCTTCAAGAATCATTTTTATGATTTTTCAGATTCTCAATAACATGTCTCATGTTCATCATTCTTTCAAGAGCCAACATATTTAACAGTCTTAAACAACAAATTCAAAAGATATATGCACTGTTCAAGCATTCATTCAGAAGACAGAAAGCATTGCCACCACATTTAACTAATTAGAATTTCTCTTATTAAAACTCGAAATTTTATTGCTTCTTATTCAAAAGATCTACTACTTTATTCATGTTTGCTGATGATGAGAAAAATAAACTATAGCTTAATTGGAGATAAAATCAAAATAGATACTAAGTACTACTATATGACTCCTAAGGTAAAATTAAAATAAGAACAGTTATCACAGAGTTAAGGCTAACATTAGAACTCAACAACCTTGAGGTTTGGGAAGTGGATGTTCCTCTAGTCTGTGAGGTGCTTGGTCCTTCAAGAGGGAATTTCTGGCGTTTCAGTTCCTTTAAATCATGCCCTTGCTCCTCTTGGAGTGGGTTGTTTTCCTTTAGGGGCCATGATCTTAGTGATCACGGATAAGCACACCAAACTTAGAGCTTTGCTTGTCCTCAAGCAAAAGAAAAAGAAGGAGATGGGTAGAAGGAGAGCTCCTCCCCACCATCCTGGCGTTTGAACGCCCAAACACTGCTTGTTTTGGGCGTTCAACACCCAAATGCTGCTCTCCTGGGCGTTCAACGCCCAGTTGTTGCCCTTTTCTGGCGTTGAACGCCAGATAGCTATCCTTACTGGCGTTCAGCGCCCACTGGATGCCCATTTTGGGCGCTGAACGCCCAAAATGGCCTTCACTGGCATTTTCTTGCCCGTAAGCTCCCTATCTCTGTTTTGTGTGTAGATTCCTTCTGTAACCCTGTAAACTTATGCAAATGATTCTTTACCTTAGTGTCAGTGAACTTTATATAAACAAATAAAAATAAAAATAAAAATAGGGCAAAATGCTTAGAGGATTGATGCCCCATGGCTGGGTTGCCTCCCAACAAGCGCTTCTTTATTGTCTTTAGCTGGACCTTGCTGAGCTTTTAATCTAGCTTCAGCCTTGAGCATTCTTGCTCAATGTTGCCTTCAAGATAATGCTTGATTCTCTGTCCATTGACAATGAACTTCTTATCAGGATCAATATCTTGAAGCTCCACATAACCATATGGTGACACACTTGTAATCACGTATGGTCCCCTCCACCGGGATTTCAGTTTCCCGGGGAATAGCCTGAGTCTAGAGTTAAACAACAGGACCTTCTGTCCTGGTTCAAAGATTCTAGATGACAGCTTTTTGTCATGCCATTTTTTTTATTTTTCTTTATAAAGCTTGGCATTTTCGAAAGCTGTGAATCTGAATTCCTCTAGCTCATTTAGCTGGAGCAATCGTTTTTCTCCTGCTAATTTGGCATCAAAGTTTAGGAATCTGGTTGCCCAGTAGGCCTTATGTTCCAGTTCCACGGGCAGGTGGCATGCCTTACCATACACGAGTTGGTATGGAGAGGTCCCTATAGGGGTCTTGAATGCTGTTCTGTAAGCCCACAGAGCATCATCCAAGCTCCTTGCCCAATCCTTTCTACGGGTATTTACTGTCCGTTCCAGGATTCTCTTTAATTCTCTGTTAGAGACTTCAGCTTGCCCATTGGTTTGTGGATGATATGGTGTGGCCACTTTGTGGCGAATTCCATACCGAACCATGGCAGAGTAAAGCTGTTTATTGCAGAAGTGAGTGCCCCCATCACTGATTAACACTCTAGGGACACCAAACCTGCTAAAGATATGTTTCTGGAGGAACTTCAGCACTGTTTTAGTATCATTGGTGGGTGTGGCAATAGCCTCAACCCATTTTGATACATAGTCAACTGCCACCAGAATATAAGTGTTTGAATATGATGGTGGAAAAGGTCCCATGAAGTCAATTCCCCATACATCAAACAACTCTATTTCCAAGATTCCTTGTTGAGGCATGGCGTAACCATGAGGCAGATTACCCGCTCTTTGGCAACTGTCACAATTACGTACAAACTCTCGGGAATCTTTATAGAGTGTGGGCCAATAGAAACCACATTGGAGGACCTTGGTGGCTGTTCGCTCACCTCCAAAATGGCCTCCATATTGAGATCCATGGCAATGCCATAGGATCCTCTGTGCTTCCTCTCTGGGGACACACCTACGGATAATTCCGTCTGCACATCTCTTAAAGAGATAAGGTTCATCCCACAAGTAGTACTTTGCATCAGTAATTAACTTCTTCTTTTGTATCCTGTTGTACTCCTTGGGTATGAACCTTGCAGCTTTATAGTTTGCAATATCGGCAAACCATGGTGCTTCCTGAATGGCGAATAAATGCTCATCAGGAAACGTCTCAGAGATCTCAAGAGAAGGGAGGGGCGTCCCTTCCACTGGCTCTATCCGGGACAGATGATCAGCCACTTGGTTCTCTGTCCCTTTTCTGTCTCTTATTTCTATATCAAACTCTTGCAGAAGCAATACCCATCTGATGAGCCTGGGATTTGAATCCTGCTTTGTGAGTAGATATTTAAGAGCAGCATGGTCAGTATACACAATCACTTTAGATCCTACTAAGTATGATCTAAACTTGTCAATGGCGTAAACCACTGCAAGTAATTCTTTTTCTGTGGTTGTGTAATTTTTCTGGGCATCATTTAAAACGCGACTAGCATAATAAATGACATGCAGAAGCTTGTCATGCCTCTGTCCCAATACTGCACCAATGGTATGATCACTGGCATCACACATTAGCTCAAATGGTAATGTCCAGTCTGGTGCAGAAATGACTGGTGCTGTGACCAGCTTAACTTTCAGCGTTTCAAACACCTGCAGGCATGCTGTGTCAAACACAAATGGCGTGTCAGCAGCTAGCAGGTTGCTTAGAGGTTTTGCGATTTTTGAAAAATCCTTTATAAACCTCCTATAGAATCCTGCATGCCCCAGAAAGCTTCTGATTGCCTTAACATTGGCAGGTGGTGGTAATTTTTCAATTACCTCTATTTTTGCTTGATCCACCTCTATTCCCTTGTTTGAGATTTTATGCCCAAGAACAATTCCTTCAGTCACCATGAAGTGACACTTTTCCCAGTTTAAAACTAGGTTGGTTTCTTGGCATCTTTTTAGAACAAGTTTCAGGTGATCAAGACAGGAGCTGAATGAGTCTCCATATACTGAGAAGTCATCCATGAAGACTTCCAAAAATTTTTCCACCATATCAGAGAAAATAGAGAGCATGCATCTCTGGAAGGTTGCAGGTGCATTGCATAGCCCAAAGGGCATCCTTCTATAAGCAAACACTCCGGATGGACATGTGAATGCTGTTTTCTCTTGATCCTGGGGATCTACTGCAATCTGGTTATAGCCTAAGTAGCCATCCAAAAAGCAGTAATAATCATGACCTGCTAGTCTCTCTAGCATCTGGTCTATGAATGGTAAAGGAAAATGATCCTTTCTGGTGGCTGTATTGAGCCTTCTGTAGTCAATACACATGCGCCACCCTGTAACTGTTCTTGTAGGAACCAGTTCATTTTTTTCATTATGAATCACTGTCATGCCTCCCTTTTTTGGGACGACTTGAACAGGGCTCACCCAGGGGCTATCAGAAATGGGATAAATAATCCCAGCCTCTAGTAATTTGGTGACCTCTTTCTGCACCACTTCCTTCATGGCTGGATTTAGCCGCCTCTGTGGTTGAACCACTGGTTTGGCATTATCCTCCAATAGGATTTTGTGCATGCATCTAGCTGGGCTTATGCCCTTAAGGTCACCTATGGACCACCCAAGAGCTGTCTTGTGTGTCCTTAGCACTTGAATAAGTGCTTCCTCTTCCTGTGAATTTAAAGCAGAGCTTATGATCACTGGAAAAGTGTCACCTTCTCCTAGAAATGCATATTTCAAGGATGGTGGCAGTGGCTTGAGCTCTGGTTTAGGAGGTTTTTCCTCTTTCAGAAGAAAGTTCAGAGGCTCTTTCATGTCCCCTGAATCCTCCAAATCAGGCTGAACATCTTTAAAGTTGTTTTCCAACTCTGATTCGAGACTCTCAGCCATGTTGATCTCTTCTACCAAAGAGTCAATAAGGTCAACTTTCATGCAGTCTGTTGATGTGTCTGGATGCTGCATGGCTTTGACAGCGTTCAACTTGAACTCGTCATCGTTGACTCTCAGGGTTATTTCCCCTGCTGGACGTCAATGAGGGATCGTCCAGTTGCTAGGAAGGGTCTTCCTAGAATGAGAGTAGCACTCTTGTGCTCCTCTATTTCCAGCACAACAAAGTCAGTGGGAAAGGCGAATGGCCCAACTCTGACAATCATGTCCTCAATCACGCCTGATGGGTATTTAGTGGAACCATCAGCAAGTTGGAGACATATCCGGGTTGGTTTAACTTCTTCAGTTAAGCCAAGCTTCCTGATAGTGGATGCAGGTATTAGGTTGATGCTTGCCCCAAGATCGCATAAGGCTGTCTTGGTGCAATCACCTTCCAATATGCATGGTATCAGAAAACTCCCAGGGTCTTTAAGCTTTTCAGGAAAGATTTTCAGAATGACTGCACTGCATTCTTCAGTGAGGAGAACTCTTTCTGTTTCTCTCCACTCCTTTTTATGACTCAAGATCTCTTTCATGAACTTGGCATAAGAAGGTATTTGCTCAAGTGCCTCTGCAAAAGGAATCTTTATTTCAAGAGTCCTTAGATAATCTGCAAAGCGAGCAAATTGCTTATCCTGCTCCTCTTTCCGGAGTTTTTGAGGATAAGGTATCTTGGCTTTATATTCCTCAACCTTAGTGGTTAAAGAAGCCTTTTTAGAGGGGTTGTTATCAGCACTTGTGTGTGTTTGATCTCTCACTGGCAATTGAGTACCAGAGTCAGAAGCTGGAGTGACGTTAGACGCCAACTCACTGTCTGTTCCTGGCGCCTGAACGCCAGAAATGTGCCCATTTTGGGCGTTCAACGCTGGATTATGCCCCCTTTGGGCGTTCAACGCCAGATTCTTGCCCATTTCTGGCGTTGAACGCCAATCCTGCCTTGTTTCTGGCACTGAACGCCAGTTTTGGGCATGGTCTGGGCGTTCAGCGCCAGCCTTCCACCCATTTTCTGGCGTTTTAGTGCCAGAATTATTTTTCCCTGGGCTCTTACTGTCCTCAGGGGAATCTTTGGTGGGTCGCTCATTTCTTGAATTTTTGATGCCTTGAGGTGGGGTATTTAATGTTTTCCCACTTTTTAATTGAACTGCTTGGCATTCTTCTGCTATTTGCTTTGATAGCTGCTGCTTTGTTTGCTTAAACTGTTCGTCCATATGTATATTAGCTATCCTTGTCTCCTGTAACCTGTCTTTGAATTCAGCTAGCTGTTTTGTTAGAAAATCTAATTGCTGATTGAATTCAGCAGCTTGTTTTACAGTACTGAATTCAGCAGTTACTGTTTTAACCTCTTCATTCATGGAAGGGTTGCTGCTTAAATACAGATGCTGATTCCTGGAAACTGTATCAATGAGCTCTTGAGCTTCTTCAATTGTCTTTCTCATATGGATAGATCCACCAGCTGAGTAATCTAAAGACATCTGAGCTCCTTCTGCAAGCCCATAGTAGAAGATGTCTAACTGAACCCACTCTGAAAACATCTCAGAGGGGCATTTTCGTAGCATCTCTCTGTATCTCTCCCAGGCATCATAAAGAGATTCATTATCTCCTTGTTTAAAGCCTTGGATGTCCAGCCTTAGCTGTGTCATCCTTTTTGGAGGGAAATACTGATTCAGGAATTTTTCTGTCAGCTGTTTCTATGTTCTTATGCTGGCCTTAGGTTGGTTATTTAACCACCTCTTAGCTTGATCTTTTACAGCAAATGGAAACAGTAATAGTCTGTAGACATCCTGATCTATTTCCTTATCATGTACTGTGTCAGCAATTTGTAAAAATTGTGCCAGAAACTCTGTAGGTTCTTCCTGTGGAAGATCGGAATACTGGCAACTTTGCTGCACCATGATAATGAGCTGAGGATTCAACAAAAAGCTACTAACTCCAATTGAGGGTATGCATATGCTACTCCCATATGAAGCAGTAGAGGGGTTAGAGTATGACTCCAGAGTCCTCCTGGACTGTTCATTTCCACTTATGTCCATGATGGATGTATGGATATAACTTGGACTGATTTATCTTTTTATTTATTTTATTTTATAAGAAGTAAACACTTAAATAAAATAAAATAACTAAAAAGAATTTGAATTTTGAAATTAAATTTTTTTTCGTAAAAAAAATTAAAAATAATTAGTTAAAAAAAATAGAAATTTTTTAAAAAGAGGGAAGATATTTTCGAAAATTAGAGAGAAAGAGAGTTAGTTAGGTAGTTTTGAAAAAGTTAAGAAACAAACAAAAAGTTAGTTAGTTAGTTGAAACAAATTTTGAAAAGATAAGAAGTTAGGAAGTTAGAAGAGATATTTTGAAAAGATATTTTTGAATTTAGTGAGGAGAGAGAAAAACAATAAGATAGTACAAGATTTAAAATTTTTAGATCTAATGCTCCTTGTTTTCGAAAAATTTGGAGGGAAAACACCAAGGAACACCAAACTTAAAAATTTTAAGATCAAGACACAAGGAAACTCAAGAACACTTTGAAGACTCACAAGAACACAAGAACATGAAGGAAGAACACCAAACTTAAAATTTTTAGAAAACCAAACCAAAATTTTCGAAAATCAAAGGGAAATCAACAAGAAAACACCAAACTTAAAGTTTGGCACAAGATTTAATAGAAAAAATATTTTTGAAAAAGAAGGTTTTGAAAAGAGTATAAAAGATTCTAACCCAATTACCAAGAACACAGATTAACGCTCTAGCCAAATGAGTTATGGGACCTTCAAAAATTTTAAGAAAGATTATTTTTAAAAACACCAAACTTAAAGTTTGGCACAGGATTTAATAGAAAAATTATTTTTGAAAAAGGTTTTTTAAAAAATATGATAGCCAATTATCATGAACATAAACACCACGTTCTAAATAACTGAGCTATAAGTTTAAAGTATTTTAACAAGGGATAAATAATAAAAGACTCTAAACCAAAAAAAAGGAAAGATTTTTCCTAATCTAAGCAACAAAATAATCCGTCAGTTGTTCAAACACGAACAATCCCCGGCAACGGCGCCAAAAACTTGGTGCACGAATTGTGAATCACACTTTTCACAACGCGTACCACTAACCAGCAAGTGCACTGGGTCGTCCAAGTAATACCTTACGTGAGTAAGGGTCGAATCCCACGGAGATTGTTGGTTTGAAGCAATCTATGGTTATCTTGTAAATCTTAGTCAGGAAGTCAATTATGTTTATCAGTTGAATTGTGAATAACCAGTAGAGCATAAATTAAAAGTTACTTGTTGTGCAGTAATGGAGAATATGTTGGAGTTTTGGAGATGCTTTGTCCTCTGAATCTCTGCTTTCCTCTGTCTTCTGATTCACGCACGCACGTCCTCCTATGGCAAGCTGTGTGTTGGTGGATCACCGTTGTCAATGGCTACCTTCCATCCTTCCAGTGAAAACTACGCTCACGCGCTCTGTCACAGCACGGCTAATCACCGGTTGGTTCTCGATCCGGTTGGAATAGGATTTACTATCCTTTTGCGTCTGTCACTAACGCCCAGCCTTCAGGAGTTTGAAGCTCGTCACAGTCATTCAATCATTGAATCCTACTCGGAATACCACAGACAAGATTTAGACTTTCCGGATTCTCATGAATGCCGTCATCAGTTCTAGCTTATACCACGAAGATTCTGATTAAGGAATCTAAGAGATAATCATTCAGTCGGATATAGAACGGAGGTGGTTGTCAGGCACACGTTCATGGTTTGAGGAAGGTGATGAATGTCACGGGTCATCACCTTCATCACAGTTAAGCGCGAATGAACATCTTAGATAGGAACAAGCGTGTTTGAATGGAAAACAGAAATACTTGCATTAATTCATTGAGACACAGCAGAGCTCCTCACCCCCAACAATGGGGTTTAGAGACTCATGCCATCAGAGAATACAAAGTTTAGATCTGAAATGTCATGAGATACAAAATAAGTCTCTAAAAGTTGTTTAAATACTAAACTAGTAGCCTAGGGTTACAAAATATGAGTGGACTATGTTGGATGATGCAGAGATCCACTTCTGGGGCCCACTTGGTGTGTGCTGGGGCAGAGATTTAAGTGAGTCACGTGCAGAGGCCATTTGTGGAGTTGAACGCCAGTTTTTATGCCAGTTTGGGCGTTCAACTCCAGTTTTTGATCCTTTTCTGGCGCTGGACGCCAGAATTGGGCAGAGAACTGGCATTGAACGCCAGTTTACGTCGTCTATCCTTGTGCAAAGTATGGACTATTATATATTGCTGGAAAGCCCTGGATGTCTATTTTCCAACGCAATTGGAAGCATGCCATTTCGAGTTCTGTAGCTCCAGAAAATCCACTTTGAGTGCAGGGAGGTCAGAATCCAACAACATCAGCAGTCCTTTTTCAGCCTGAATCAGATTTTTGCTCAGCTCCTTCAATTTCAGCCAGAAAAATACCTGAAATTACAGAAAAACACACAACTCATAGTAAAGTCCAGAAATATGAATTTTTCCTAAAAAATACTAGAAATAGACTAAAAACTCACTAAAACATACTCTAAACTATATGAGATTATCCCCAAAAAGCGTATAAAATATCCGCTCATCAAACAACCAGGCGGAATATGAAGCGTTACTAGCTGGTTTGAAGCTGGCTAAGGAGGTTGGAGCTTAAAAACTCAATATCTTCAGCGATTCACAAGTAGTCACCTCATAAATAACAGGGAGCTACCAAGCCAAAGATCCCACCATGAAAAAGTATATGGATAAAACCAAGGAACAGCTCGGACAACTCGGGAAATATAAGATCTGCCACATACCCCACGAACAAAATGCCCAAGCTGATGCACTCTCAAAACTAGCCAGCACCAAACCAAGGAGCAACAATAGAAGCCTCATCCAGGAAATGCTGCAGAATTCATCAATCTCGGAAGAGGAAAAAGTCCTAGCCATAACAAGTCAGGATTAAGGATGGATGACCCCCATAATTAATTACCTCAAAAAAGAAACACTCCCCACAAATGAGAAGGAGGCAAAGAGGTTAAAATGGGAGGTTCAGTACTACACCATCATAAACAACACCCTATATAAAAGAGGGATTTCAATACCACTACTAAAATGTGTGCCGACCTCCAACACAAGAGAAGTTTTAAAGGAAGTACATAGTGGTATTTATGGTAATCATCTCGAAGCACAAGCTCTCACGAAAAAAGTACTCCGGGCGGGATTTTATTGGCCAACTCTACAAAAGGAAGCTACAGAGTTTGTAAGGACATGCCCACCATGCCAGAAACATGCCAACTTTCACATCGTCCCGCCAGAAGAGCTCATCAGCGTAACATTGCCTTGGCCATTTGTAAAATGGAAACTCGATCTTCTCGGACCCTTTCCCCAGGGATCGGGACAAGTTAAATTCCTCATAGTTGGGGTAGACTATTTCACAAAGTGGATCGAGGCAGAGCCCCTAGCCAACGCCACTGCTCAAAGGAGCCAGAAATTCCTATATAGGAATATTGTCACAAGGTTTGGGGTTCCATACTCCATCACTACAGACAATAGTACCCAATTCACAGACGCAGGCTTCAGAAAGTTAGCAGCCGACTTAAACATAAAACACCAGTTCACCTCCGTTGAACATCCCCAAGCCAATGGACAAGCCGAAGCAGCCAACAAAGTCATATTGGCTGGGCTGAAACGGAGACTGCAAGATGCAAAGGGAGCCTGGGCCGAAGAACTTCCACATGTCCTATGGGCAAATTGAACAATGCTAGATTCCACCACAAATGAATCACCATTTCGACTAGCATATGGAGTGGAGGCAATGATCCCAGTAGAGGTCGAGGAAAGGTCTCCTAGAGTGGTTCATTACAATGATGAAGCCAACTCCCAACGTCAGGGAAGAAGCACTAAAACGTCGAATGGCTTCCAGATATAATCAAAAGGTAGTGCCGAGAGGTTTCCCTGAGAATGATCTCATCCTAATCCGAAATGATATTGGAACAACTCGACCCAGAGAAGGAAAGCTGGCAGCAAACTGGAAAGGACCCTACCGAGTCATAGAAGTACTTGGGAAGGGCTACTACAGACTGTCCGAACTCGAGGGACGAGAGCTTCCCAGATCATGGCACGCCTGCAACCTAAGAAGGTACTATAGCTAGAGAAGGTAAAAGATCTCATCATGGGATGCACTCTTTTTCTTGAAAAGGTTTTTTAATGAGGCACCAAGTTGATATTCAGAAATTATCCGACTTAAAGGGATGAAAAAACTCCCACATGTATATATTTGCACTTTCTTTTAAATAAAACATATTTTAGATATTCTACAAATTTTCAAGACGCATTAATCTGAAGCATTCATTATCTGACTATAAAGCAACAGATCGGCAGAAAAGTGAAAAATAGATTCACTGCACGATCACGATAAAGACCAATAGAGATGAAAACGCGATTCATCTAAAGGTCGACCAAACAAAGATAGAAACCACCTTCTACAAATCGGCAAGATGAACACAGAATAATGCAAGAAGTTATCGAAAGTGATATGGAGAAAGAACCTGACGAGGTCTTATGGATTGCTAAATAATAACTTAAAGACTGGCCGACATTAAAAACTCGGACCAAGTCAACCCAAGTTATCAGCAAATCCCTGGAAAGAGGTCTGGCCAACCCTATAAAAGAAGAATTGCTATAACTTAGAAGAGATCGACATGATGAAGTCGGTCTCCTACGAAAAACAAGTTATAAAAGTAATCACTGAAAGAGACCTGACAAAGGTCCAACAAAGAGGATTACAAAATAACTTAGAAGAGATCGACATAAAGAAGTCGGTATCCTACAACGGACAAGTTATAAAAGTAGTCCCTGAAAGAGACCTGACAAAGGTCCAAGAAAGAGGATTACAAAATAACTTAGAAGAAATTGACATAAAGAAGTCGGTCTCCTACAACGGACAAGTTATAAAAGTAGTCCCTGAAAGAGACCTAACAAAGGTCCAAGAAAGAGGATTACAAAATAACTTAGAAGAAATCAACATAAAGAAGTCGGTCTCCTACAGCGGACAAGTTATAAAAGTAATCCCTGAAAGAGACCTGACAAAGGTCCAAGAAAGAGGATTACAAAATAACTTAGAAGAGATCAACATACCAAAGTCGGTCTCCTACAGCAAACAAGTTATAAAAGTAGTCCCTGAAAGAGACCTGACAAAGGTCCAAAAAAGAGGACTACAAAAATAACTGGAAAGAGGACCAACATAAAGAAATCGGTTATGGATGGCCAGAAATAATACAAGTAAGAGCCAGAAAACCGAAACACAAGTTGGATCCACACATCCACAAAGGATCCAAGCTACAAGCAATAAGCACAAAGCAATCCTAAGAAGCTGAGCAGCAAGGTTTCAGCATTCTCAAAACCCAGAAAGGCGCCAAGACAAGTGCAAACAAGCATGATGTAAAATACAATATTATAAACAAGCTTCAGGATCAGGCCTAAAGCTTGAAAGCCACTTGTTGTTTTTTCAAAATAAAAAGTTGCTAAACAAGCAACCAGAAGGAGTATCAACAGTCAGCAAAATATTCAAATTACAGAATAAAGAGTTTAAAAAAGCCCACAAGTCGGGCTATCTACACAAACATCCAAGAAAAATCAGCTAAGATTGAGAGCCTTCTTGGTAGCATCAGTCTGGGGTGAAGGAGGGCGATTTTGGAGAGGCACTGCATCCACCGTACCGTCGTCCCTATTCAGAATTTGACAATCAGGATCTAATTCTGGACTAGCAATCCCAGCAGGAGGAACTATAGAGGTCAACACTTTAGCAGCAGGCGCAGAGGGAGGTTCGACATCATCATCATCTTGGTCATCGGGGACAATCTTACCATCCCTCACAATGTTGTCCAAGCTAAAAAGAGTAAGATCAACCTCAGGAGCGAGAACTTGAACCTGCTCCTTCAAATTATCATAAACAGCGTTTATGCTGCCGACAAGGTGACCTTGGAGCTTGGAATAGTCAACTCGGGAAGACTCTAACTCCTCCCTCAGACGTATCACCTCCCGATAAGATGTGACATAACTATCTTTATGCCTCAACGCAGTGTCCTCGGCCAATCTCACAGAAGCCGCCAGGGCAAGAGAACTAGCCTTTTCGTTCTCCAGATCGTTCTCTAGTTTGGCTACTCTCACCTCAAGCTCCTCTTTCAAGCCCTTCATCCGGTCGAATTCCTATTTTGCCTCCTCCATGAAGGCTTTGGTGGCATGGAGAGGAAGATTTTGAGCCGTTCGGTACAAGGCAGCTCCCATATGTGCCATTTTTACACTACTCCGAGTTATAAAGTCCAAATGACGAAGAAGTGATACATCATCCATAGGGAGGACACCGTATGGACCGATCTGCTGATCTACAAACTCGACCGCGTCAAAATCAGGGGGCATCAAGGTTGAAAGGCTCAAGTGTTTTTTGTTTCTTGTTGGGAGGAGCACCAGAAGTAGCAGCGGAAGACTGTGGAGGCTCGGCCAGGCGAACCCTAGGAGTGGGAATTACCCTCCTCGGGCCAGGAGAACTCGGCACGGGTGGCTTCACCGGAACTTGGGAAGATCCCTCTCCCGCCACCTTGGCCGAGATATTTTGAGCAGCTGCAACCTTCTTTGCTTTCTTGTAGGCCTTCATGGAATCGCTGTTTTTCGACATCTCTAAAAATACAGAATCAACCACAGCAATGGGTTACAATCACAAAAAGAAGAAGCAAAACTAAAAAGCAAGTATAGAAAAAAGTCAGACAGTACCCAAAGCAGTTCGAATCAAAGATGGATCACTCAAAAATCTTTTCGTATCAAGATGGGGTAGTTCCCCCCATAAATCTTCAAGAACAATTACAAAAGTGCGCTCAACCTTGTCAAGCATCTCCCATGTATAGCGAGACACTCTCACATTCTTTTTCCATTCTAGAGGAAAGGCAGGCTCATCATTTTCATCAAGAAAAAAGGGGTGGGCCCCCTCAACAGCACGGACTCGGAAGAAATAATTCTTAAAATCTTTAAAAGACTCATCGTACATGGCAAAAACTTTATGCCCCTGGGCCGACCTGAAAGAAACCCAGGAAGCTTTCTTTTTGGAAGACCCTCCGGGCTTGGCAGAAACAAAAAGATAGAGGAAAAGAGTCTGAGAAGGTGTTATGCCTAACTCTTGGCAAAGCAGCTGAAAAATCTTGATAAAACCCTAGAAATTCGGATGAAGTTGGGATGGGGCAATATTACACAACCACAACAAGTCGGTCTCGAAAGCAGTAAAAGGAAAGGTAATGTCCAACTGGCTGACGAAATATTCATAGGCGTAGAAAAAGGGACGCTCCCCCTCGACAGAAGTAGGAAAGCAAACTCTCTCGTCAGAGTCGGGCACCACAAGCTCATAATCTCTCTCTCTCGGGCACCACCACCACAAACTCTATGACGTTTCCTCAGCTCTACACAAAACTCAGCATCCACAACAGAGACACACATTAAGACAAGGGAGTCCAGCCAATCGGACATCCCCTCGGAAACTTTAGAAGACATCTCTACAATGTTATGACGATAAGACATGAGGCCAACTAATCCTACAATAAGAAAAAAAGATTGGATTACTAAAAAACATCTCGAATGAGGGGCAAAACAACTCGACTAATATGATACAGAAGAACAAACAGAAAAGGAAAACCCCAAGACTCAAACCAAAGCCCTGGGGCATCCTTTGGAGGCAATAACAAAACAAGAATTCAGGAAAAATCTACAGTTTACGTCCATCTCTCAAAATACAAAAAGTCATCAAAGCCACTATCTTTTTACAGTCTATCAGCAAAAAGCATCGACAACATCAAACACACCAAGTGGAAATCGTCAAAGGCACAACCTTTTTTCAGAATCAAACAAAATCATCATCAAAGGCACAAACAGAAACAGTGATAACATGCAAAAGCCTTAAGAACATCAAGCAACAGGAAAGACGAAAAGGTTCATGCAAAAGGGCGAAGAAACTCCCAGAACACACATTACAACAGCAATCAGGCACAGCAAAAGCAGAAAGATCCAAACTTTCTCCAAACAAAATCAAAACTTTCTCAAAACCAGATAGGAAAATGACGTGAGAAAGGAAGAAAAACCAACCTGAACGGAGAAAGAAGCTTCAAAGGAGATTGAAGATGGAAAGATGGAATCACCCAGAGAATCGCCAAAATGATTCTGAGGCAGAATGCAGGCAAAAACAGAAAGTGAGAAAGTAAAAGGAGAAGTTACAAAGAAAGACAAAGAAGAGAAACCGTTTTTTGGTCGTGAATTTCAAAAATAAAAGCCAAAGAAACGGGCAATCAAAACCAATTAATGAAGGTATTTAAAGCTTCGTATATTCCCAAAGCCAAAGCGCTGATATGAAAACGCGCGCTCTTAGAGGAAAGCGTTCCACATTCAAAAAATGTTCTACAAAGAAAGGAATCGACAAAATGCTCGAGTTCGGCTTCACTAGAGAAAGATCGAAGTCAAGGACTCGACCTCAAAGCAGAAGACCGAGCTCGAGCAGGGGCACTGTTCACACCCTGGGCCAAGCTATCCAACCCGAGATGTTCAGTGACAAAGCGACCGACCTCTTCAGGTCAGGCTATCAGACCTCTTCTCAAAGAGGTCGGCCAAATCGACAGGAAAGCCCAATAAAGGGCCCAAATAGAGGAACACGACCCAAATCCACAGGCCGTCCAAGCCTATAGAGATAAGGGTGGTTCCCTTGAAGATAAGCTGACCTCAACTCAAAGATAAAGATAAGATAAGATAACTAACTTATCTTATCTAGAAAGGTCAGCCCACACCACTATAAATACACTGGGGCACCCAGGTATAACTGATACTCTGATTCTACAATAAACCTGCTTAATACTCGTGCTAACTTAAGCATCGGAGTCTCTTGCAGGTACCCCCCACCCTCCGGTGACCAAGGATCCGAAGTGAAGCCAGTCCAACAAGTCGGACACAACAGCCAGCCGGACACGTCATCTCCGACCAGTACAGAAGATCTCATCCGAGATCGGCCTACAGTTTCAGGTAACCATCAGAACAGTAATTATCGTGAGTCAATCTCGCCTAGTCAACCCTAACCATCAAGGAGTAAGTCAAGCAAGCATAATTGACCTTAATCCATAAGTCTCAACCAACTTACCAAACTAGTTGATAAAAGGCTAGCGTCAATGGAAACAAGAGTCAACTAACTACCCAAGAATTACCACTAAATATCGGACATTATGACTCTAGTATCCTAGGAACTCAAACCACAAGCCAAGATGGGAAAATCTACTCAAAATCTAGAGTCAGCATTTTCACAAACACCTTGTGTGCATAAAAGTAAAACATGGAGAATTGCAAAGTAAATTGTAAGACTATAACCATCTATCAACAAAACCAAGCATAAACAAGCAATCAAACATAAGGAAAGCATGAAGTGTAAAATTCATCAATTAAAACTCCAAGAAACACAAAATTGCAATATGAACAAAGTAACTTGAACCAAGAGAAATTGAAAGTAAAAGTGCTTGAATTAAAGAGGAAATTGAGAGTACTTACAATTGATGAAGTAAAATCAAAATCAAAGCTTGCTATAAAATGCTACAATGGAAATTAATAAACCCTAAGGTAGCGTTTGTTTTGAGGTACTGAGATAGAGACTGAGATATTGAGACTCAATATCATGTTTGTTGGTTCAAAGACTGGTACTAAAATTTCTGTCTCTATCCCCAAAATTTCAATATTTCAGTACCTCCAAAAAGTAGAGACATAGGGACTAAAATTTTTAGAGATAGAGACTGAAACTTTAATAACATTTTATACCTAAAATACTTTCATTTCAATTAATTAATTCCAATTTTATCCTTTGTACAAATTAAATTAGAATTTTATTCTTGTTTTAATTTTTGTTTCCCACTTTACACCAAACAGAATACTAAAATTTATTTCAATCTCTGTCTCTCAGTCTGAGTCTTTCTGTCTCTGTCTCTCCACCAAACGCTACCTAAGAGAGCTTTCTATTCTATACTACTGCTACTTTTAATTACTATGAAAACTATGTAAAAATTGCTCTCATGCTCTCCCCTTTGATAAGTATTGAAGTCTTCTTTATATAGCACTGCAAAATAGCATTTCAACCTTCCAAAAATGAGCCAAGGGCCTCCAAATTCGCACAGCACGTGCTTCATTAATGAATTTACGTGCAGGGACCTGTGCGGACGCACAGACCCGTGCTTCTACACACGCGGCTAAAAATCGACCTGTGCGTACACACAGGTGTGTGCGTACGCACACATGGAAATTCTTGTCTGTGCGCGCGCACGGAAGGCTGTGCGCACGCATACTTTGCTGTGTGTGCTTTTCCTTGTTTTCTTCATGTTTTCTCCCTTGTACATTCTTTCTTCCACTTTTATCCTTCTATTCTTTCCTTCAAGGCCTAAAATCACTCATAAACCATATCACAGCATCGAATGGCACAACGGTGGGATTAAATTGCTCTATTAAAGCACAAAATTGTATGTTTTTACATTTAAGATCAAATTAGGGATCAAACACAAAAGTATGCTATTTTGGTGGTTAAGTGTGAGTTCATGTGCTAGAATCCATCCAAATTGAGTCAAGATATACCATCAAACATGAACTCATCAACTCCCCCACACTTAAACAATAGCATGTCCTCATGCTAAACTAGTAAGGAGAATGATCAATGGGGTAATGAACTTATTAAATGCAACTACCTATATGCATGCATGTATGTAAATATTATCTATCTATCTATCTATCTATCTATCTATCTATCTATATGAAATTGGTGAAAACAAAAAATTAAATTCCCAAGCAAGTATAGACAAGTAGAGCCAAGCAAGGAGATGATACAATGCAATCAAAACCTAAAGAATTGATTCACTCATCAAAATAAGTAGCTTGCATGAATACATGATACAAAGTATAGAAACATAGAATTGAGTAATTGAACCCTCACTAGGTGTGTATACACTATAATCACTCGGTGTCTTAGGGTCAATTCACTCAAGTCTCTTCTAATCATGCTTTCAAGGAGTTGCTTATCATCTAACAATCAACAACAAGTGATGCGTGAATGCAATTATCATGAGGGCTTCATATGTTTGTAATGGGGTTAGGGTAAAGGTGGGATAGATATGGCTAAGTGGGCTAACGTGGTTGAATCCTTGATTCGTTTAGGCATCCAACTCAACCTATATCAATCAAATCAATCCAAATTCAATCCTAACCTTCCATCATTTCTTTCTCACAAACATTCATGTATGGCTTATCATTCCTATCTCATATGCATTTCTTATTAATTTTCTTTCACTTAGGGGTAACTTTCATCCCCTTTTTATGATGTTTTTTTTTTTTTTTTTTGAAAGTAAAAGTGCATACGGTTCTAGTAGCTCATACATGAGTGTACCCATTTCCCAAAGTTTTCAATGAAATACCCAAGTTGAACATTTTCTTTTACTACCAAAAGTTTCCCAAAAGATTCTGCCACACTTAAACGAGACACACTCCTTCAACCTAAGCGAATCAAGGATGCAATCCAAGGTAAATCAAGATTTTCCGCTTAAGGTTGTGATGTGCTAATATCAACAATTATGGGATAAATAAGGCTCAAAAGGGTTTAACAATGGTAGATGCAAGGGTAAGGCTATAAGGGCAAAGTGAGCTTTTAAACAAAGATGGTGTAACGACCCAACTCCCAGTATGCCATGGTCATACAAGAAGCTAAGTGTTACTAACTTATCCCTCCTAATTATTAACTATTATTTAATATATGAGCCTGATCCTTGTTAGAGCGATGCTAGTTTTACGAGTAACTTTTTTTTATTATATCGTTGCGGATAACAAGGTAAAATAAATAGGCATACATTGAGAGAAATAGAAAAGAAGCATAAAGAAACATAGAAACACAGCTGATAATATATATCATGTACACTATAACAAAACATGTAGTGTTTACACAAGATCAAGTCAGTTTACATCCTCATCATCCTACGTAGCTAATATTTACATGACACTCCCAGGGCCTGGCTCATACAAAAAGCCGCTAAACTGGCGCCTAGGCTAGCCTAACCACTATATAGCTCCTAGCTCTCGGGTGTACTAACACAAGTGAGAGACTAGCTAATAGATAATTTTAGACTAGAGTGTCATCAAAAGAATACACTTACGGCTGTCAAACTATATCTACACGTGGCCGTTCAGAAGATTATCGTGAGGCTCGCCTATCCCCTCATTCTGCTCTATCTCTATCTCAGGGATCCTCCTCCTCCTCATTGTCTGTGGCTACAGCTATACGCTCAGATCCACCAGAAACACTACTGTCACTATGTACAAAACCATTCGCGAGCACAGGTCCGTTTGCGTATATCGGAGCTACCCCGTTATCTAGTAGTGCCGACTCAGTAGGCTGTGGAAAGTCTAAGATTGGCTCAGGGGGAAGGTCCCACTCTGGTAGAATCACATGTACGTACTCTCCAGCTATCTCGGGCTCATCAGGAATGATAGGCTCAGGTGCCACCCCATTCAAGGGTTGAGCTGGTATAGAGTGTCCGTGATCATCGGGAAAAGGATGTCCGAGTACATCAGGGTGTAACCAGGATAAGGGAGAGTCGTAAGGATCATCAGGATCAAAAAGCGGACTACACAAAGGATGTTGGAAGGGATGGTTTTGTAACGTATAACGTCTCATACGAAGCTCCGCACTCAGAATGTAGTAATCATAGTACACTGGATCCTCGTAAATGTATAGGTCTTCGACTTCATAGAATATCACGTCCGATTCCATCTGAAGGGGAGGAAGGGAGAGAAAGGGGTAAGAACTGGGGAGTTCTTAGTAGGGTTGGGGTTATTAGTTACGTTCATTTATTCGATTTTGATTAGCAGATGAATAATATGATATAGTAAAGTAGTAAACAAAAGTTAAAAATAGATAGAAAAACAGAAAATAGAACATAAACAGAAGATTACAAAAAAAAATAAAGCATAGACATGGCACTCAAACAAACAAACATAAAGGAATAGATCACACACAAGAAGGAATGCAACAGAGAATGATGCGCAGACAAGAATGATGCATGTCTAGCCCTAGTACAGGCCATGAGCTCATGTGTCGGTTGGCTGCCCGCAATCCCGACATTTATCCGGTCACGAGTAATCCCGATTTCCCGAATACGATTTTCCGTTCCTAAATAAATGCGCATATAATAATAGCTGCTCATTTGAGACAGCCTCTGCTTACTGCAGGAAAATATATATATACTCTGCTCTGCTCTGCTCTGGGGAAGCGGAAAATAGCTATAGGTAACTTAGTATACCTACAGAAACTCTGGGTTGCATCAAGCAACTAATATGTATTAAATATAGCTCTGGGTTGCGTCAAGCAACTAATATATATATAAATATAGCTCTAGGTTGCATCAAGTAACTAATATATATATATAAGTATCTCATTATTATATTACTCTTCTCTTTATATCTCTTTACTCTGTTCTGGTTTTTCTTTTCTCTGTATCTCTTTACTCTGCTTTAATTACTCTGTTCTCTATATCTCTTTTCTCTTCTCTGATTACTCTTTCCTTTGTATCTATATTACTCTTTTTCTCTTTATCTCTTTACTTTACTCTGGTTACTCTGTTTTCTGAGATTCTCTACTCTGCTCTGATTGCTCTGCTTAACGTATGTATTTAAAGCTTATGTAAATTTTGGTATGAATAGTTAGCCTATCCCAAGTATAGGTTCATTAAGTCTATACTGAAACAGTTTAACTTTTCATATAATACCTAACCCTATTCGCAATTTAAGGACTAACTATGTTGCCCTAGTTTGTTCGCTAGTCTCTATCTGTTTTTCTGTCATTAATACTTTACAGACTTTTGCTTCGATTTTTATCTTTTCTTCAACTTCTTATCTTTCTTTTATCTTTGCCTCACTAATATGTTCTTACCACTCCCTAAGTATTTTATTAAGGTAATTATGAGATTCTGTGCTTAAAGTTGTCTTTCTAAGGCTTTTACAGAAAATTGCCTTTTTCGCATTATTTTATTATTTTTATTAAAATATTATTTTAATTAAATATTATTATTTAATACTTTATTATTATTTATTATTTTATTATTAATTTTTCTAAAATTACCTTACCTTTTACTTTTAACCTTTAAAATTTACTTTTTACCACTCGTAACTTTTAATATTTCTACTTTAACCACCCTAACTTTCAGAAATTACCAAATAACCCCTTAAACACAAAAAATTTTACTTCCTTGCCCTTTTAAAGATCTAAAACCTGTTCTTCATCACACTAAAAGTGTTCTTCGTGTTCTTCGTAAATTTTTCAGATTCTTTCTCTATTTTTACCTGTTTTTCAGTCTTTTCAGCAAACGATTTTTACCATAATTCAAAATAAATTAGCAGCGACTAAAACCCCATTTTTTCTACATGATTTTAACACAAATTGAACCCCAATTTAAGCTCTAGGGTTTGTTTTTCCAGTAGCCCTCAGGAACAACATTCATATCTTAAATATCATCAAATTTCATCAAAATTTCAACAAACTTTCACCAAGAATAACTCATATAAGCAATCAATTTCAAGCATAACCAAATCATACCATAATCACACATCTCAAACACAATCAATCAAGATTAAATTCGTCACACCCTACCTTGATTTGCTACTCCAAGTCCGGTTACTCTTTGAAGTGTTCTTAAAGCACTTTTTCCTCCTAAAACACATCAAGAACAACTTTAAAACTCTAAACCATCAACTAAACGAACTTCAGTAGCATCTTAGGAAGGTTATCCTCACCTTAAACATGCAGGAAATCAAAGATCTTTGGCCCACAAGTCAAGCTAAGCAAGAGATCTAAGGAAGAACATCAAGAAAACACTTGTTTAAGCATGTTTCCTTGAAAACCGAATTCAAATTGGAAAGGAACAGCCATCTAACTTTATTTCCAGCCTTGATAAGTTACATGGTTATGTAGAGAAAGAAGAGAGGATCATTTTGGTGAAATCGGAGTTTTGATTTGAGTTTTAGTTCAGAAGAAATCAAGCTTTGAAGATTAAGTGTTCATGAAAGTTTCTCTCTTTTCTCTCTTGTTATTTTCGTCCAAAATGAAGAAATGAGACAGCCTTGGAGTGTCTTGGGGGTGTAGGGTGAATTGTGATTGGTTGGCTTGGAGGTGGATTAAAATAATATTAAAATATCTCAGGTATATCGGAACACTTATAAAAACATCTCTAAAAATTATTTTTTGAGCTACTAGCATAAATGACACTAGTAACATATTTATTATGACAATAAAACATGTATAATGAGGCCTTAGCATTACTAAAGTCATCAGAGAGTGCTGGTGCTAAGCTGCACCAGTAAACTGTGAACCCGGTTAAACCGATTTTCTGTTTTTAACTAAAACTAACCAGGTAACCTTATAATATCATTCAAGAAGCTTCTAATACTCATATAATGACGACCCAGCTCCCAGTATGCCATGGTCATACAAGAAGCTAAGTGTTACTAACTTATCCCTCCTAATTATTAACTATTATTTAATATATGAGCCTGTTACTAACCACTATATAGCTCCTAGCTCTCGGGTGTATTAACACAAGTGAGAGACTAGCTAATAGATAATGTCAGACTAGAGTGTCATCAAAAGAATACCCCTACGGCTGTCAAACTATATCTACACGTGGCCGTTCAGAAGATCGTCGTGAGGCTCGCCCATCCCGTCATTCTTCTCTATCTCTATCTCAGGGATCCTCCTCCTCCTCATCGTCTGTGGCTACAGCTATACGCTCAGATCCACCAGAAATACTGCTGTCACTATGTAAGAAACCATTCGCAAGTACAGGTCTGTTCGCGTATATCGGAGCTACCCCGTCATCCGGTAGTGCCGACTCAGTAGGCTGTGGAAAGTCTAAGAATGGCTCAGGGGGAAGGTCCCACTCTGGTAGAATCACATGTATGTACTCTCCAGCTATCTCGGGCTCATCAGGAATGATAGGCTCAGGTGCCACCCCATTCAAGGGTTGAGCTGGTATAGAGTGTCCGTGATCATCGGGAAAAGGATGTCCGGGTACATCAGGGTGTAACCAGGATAAGGGAAAGTCGTAGGGATCATCAGGATCAAAAAGCGGACTACACAAAGGATGTTGGAAGGGACGGTTTTGTAACGTATAACTTCTCATACGAAGCTCCGCACTCAGAATGTAGTAACCATAGTACACTGGATCCTCGTAAATGTGTAGGTCTTCGACTTCATAATATCACGCCCGATTCCATCTGAAGTGGAGGAAGGGAGAGAAGGGGGTAAGAACTGGGGAGTTCTTAGTAGGATCGGGGTTATTAGTTACGTTTATTTATTCGATTTCGATTAGCAGATGAACAATAGGATATAGTAAAGTAGTAAACAGAAGTTAAAAATAGATAGAAAAACAGAAAAGATCTCCGTACTCGAAAACCGGGGTTGTTACAGATGGCCTCAATCATGCTCAATGCAATTCAATACATAAATCAATGGAATAAAGAATTAAGCAAAACCAAGATTACAATTATAGAAGAGATATGTCACACAATGAACAAAGTTAGTGGTTAAAATGCGTAACCACTCAATATAGCCCAAAAACTCACAAGGTATTTGTTCTTTACTTTTTTATGTTCCATAGAGAAATAATTCAAGCAAGTTTGAAAACTGTTTTCTCAATCAACTCAATAGAATGCCCTTGACAAAATTTTTGGAAAATTTGTTGTTTTTCACCAAAATTATTTCCTATATGTATGTATGATGTGATGGATGCAAGATTTTTTCAAAACTTCCTAGTTCTTTTCCTAATTTTCAACAAGCAAAAAGTAACATGAAAAATTAGGATCAAGATAACTAGGCATAGGCTATTCATATCATCCAGTCATAATCCATATCTATACTATATATCAAGCAATCCAAAGATGCAATATATATATACCAAGACTAGAAATATGATTGTGATTTCGTGCACCATTGGACTACTTGGCCAGCTTTAGCTGCTGGCTCCTCAGATGTAGGCTCCTCGGCCTCAGGCTCTGGTGTATCTGGAGGAGGTGGCCCAGGGTCTCTACCCTCAAACTTCGCCACTATCTATTGGAATTGGCGAGCGTTGCGGTGCTCGGATCGGTGGAGGGCCTGAAGGATGTCCCGGCATAACTCATATGGTGTCTGAGGTCGGGGTATGGGTGCGGGTGCTGAAGGAGGTGATGAAGGCTCTGCTACGACTGATGGAGGCTCAATAGTCTTCCTCTTCTTCTGAGGTGGCCCATCCTAAAAAAGACAAAAACAGAATACAACTCAGGTGGACAGATAAAATCATAGAAAGAATAAGGATATAATCAAACAATTCAATTAAGAACCAGTCAGATAAACAAACATCAAGCAATGGAAAACATGTAATAAAAACCCAAAAGTCTAAAAGAAAATGAGTTCCCATGATCAAGAATCCTAAGTAAAAAAGGAATGAATGAACAAACAATGAAAGCATACATAGGACTTAGGTGTATTGTGTCTGTGAATTAAGTTTTGAAGAATTTGATTATTGCAATTGTGCTTGTAAAATGAGAAGAGTTTGCAAAAAAAAATCAGCACAAAAGGCAAAAAATCAAAGTCACAGTGAAAGAATTGCATATTCATGTTGAGACACAGAAAATGATCGCATGTACATAGCCTTTTGGCCAAAGAAGTGCTCGCATGAAAAACAAGGTGCATTGCTCAAAAAGATAAAGGCACAAGTTGCTATATAGATTGTCATTGATGTTAAAAATACATGAACATGCACTTAATCAATTCACAAAACCAAATTATGCGTACTGCTGCAAAGGGTACCAAACAGGTTTCAAAAATTCAAGTTTAATGCATGTTTGGTGTCTAAGCAAAAGTGAATGAGCAGTATGTATATGTCGCAGCAATTCAGCATGCTATGCACTTGCAAAATGCATCAAACAAAATAAGTTTCAGCTTGTAATTGCAGTTTGATGTGTAAGTATGAATAATCAAATAAGTGCTCAGCTAATAGTGCATTTAACGAAATGTAACATGTCTAGGAACAATGAACACCAACAGAAGAAGCAAGGCTGTAAATTGCTGGTTCAAAAAGGTGTTCAATCAGAAACACAAGTGCATAAAACAATTCGTTGTAGGAGACAGCCACATTCAGTAGAAAAATTTGCACAGATAAGAATTTAAGAATGCGGAATGGAAGGAAATTCGAAACTCATGCTGATCAGGCAAAGTTACTGAATAAAAAAAAATCCCATTCAAGCATTACATCAAGCAAAATATGTGCAGAAATCGGAAACATCAATCATGTTTCATTATGCATTGCAGCATTCGAAATCAAACAAAAGCAACAGTATGGAGTCTCAGACTCAGTAGCATTATCCAGTTTCAGTAACATTCAGTAATACTCAGTCAGTATCACAGATTCAATCCAGAAATCACAAGTCATCTAACCTAAAACCACCTAATAACTAAAGCAAAATTAAAAATCAAAACTAAGAAGAAGCAGTAATATGAGACAGAAAAGAAATGGAACAGAGGAGGAAGAACAGGGGTCAAACCTGTAATGCCGAAGAAGGAGAAGGTGGTAGAGGAAACGGGAAGTGGTGAACAGTCACGGCGGCACAGAAACTCGCCGCCGCTGGTGACTGGTCGGCACTGGAGAGGCGCGGCCTAGGGCAGAGCTGGCGCAGAGTGCAGAGATAGGGATGAGAGAGAGAGACAGTGAAGGAATGAGGAAGAGAGAAGAAAAAGGAAAGAGAGAAATGGAGGGGTGAGCGATGGTGGTGGTGGTCACCGGTGGCGCTGGGGTGCGACGGAGGTGGATGGAAGGAAGTGGTGGCGTGAAGAGGAGGGGCAAGTGGTAAGGTTAGGGAGTGGGAGAGTTTCAGAGAAAAGGGAAGAAAGGGGTACTGGGGGAAACTGAAACGCAACACTCCCTCTCTTTTCGAATTAACATTCGAAAATTGACCATTGCGGACGCACAACGTCGTGTGCGGACGCACACAGGGAGAAATATGGGGTGTGCGCACGCACAAAGTTGTGCAAGCGCTGCGAGCAGGAGGTGGAACGATGCCTGTGCAGGCGCACAATTGGTGTGCAGACGTACAGGAGAGGGAGAAAGGTTGGGTGCATATGCACAACTTGTGCATATTGTGCGACCAGGGGATGTTATTTAAGCTGTGTGGACGCACATAGGGTGTGCGCTCGCACAAGAGACGTTTTTTTTCTTTTTTTTTTTTGAAGGTGGATGTGTGCGACCGCACACATGGTGTGTGGATGCATAAGAGGGAAAAGAGAGTGGTGTGCACACGCACAAGCCGTGCATGTGCTACGAACAGAGGGGCTTTTGGGGGTGTGCGTGCGCACACGGCTGTGCGAACGCACAGGGATGGGAAAACAGGGGACCTGTGCGCACGCACAAGGCTGTGCGCACGCACAAGGATGGGAAAACAGGGGACCTGTGCGCACGCACAAGGCTATGCAGACGCACAGGTCTCTGTTCATGCAACAAAAATTTTGGCTCTAAGGCACCAAGATTGACATCCCAAACAGGTTTTCAAGTTCCAAAACATCACAAAACTCCCAAAAACAAATTATTTTACCAAAACTACTCAACCAACATCAAAATAAAACAACCAACCAAGCAAACTAACCCATTATTCATGAAACAAAAGCTAAAAGAGAGAAGGTTAGAAGGATATTACCGCAGTGGGGTGTCTCCCACCTAGCACTTTGGTTTATAGTCCTAAGTTGGACTTGGTGAGGAGATCCTTGCTAGGGCGGTTTATGCTTCCACTCCTCCTTGAATCTCCAACCAAGTTTGCTATTGATTCGACCTCCGGGGTCCCAATTAAGTTGCATCAAACTTATAAGAGACTTCAAGCTAGTAGCGAGGATCCTTAAGTATTGATTCTTGAAATTGATGCCCGGATCCCACACTTGAGTTCCTCTATCACCATTGACATGCTTGTGCATTTCCCAGATCCACTAAAGTGACTCTTGCACCAAAATTGAGCTCCAAATGTTGGATTAGCTCTGTTGATGAACTTCCTATTTCTTAGCCAATCAACGTTCTTCTCTTTACCATCCACTACTCCAGGAAAGGTTCGAAGTTGACCATCCATTTCTAAAACGGCATATTGATGTGGGTCTAGAAATCTTGCCGGGGAATTCTCTACCCACTCAATTCGCTCTTGCACAACTATCTTCACCTCTTGGCAGCTAATATCTTCCTCAACCTCTTTTGAATATTCTTCATCATCACTCAAGTCAAAGATTGGAGGTTGTGTGAATATTCTTCATAGAGGGAATTACCCAAGTTGGACAAAAAATCTTGAATGATGGAATCCTCTTGATCAATTCCTATCCACTCTTTATTTATCTCCTCTTGTACTTCATGTGGTGACTTGACATCTTCTTCTTGATTTTGCAACTCTTCTTGCACTCCACACTTTTCACTTGGTTCCACACATTCATCCACTAGAATTTATTTCTCGTGGCGTGAACACAATGAAGCTAAATGACCCAAAGCTTTTCCTAAGGTAGACATGACTTGCTCTTGCTTCTTCCGGATCTCTTGTTGTTCTTGAATGAGAACAAAAAATACTTCTTGTGTGGGTTGATCCATATATAAAGATGAGGATTGAGGTGATGAAGGTTGACAACAAACTCATGAGGGTAAGGGTTTTGTATGTAGTGAGGGTGTGGTGTGTAAGATTGGTGACTATAAAGGTAAATGTTTGGGTTCCATTGGGGTGCATTGTGGCAATGGTCTGAAAACGTCATTAAGAAAATATAAAAAAACCTACTAACAAAAGCAAACAAACAACCAAAAAGAGCTATTTACACTATTAACATATTCACAACAACTAAAAGATATAACACCGTTTGCATTCCCCGGCAACGGCGCCAAATTTGATAAACGTCCAAATGCACGAGTTCGGATTTCACAATGAAAATAGGATTTGTCCGTTGCAAGTATAGTCCAAACCCAACAATTGAGCATCAATCAAATATTTAAATTCAAATCAAAATATAAATCGAGAGTAATTAAACCTCGGGTCGTTCTCCCTATGAATGCAAATGAAATGTTACTTCTTTCGGTTGTGAAGGGAACAAAAAAGGAGGTTTGAAATCAAAGAATAAAAGATTAAAAGAATTAAGCAATGATCAAAATTGTAATTAATGCAATTAAAGGGAAGTGAGATCAAAACTAGTGAAAATGCTATAAACGCAATAAAAGAACCTTGACTTGGGAATGAGGATCCAAGGAATCCTATCATGGCCATAACCACAAATATGGTAATTATCGTGAGTCAATCTCGCCTAGTCAACCACAACTATCGAGGAGTAAGTCAAGAAAGCATAATTGACCTTAATCTATAAGTCCCAACCAACTTACCAAACTAGTTGATAAAAGGCTAGCGTCAATGGAAACAAGAGTCAACTAACTACCCAAGAATTACCACTAAATGTCAGACATTATGACTCTAGTATCCTAGGAACTCAAACCACAAGCCAAGGTGGGAAAATCTACTCAAAATCTAGAGTCGGCATTTTCACAAATACCTTGTGTGCATAAAAGTAAAACATGGAGAATTGCAAAGTAAATTGTAAGACTATAACCAACTATCAACAAAACCAAGCATAAACAAGCAATCAAACATAAGTAAAGCATGAAGTGTAAAATTCATCAATCAAAATTCCAAGAAACATAAAATTGCAATATGAACAAAGTAACTTGAACCAAGAGAAATTGAAAGTAGAAGTGCTTGAATTAAAGAGAAAATTGAGAGTACTTACAATTGATGAAGTAAAATCAAAATCAAAGCTTGCTATAAAATGCTACAATGGAAATTGATAAACCCTAAGAGAGCTTTCTATTCTATACTATTGCTACTCCTAATTAATATGAAAACTATGTAAAAATTGCTCTCATGCTCCCCCTTGATAAGTGTTGAAGTCTCCTTTATATAACACTCCAAAATAGCATTTCAACCTTCCAAAAATGAGCCAAGGGCCTCCAAATTCGCGCAGCACGTGCTTCATTAATGAATTCATGTGCAGGGACCTGTGCGGACGCACAGACGCGTGTGTCCGCACACGCGGCTGAAAATCGACCTGTGCGTACGCACAAATGAAAATTCTTGTCTGTGCGCGCACACGCATGGCTGTGCGCACGCACACTTCGCTGTGTGTGCTTTTCCTTGTTTTCTTCATGTTTTCTCCCTTGTACATGCTTTCTTCCACTTTTATCCTTCTATTCTTGCCTTCAAGGCCTGAAAACACTCACAAACCATATCACGGCATCGAATTGCACAAAGGTGGGATTAAATTGCTCTATCAAAGCACAAAATTGCAAGTTTTCACATTTAAGATCAAATTAGGGATCAAACACAAAAGTATACTATTTTGGTGCTTAAGTGTGAGTTCATGTGCTAGAATCTATCAAAATTGAGTCAAGATATACCATCAAACATGGACTCATCAATCGACCTCACTCCTGTGAGTTATTACTACTTGATGCGACCTGATACACTTGCCGATTAGTTTGTGTGGGAATTCGATTTTCACCCATCAAGTTTTTGGCGGACGCGTACACGTGGGTGCCTGAGCGCTACGCTCTCCTCGAAACGCTATGTTCTCCTGGGAGTAGAATTTTGGTTCAAATAATTTCGTTCCAAGCCCATTTTCAACAAGTAAGCAAGCCCACAGTTATCACTCAAACAAGGCCACAAGATTCATCTACAATAGTTAATTTTCATTTGATTGTAATTTGTTTTGAATTTTATTTCAATTTATAATTTAGGCTAGCTTATATATAGGTCTTAGTTTTCATAAGAAAAGTACCATGCAAGGCTGGAGGATTAGAGACTCCAGAGCTCTCTTGTAGGATTAGAGACTCCAGAGAGCTTAGTTTAGAATTTCCTTTTCCCTTTCTGCACTTTTAAATTTCAGTTGTAATTGAATTAGTTGGGTTTCTGCAATTTAAATTTCTTACACTTCTCTTCTGTAATTTCCTCTTCTAAACTTTTACATGTTTATTGTCTATGCAATTTAATTTTTTTGCACTTCTGCTTCTCAGCCAATTTACTTTCTGCCAATTTTAGATTTCTTGCACTTTGAGCTATGATCCACTGAACCCCAATTCATTAGGGGGAGGAGCTCTATTTTAATTCTAATGGATTAATGAATATCTTCTTCTTCTCAATCCATCTGGATAGCTAAGAAATCACTTCTATTTTGATTAAGGTTCATTCACTCCGAAAGGGGGTTTGAATCTGTGAATTTCCATGTGAGCTTTGGAAGGGGAATCATGGAAATTAGAACCAAAGCTCTGTTTCTCACAACTCTCTTGATCAACACCATTCGAGAGGAATTGAGGTCTTGAGAATTTGTGTGGCTTATGGATGAGAGACATGCACTTAACCCCTTCTCATGACAATTGGATCAAGGAATTGGCAAGATTGATTGTGATTAGAGAGATTGGATTGCCAAGGAATTGGGATTCAATCAATTACAATCCACCATAGATCTACTCATATGATTGAGAAAGAAGTTGAGACCCATTTGATTCATGATGGATTATGATACCTCCAATCCCTGATGAATCTTGTTCTCTGTTACTTTTCATTTTTGCTTTGAGCTTCCTTTACTTGCCTTTGATTTTCTGCTTTGTTTTCATTCTGTCAAGTAAATTTTATCAAAACTCTTTCGCTTGACTAGACTGAGCACCTCACTAAAGTTGCTTGATCCATCAATCCCTGTGGGATCGACCTCACTCTCAGTGAGTTATTACTACTTGATGTGACCCGGTACACTTGCCGGTTAGTTTCTACAGAAATAAAATTTCCACCCATCACCCCTCCATATGAACAATTATTTTGCACCAAAGTGATAAGTTGAGGCTTCAACTCAAAGTTATTGGCATGAACATTTGGAGTGAGTATACTACTCCCACAGTTTCTTGGGTTGAGAAAGGTGTAAGATGCTAGAACTCTCCTTTGAGGTTGACCATTTTTATGGGCCACACCCTCTGGTGGATTAGGCATATTGTCCTCCATTACTTGATTTTCCTCTTTTGAATTCTCTTCACCAACTACCCCCTCCTTTCTTGCCTCTCTTCTAAGTCTCCAGAGGGTTCTTTCAGGCTCAGAGTCAAAAGAGGTGGATGCTTCTCTCCTTACTCCTGACATACAACACAAACAAACCAAAAACACAAGCAGAGCACTCTATTGCTAGAGTGAAGTTAATGTTAACAGAGACAAAATCTCAACCAGTTAGTAGACTTAGCAAAAACAAAAGAAAAGGCTTAAACAGTTAGTGATTTGAGTGAAACGTGAATAATAAAAAGTAAATTGCAAGAAGTCTAAAGAACTGAAATGTAAATTGTCAGAAACTTAAATGGCAAGAAAATAAATGACTGAAACTTAAATTGCAAGAAATGTAAAAGTGCAGAATCTAAATGATATTGAAAATTAAATTGCAGGAATTGTAAATGGGAATTGGGTATTGGGAATCAAGAAATTCAAAAGAACAGAATTAAAGATTGATGATGGATGAGATCACTAGGTATCAGAGATATTGATTTCTGAAAAATTAATGGTGATCAATTCCTTCTCAATCATGTAAGATAGATCCATGGCAGATTGTAAGTAATTGGGTCCCAATCTCTTGGTGACTCAATTCTCTCAACACAATCAATTGCGACTCTCGTGATCTAATTGATCATAAGAAGAGATGAAGTTCAACAACTAATCCTCAATGCCACACAACTCTCAGGGTCTCAATTAAGGGTGGTTATATCTCACATACCAACCCAAAATATATTAACCAAGAGAATTATGAGAGGAGAAACTCTAACCTAACTGCTGTGACTCCTTTCTCAAGTTCATCACATAATTCAAATAGATTTAATCCCTCTCTCGATAGTAATTGAATTTGTGAAGATCAAGAGTTTCCTCTTGGATAAATTCAGTTGAATTGAGAGAAAAAGAAGAGTTATTAACTTATTGAAACCAACAGAGCTCCTCCCCCTAGTGAAATGGGGTTTAGTAATTCATAGCTCCAAATGTAAATTTAAATTCAAAACTGGGAATTAAACTAAGCATAGAAAAGAGAAAGAGAATGAAAATTGTAAACAGAAATGAAACTGAATGTAATATAAAATCTCAGCAGAAAGTAAAATTCATAAAATACAAAGAGGTACAAAAGAGATCTAAAAGAAAAAGAGACTGAAAAGAAGATCCAGAAGCTAAAAGTGCTAATTCTAAAAGTATCCAAAAGCCCTATTCTAATGATTAAGACCCTCCTATTTATACTAGTTCAGTGGCTGCCTCAGGTGTACTTGCAGGTGGCTTCAAGTGGGCTTTCTAATTGATCCGCTACTCTGCTCCAGGAGAACGTAGCTTTTTCAGGAAAACAGAGTGCTCATACATCCACGCGTACGCGTCCCTGATGCGTGCGCATCGTTCAGCAATCTAGCAATTCCATGCATACGCGTCATTCTGGTCTTCAGTGCTTGTCACGCGTACGCGTGACGTATGCCTGTGCGTCCTTTGTTAGCGCTCTCCTTGAGAGTGTAGCGCTCGTGCCAAGAGCACTCTACCATGCGTACGCGTCACCCACTCGTACGCGTGGCCTTCGATGATGCATGTTCCACGCGTACGCGTCACATATGCATACGTGTCACTGAAGAACGTAGCGCTCTTTTGAAAGTGAGCGTAGCACCAAGGAGTATGCTACAGGTGAACGTAGCATTCTTTAAACAAGCGTAGCGCTCTTCTTCTGTTCCTGGTCACAAGGACAAAAAATGTATCAAAGCTTTGCCATCTTATGCACTCAATTTTATAATTCCTTCATTCAACATTTTATTGAGTTATTTGCATAAAAATGACCAGAATTCACTTAGTCCTTGCCACATTAGTGCATGAGGATCAATTTCATCAAAGTGCTTGTTTATTTCAAAGAGAATGCACGAAATGAGACTAAAATTAATTAAACTAACTAGCTAATCTAGCTAAAATACAAATGCATCAGTGCCAACGTTAGTGTGCTAACGTTACCAAAGTTAGCACACTAACGTCTTCGACCATTTCACAAGTTAGAGCTGGAAAATTTGGCTAGTTTGTGTATGCACAGAGCAGTGTGCATATGCACAAGAGGAAAATTAGCCAGTGTGCGCACGGACGAATCAGTGTGCGTACGCACGTCAAGAAGAATGTTGTTGGCCCCGTTACTATGTTAACACCAGTAGTAACGCCAGAATGGGGTTTTGAAGGCAACGTTGGTGGCACCTTTAATGCACAAACGGCAGCATTAACGCCAGTTCCAGGGGCACTCATGAGAACGTTAGTGAGCTAACGCCAGTGTTAACTTCAGAAAGAGCCACTCCTAATTTGTTTCAACTAAGTCCAAAAGCCCACATCCAAGTACTTGAGGACTCATCTGAAGATTGTATATATACGAAGAGTTTTGAACTTGAAAATATACTGGGAGTAGAGGATCCTAATTGGGAAACTCTGACTCATTTTCTTTCTTCTTTTGTTACTTAGTTTTACTTTTCATGTACTTTTCTTTTTTCTTTGAGTTTTCAAAGCAATGGTGAACTAAATCCCACATTATTAAGGGGAGAAGCTCTATTGTAATTCAAATGAATGAGTGAAATTCTTCTTCTTCTAAATCCTCTTGTTGTAGCTAAGAGACAACTTCCGTGCTTAATCGATCTATTCACTACCGAAAGAGGGCTTAGATCCATTTGAATTTCTATGTGAGCCTCAGAAGGGGAATCATAGAAATTAGTTTGAAGCCCTTTCTCTCACAACTCTCTTGATCAATAAATTCCTGGTTTGAATTGAGATCCTGAGAACTTGTGTGGCTTATGGATAAGAGAATTGAACTTAGCCTCTTCTCATGAATAATTAGATCAAGGAATTGGCAAATTGATTGTGTTAAGAGAAATTGGTTTGCCAAGGAATTAGAACTCAATTAATTACAATCCACCATAGATCTACTTTATATGATTGAGAATGAAGTTGAGACGCGTTGATTCATGATGGATTATGATATCTCCAATCCTTAATGAATCTCACCCATTGTTATTTTTCTATTTCACTGCTTTAAATTTCTAGTTTCTTTGATTCCCAGCACCCAGAACCCATTTACATTTCATGCAATTTACTTTTCCTAGCTATTTACATTCTTGCTTTTACTTTCTCGCCATTTAAGTTTCAACTCTTTACTTTCTTGTCATTTAAGTTTCTACCATTTACCTTTCACAATTTACTTTCAGCACTTTAATTTCCAGCAATCTACATTTTATTGTTTTACTTTCTTTGTGGATCATAATTCTGTTAATTCAATTTCACCAAAATCATCAACTATTAGCTTGACTAGATAAATCACCTAACCAAAGTTGCTTAATCTATCAATCCCTGTGGGATCAACCTCACTCAACAATGAGTTATTACTTGACGATTTGGTACACTTGCCGAAGAAATTTGTGTCATGCAAATTTCTACGCATCAAGTTTTTGGTGCCGTTGTTGGGGATTGATTCAGATTAACAATGATTAAGTGGGTGGTAGTCTAGACTGAGCATTTTTCTTTGTTTTTGATTAAGCATACTAACTGTTTGACACATTATGTCTGCTAACTCTAACATCCACTCTAGCAATAGAGTGTTCACTTGTCATTTGGTTTGTTCTGTGTTGTGTATTCTAGGAGGTAGAAAGGCAACATCAACCTCCTTTGATTCTGAGCCAGAGAGAACTTTTCTAAGATTGAGAAGAGAAGCTAGAGGGAAAAGAGTTGTTGGTGAAGAGGACTCATAAGAGGACTTGGATCAAGTCATGGAGGATGAGATGCATGAGGAAGGAGTGGCTAACCACAATGCCCAACCTGCCAGGAGGTCATATATTATGAAAGAATAACAATCTCATGATTTTGAGCATAGCTTTGATGTGCTTGGTTGATTGATGATAGGTGAAAAGAGCTTTGAAGAATGTTGAAGAAAGAAGAAATGGAAGAAGATGTTCATGCTAGCAGAGTATTTTTGGTAGCTCATGGGGTTTCATGTAGATTTGTAAACACTCACTTCTTATTGATATTTAGGCCTAGAAAGTCTCATCCAAGTATCAAGCAACACACTGCTATGACCTCTCATTATTCCTTTGTCCTTGGTTACTATTTTTCTATAAGCTTTAGTTCAGTGTCATGTGTAACAAGCTCTTTTCTTTATTTATGCTTGACACATTATTCACTATAGACACTTGGCTCACATTCCTTCTTAGAACATTGATGCCCAGTACCTCTTTGGGTTACTAAATGCCTTGTAGTTAGGTTGCTCTTGATAGTGGACTTTCAGTTGATGATCCCGGGTTAGTTAACCCAAGTCACCAAGTGTTGATGCACTCCAAAGAACTTAATAATCCAAGCAGATCCTAGTACAAAGACACCACAGGCATATATTCTAAGGTTCAAGCTATTGGTGTCTAGCTTTGTTTCTTTTTATTTTTCTTTTGTTCTGTTGCCATTTTGTTTGGCTATTTCTTTTCTCTTTTTGTTTTTCTTTTTAACCTAGGACTTTTATTCTATTGAGATTCATAGACAGTGAGATACCTTCTATTTAAAAGGAGACAGTCTAGTTCTTTTATTCACTAAAAGTGAGCTATCATACAATCACACATGCATACCACCACTTACTTTTATTGTACTTCTAGCTAACAAAGAACTATCTCATTTCATATTCCAAACATTTCTTTTATTGAATTAAAGATGCAGGGGACAAAGTATGTATTTAGTTAGGTGAAAATAAACACACAAGCACACACTTAGACTAGCTTTCTTATTGCCAAGAGTGATTCTGCCTATACTAGATGAACACTTTAGCAAGTCATCAGTCGAAGCATTTTTCAACCGCAAGAGTTAAGTATAGATACAACCTATTGGTTTGCAGTTCTTTTGTTCTTCCTTCTGTTGTACCCCTTTTTAGTTGTGGTGCATGATGTCTTCAATTGGCGGTTAGTTCCCTGCATAATTCTCAAAAGTTGCTTGCTTCTTAAGCCCTTAGGTGACTGGTTAGTATGTATGAATTGAGTGTGGCTTTTGGATTTAATTTGGTGTGGGAACACCAAACTTAATTCCTTGCCACTTCCTCTGATGCAACATGTTAACTATATATAAAATCTTGTGTCCTCGCTAAAGGTTATGGAGTTAAAACTAGAAAGCAGTTAAGTAGTTGAATAATCTGTTTGATTGCTTGGAGCTAGTATTGTGCAGGAGGTGAGAATGTGATTTTAAATGAGGTTTTGGTGGAACACCAAACTTAGAATTCTTCATTCTCCCTTAGATTGTTTTGGTGTGCAACACCAAACTTAGCTCCTTGCAATGCATACCAATTATTCAACATTTTTATTGCAAAGGCTATGAAAAGAAAACTACCTCAGGTTGGGTTGCCTCCCAACAAGCGCTCTTTTAATGTCACTAGCTTGACATTGATCCCCTTAGGGTGGTTGATGACTGAAATGTCGAAGCTTATCCCCCCTCACTGTAAGCCTTTTTTATGTGCCTTGATGCTCAATTTCAATGTGCTCAAGAGAGAGTACTTGGTTAACAGTGTAGTGATCCTCAGTTCCCAGCTGTTGATATATTAATTGCACCTTGTCGCCTTTAGAGAATCCTTCAGTTGGGATTTTTTTATTCTTCCACCCTTTGTGAGCCTTCTTCTTGTTTCTCTTCCTTTTTCTTGTTAACCTTTCTTCCTTGACAGCAGCTTTGGTTGTGGTACTTTCCTTCTTGTTTATCATCCTAATTCCTTTTTGAATTTCTTCTCCTCCTTGCACATGCTCATTCTTTTGCTCCCCTGTGTTGTTGGTTGCTTGCCTTGGAAAACAGTCACTGACTACCTTGCTTCTCTCTTCACTAAATTGTGGTTCTGGAAACACTTTCAGGATAATGCTTTCCTCGTGCATCCTGAGAGTTAGTTCTCCCTGCTCTACATCTATGATGGCTCTAGCAGTGGCCAAAAATGGCCTTCCCAAGATGATTGAATTGTTTTCTTCTTCTTTAGTGTCCAAGATTACAAAGTCCGCAGGAAAAATGAACTTGTCAACCTTAACTAAAAGGTTTTCAATCACTCCTTTGGGATGTACTACTGACTGGTCCACCAATTCCAAGGACATCTGTATTGGTTTCACCTTCCCTATGCCAAGCTTTTTCACTAAAGATGATGGAATTAGATTTATGCTTGCTCCTAAGTCACACATCCCCTTGTTGATAAATAGACTTCCAAGGGTGCAAGGTAGGAAGAAACTTCCAGGATCTTCCAGCTTGGGAGGGAGTCCTTTTCTAATGAGTGCACTGCATTCTTCAGTGAGAAGCACAGTTTCCTTCTCCAGCCAACTTCTTTTCTTGTTGATAATTTCTTTCAAGAACTTAGCATACAGGGGCATTTGTTCAAGTGCTTCAGCTAAGGGAATATTGATTTCCAGCTTCTTGAAAGTCTCAAGGAACTTATGAAAATGTTGGTCCTTAGACTCTTTGCTGAACCTCTGGGGGTATGACAGTGGAGGTGTAATACTTTTTCCCACTTGTTGCTGTCCTTGAATTGCTTCTTCTTCCCCCATTTGTGAAGTGGTTGGTTGGTCTTCTTTCCTTCTTTGCTTCTCAGTGCTCTTGTTTGGCATCACATCTTGATCATTGGCTTCCTTTGCCTGTGTTGGCCTTTCCTCCTCTATGGGCCTTTTGCTGTTCTCCACTTGCTTCTTTGTGGTGTCATTGTTGCTCATCAATGTTCTCCCACTTCTTAACTGTATCGCCTTGCACTCTTCTTTAGGATTTGGAACTGTGTCACTTGGCAGGGAACTTGATGGTGGTCTCTCTGTTGCAAGGTGTTTAGATAGCTGACCAATTTGCCTCTCCATATTCTTTATGGAGGCTTCTTGGTTCTTGGCTGTCATTTCTTGGTGTTTCCACATTTTGTCTATCAAGGTTTCCAGGTTAGTGATTCTTTGAGATTCTGGTGATGTTTGTGGTTGGTTGTGAGGTGCAGATGGTGGATGGTAGGCATTTTGGTTGGTGGGTTGGTTATTGGATTGATAATGGTTGGAGTTGGGGTAGTTGTTTTGGGGTTTTCTGTAAGGGTTTTGGTTAGTTTGCTGCTGGTTGTGGTTTTGGTTGTTTCTTGAAGTATTTTGGTTTGGGTTCCTCTGCCATGGTTGTTGGTTCTGGTTGTGATTATCCCCCCATCTGAGGTTTGGGTGATTCTTCCAGGATGGATTTTAGGTGTCACCATACACCTCATTTGATCCTTGGTTGTGCATATATTGCACTTGCTCTTGTTGTTGTTCTTCTTGGTTCTCCTCATTCTGCCCCCAAAGGGTTATTGGTTGGCTTGTGGCACTCACTGATGCTACTTGTAGGCCATCAATTATTTTGGCCATTTGCTCAAATTGTTGTTGAATTTACTGCTGCATCATTTTGTTTTGAGCCAGAATTGAATCTACTCCTTCCAACTCCATCACTCCTTTCCTCTGTGATGGTTGGTGTTGCCTTTGGTGAGCAAAAAAATACTGGTTGTTGGCCACCATATCAATGAGATTTTGGGCTTCTTCTGCTGTTTTCATTAGTTGTAAAGAGCCTCCTGCTGAATAATCCAAAGCCTCTTGAGATTTCAATGTCAAGCCTTCATAGAAATTCTGCAATCTGTCCCACTCACTAAACATTCCCGGTGGACACTTCCTGATTAGAACTTTGTATCGTTCCCATGCCTCATACAAGGGTTCAACATCCATTTGAGTGAATGTTTGCACTTCAGTCTTCAATCTAATAACTCTTTGAGGTGGGTAGAACTTGGCAAGGAACTTGGTTACTAGATCATCCCAATTGTTGATGCTGTCTCTTGGGAAGGATTCCAACCATTGAGTGGCTTTGTCTCTAAGAGAAAATGGAAATAGCAGTAGCTTGTAACTGTCAGGGTGCACACCATTGGTTTTGACAGTGTCACAAATCCTCAAGAAGGTGGACAAGTGTTGGTTAGGGTCTTCAAGTGGCCCTCCTCCATAGGAACAATTGTTTTGAACCAAGGTGATGAGTTGTGGCTTTAGTTCAAAGTTATTTGCATTAACATTTGGGGTCAGAATGCTACTCCCACAATGTCTAGGATTTGCACATGTGTAGGAAGCCAAAACTCTCCTCTGTGGTGGATTATTGTTGTTATTGGCTGCTCCTTCAGCTCCATTTGGTGGATTTGTTAGATGTTCCTCCATATCCTGGAACTCTTCTTCTGATTCCTCTTCTCCAACAATATTTTTCCCTCTTTCAGCTCTTCTTAATCTTCTGAGGGTTCTTTCGTCTTGTTCACAAAAAGCGGGTGTAACTCTCCTTGTACCTGACATACAACCAAAGCATAAGGATCACACAATACCAGAAAAGCAATAACACTTCAATCCATGGCTGAAGTGAAATATTAGTTAGCTTAAGCAAAAATTCAAACAGTTAGCGGGTTAGCAGCGAAAATAAAGAAACAAAAAAGAAAAAGTGCTTGATCTAGATCTCCACTTCACTTAATCATTGTCAATCTAATCAATCCCCGGCAACGGCGCCAAAAACTTGATGTGTATTTTCGGAAAAACGAATTCCAAACACACAAATCTCACCGGCAAGTGTACCGGGTCGCATCAAGTAATAATAACTCACGTGAGTGAGGTCGATCCCACAGGGATTGAAGGATTGAGCAATTTTAGTTTAGTGGTTGATTTAGTCAAGCGAATCAAGATTGGGTTGAGTGATTTGTAATTGACTGAAACTAAATTGCATGAAAATTAAAGGGAGAGGGATAATTGCAGTAAAGTAAAGAGAACATAAAATAAAAGTGCTGAATCTCAAAGAATAAGAAATTAAATGGCAGAAACTTAAAACGCAAGAAATGTAAATTGTAGAATCTTAAAGTGCAAGAAATGTAAATGGCTTGAATTATAAAGGGAATTGGGAATTGGATTTGCAGAAATTAAACAAGGAAAAGTAAATCTCAATGCATAGAAGAGTAGAAGATGACTTGAATTGAACCGGATCTAAAACGGAAATGTAAATGAACGTGAAAGGCGTTAAACAGAGAAAGTAAACTGATATTTCAGATCTCAGGGGTCAAGAGACTAGAAAACTAAGTCTAGATCTCACTACCTTCCTTGATCCAAATTCAGAATTCAATTGCAAGAAATGTAAAGATCAAGCAGTAGAAGAAAGGAATTCAAATATTGATTTCTCAAAAAGTGCAGTAAATAAAACAGAGAGATCTCAGGGTGAGATTGAAACAGAATTCCTTCAATTCTCCAACACCCAAGATTCAAGCAAAGAGTAAATGAAATTGAAAATAAGAAAACTAAGAGGAAGAGAATTCAATTCTCCTTCCCCAAGACTCAGAATCTCAAAATAACTTCAAACCAAAAGCTCTCCAAAATTACTCAGCAAAAACTAAAAAGGAAAAGCTCTAAAAAGAAAAGCTCCCAAAAAACTTAAATTCTAAGCTATTTATACACTTTCTTCAAATGATCTTCAAGCCTTGAATTGGGCCTTTGCTCTTGATGGAATTGGGTTGACAAAAGCCTCTGTTGATTGCTCTTGGAGTCGGAGAGAAACCCATTTGTGAACCGGGCCATGAACCAGAAAAGCTTGAGTAAAAGTTTGAGGTCAAACTTTTACTCAAACTTTTCACATCAGCTAGGCTTCCGTGCTGCCATCCACGTTTGAGCCAAAGTTTGAGGTCAAACTTTGAGCCAAACGTGGATCCCTTTTGTATGCTTCTTGGGGGCTACTTTGTCCTCTTGTCACGTTGCCAATTTTATGCCCAATATAGACTATTATATATGGTTGGAAAGCTTTGAATGTCAGCTTTCTAACTCACTTGGAATCACCTCAATTGGACAACTACAACTCAAGTTATTCTT
Organism: Arachis ipaensis; assembly: GCF_059453495.1. Lineage (NCBI taxonomy): Eukaryota > Viridiplantae > Streptophyta > Magnoliopsida > Fabales > Fabaceae > Arachis > Arachis ipaensis. Next base: position 65,018,052 of record NC_142439.1, on the reverse strand, counting down.
GTTGGAAATATACCCCTTCATGCTTGTGGCGCCAATGTTTGCCTAAAAGCTTGAGGTCAAACGTTGGCACAAGCTTTTGCTCTCCTGGGTGTTTTGTTGTGGCACCAACGTTTGCCTAAAAGCTTGAGGGCAAACGTTGGCGCAAGCTTTTTCTTCTCCAGGGTATGTTTGTTGTGGCGCCAACATTTGCCTAAAAGCTTGAGGGCAAACGTTGGCGCAAGCTTTTGCTCCTCTCCAGGGTGAGTTCAACTCTTCCAAAAGTTTGAGCTAAAGTTTGAGGTCAAACTTTTACTCAAGCTTTTTGTTCTCTCTTGCTCCTTGCCATTTCTTCTTTCTTCAACCTTCTTCAAAGCTCTTTTAACCTATCATCAATCAACCAAGCACATCAAAGCTATGCTCAAAATCATGAGATTGTTATTCTTTCATAATATATGACAATTTTAGCACAAAATCTCATGAAATTGCATTAATTTATCCATGGTTAATTGAATCAAAGGAAACATAAAATTCTACCCAATTGGCTTACTTATGGCTCAAGAAAGTGCATAAATTCAATTGAAAACAAAAGAAAAAGAATAGTGAAACTAGGCTAAGATGACTTGTTATCAGGTGCTAGCCTCCTATGCTATCTCTGACCCTAGGAATTGTGGGAGTAGTATACTCACTCCCAATGTACATGCCAACAATTTCAAGCTTAAATCTCAGCTCATTACTTTGGTTCAGAATAATTGTCAGTATGGAGGAGGAGCTTCGGAGGACCTTAATCAACATCTATCCATTTTCCTAAGGATATGTGACACTGTCAAAACTAATGGAGTACACCTAGACATCTATAAGCTACTGCTATTTCCCTTCTCTCTAATGGATAAAGCAGCTCAGTGGTTGGAAACCTTCCCAAAGGAGAGCATCACAAATTGGGATGAGTTGGTTAATAAATTCTTGGCCAAGTTCTACCCCCTCAAAGAGTTATCAAACTCAAGATTGAAGTGCAAACTTTCAGACAATTGGAGGGAGAATCTTTATATGAGGCTTGGGAGAGGTACAAGGCACTGATCAGAAGATGTCTTTCGGATATGTTTAGTGAATGGGTGAAGCTTCAGAATTTCTATGAAGGTCTCTCTATGAAAGCAAGAAAGACATTGGACTACTCTTCAGGAGGGTCACTGCAAATGATGAAAACTCCAGAGGATGCACATGATCTCATAGATACGGTGGCCAACAATCAGTACTTTTATTCCTCGGAGAGACAAGCAACTCTAAAGAGAGGTGTATATGAGCTTGAGTATGTGGATGCTATCCTAGCCCAGAATAAGCTAATGCATCAACAAATTTAGCAGTAGATGGAAATGATGGCAAAAAGGATGGCTAGACTGTAATTGGTTGCAATAAGCACAACAAGCCAAGCTCCAAATGTATGGGGCCAACATGAAGAAAACTATGAGGTATACAACAATGAGCAGCAGCTTGAGCAAGTCCAATATATGCATAACACAAACTCTCCCCACAATGATTTCCATGGGGACACATATAACTTCTCATGGAGGAACCACCCTAACTTGAGTTGGGGAGACAATTAGAATCAATGGCAGAACCAATGGCAGAAAACTCTAACCCCGATAACTTTTGCAACACAAGCAACCAAAACCATCACCCCCTACTAACAACAACCAATACACAAAACCACAAAACACATACCTCCAACCCCATAACACTTCGCAAGTTTCCCAAAACAACTTCTCCATGCCTTTATTTAACTCACAGAACACTTTTCCCTATGTCTCAAACAATTTCTATCAGCAACCATCACATCCCATGCAACCACATCCACATCCAGACTCTCAAAGGATCTCTAACTTAGAGATATTGATGGAGAAACTCATCAAAACTCAAGATATGGCAAGACAAGATCAGGAAATAGCAAGAAAAGATCAATCCCTGATGATGTGTGAGCATCTTATCTATCTTTTCCTTGTGAATTTGCACTTGAATTGCTAAGTTTAATCAAAATTTAAATATCTTTTAGCCACTATGGATGCTACTTTGAGTTGTGTACAATTCTATTTATTTCAGGTAGCATTCGGATAGATTTGACAGAGTTTTGTAGCAGAAAAGGAGGAAAGCGAATGATGCTGTCAATCCTGACCTCCTTGCACTCAAACAAAAATACATTGAGTTACAGAGGTCCAATTGATGTGATTTTAGTGGCATTGGAAAGCTAACTTCCAGGGCTTTCCAACGATATATAATAGTGCACATTTCTTCTCCAGAAACTTCTGCCTCCTCCACATTCAAGTTCAGCGTGGATTCAAAGGAAAATCGTGGAATTGTCACTGCCTCCTCCACACTAAACTTGGAAATTTCCAAGTTCAGCGTGGACCCAATGGAACTCATCAAGGACGCCTCTGCTTATCCCACGCTGAACTTGAGGTTTTTCAAGTTCAGCATGGATCCTAACAACCAAGTGGTCCCCAGGCATTCAAGAAAAGCTGCGAATGAAGCCAGATTTATTTTGATTGAATTTTGTATTTTATTTTAAAATAGGAAAAGATATTATTTTAATTTTAGAAAATATATTTTACATTAATTAGGATTATATATAAAAGAGAAAAGAATAATCTTTTCTCTTCTACCTCATTCCAAATTTATAGTTTACCAGAATCCTAGTTTCCACTCTGAACCATGAGCAACTAAACCTCCACTGTTAAGGTTAGGAGCTCTGTCTATTGTATGGATTGATACTATTATTTTTCTATTTTAATTCATGTAATGATTTATAATTCAATAATTGTTTTCGTTCATTATTTTATGAATTTGGGTGGAACGGAAGTATGACCCTTGTTCTAATTGAGTTCTTGTATAACTTAGAAAAGCCCTTTACTTGAACAATTGCTTGAAAACATATTCTCCTAAATCTCTAATTATCTGGATATAACAGGATACGTGACATATAATCCTCTTATATTTGGGTAATTAGAATTTCCGTGGCATATAAACTAGAATTGAACTTCACCCTCTAATTGGAATTAAGTGACCAAGGAATTGGCGGTTGATGAATTTTAGAGGAGACTAAAAAGGTCTAAGAAATTAGGGTTTAGTCACATATGGTTTTCCATGAATTAAATCTTGCATGATTAAAATAGTTAGTAAGAAAAGTCAATCCGAAAAATAGATAACTCTGAAACCTTAACTGTTTCTCCATATATTATTGACAACCAATTTACTACTTGCTTGTTTAATTCTTTGATTTACTGTTTAATGCGTTTGAACCTTCAAACACTATTTTTTGCATGTCTAACTAAGTAAATTAATCAACCATTGTTGCTTAGTCCATCAATCCTCGTGGGATCGACCCTCACTCACCTGAGGTATTACTTGGTATGACCCGGTGCACTTGCCAGTTAGTTTGTGGTTTTAAATTCTACACCAAGTTTTTGGCGCCGTTGCTGGGGATTGATAGTGATTAACAACAATTAGTCGTTTGATTGCTTATATTAGGCATTTCAGTTTTAATTTTTTTTTAAATTCTATTTTAGCATTTTAGAAAAAAAATTAAATAAATAAATAAATAAATAAATAGTTAAATAGATAAAAAAATAGCACTAATATTTCTCTTAATTTCTGAAATTAAGTTTGGTGTTCCCTAGTTAGTCTTATTTTAATTTTTCTTATTTAACTTGCCTAATACTTTCGAAATTTTTGTCTTAATTTTAATAGTAATTTTCGAATTTTAGTGTTTAATTTATTCAGTATTTTTTATTTTATTTCTTTGCACAGGTTACCTCACTAGGAATTCTCTGCACTCTGACATAGAGAATTCCATCTTTTCTTGTCTTCTATTTGTTTATGAGCAGGAACAGGGACAAGAAACCTCTCTTAGACTTTAATCCTAAACTTGAAAGGACTTTCAGGCGACGTTTGCAACAAGCAAGACTTTACAAGGCTGCAGAATCCACTATGGATCATAATAATGCTGTTAATGCCAATATGGCAAATTCGAATGGGAATGAGCAACCTCGGAGAGTGCTTGGCTCTTACACTGCTCCTACTGCAGATCTTTATGGAAAAAGCATTGTGGTGCCTCCTATAACTACAAACAACTTTGAGTTGAAGCCACAATTGGTCACCCTGGTGCAATAAAACTAACAATATCATGGTCTTCCCCAAAAAGACCAAAATCAATTTATTTCTAATTTTCAGCAGATTTATGATACTGTGAAGACAAATGGAGTGAACCCTAAGGTGTACAAACTCATGCTCTTTCCATTTTCTCTGAGGGATAGAGCAAAGCTATGGCTAGATTCCCAACCCAAGGAGAGTTTGGATACTTGGGACAAGATTGTTACTGGGTTTCTTACTAAATTTTTCCCACCAAAGAAGCTGACTAAGCTTAGAGTGGAGGTTTAGACCTTCAGGCAGAAGGATGGAGAGACTCTTTATGAAGCTTGGGAGAGATACAAGCTACTGACTAGGCAATGCCCTCTGGACATGTTCTCCAAATGGACCCAACTAGATATCTTTTATGAAGGCTTAGGTGAAATGTCCAAGATGTGCTTAGATAATTCTGCAGGTGGTTCATTGCACATGAAGAAGACACTGGAGGAGACTATTGAGCTTATTGAATTGGTTGCTAGCAATCAATATTTATATTCATCTAACAGGAACCCTGTGAACTCGGAAGCTCCTCAGAGGAAAGGTGCTTTGGAAGTGGAAGCTGTTGATGCCATTCTTGCTCAGAATAAGCTTTTGTCTCAGCATATAAATCTAATTACTCAACAGTTGAGTGGAATGCAAGTCTCAGCTATCAACACCCAAAATCCACCTCAAGAAGTTTCTTATGACATGGTAGGTAATTTTGTGCAAAATGATAATTATGATTATGCTCAATCCTCAGCTGAACAGGTCAATTACATGGTGAGTGGTCCTAGAAATCCCAATAATGATCCATATTCTAAGATATACAATCAGCGATGGAGAAATCACCTAAATTTTGGGTGGAGGGACTAACCTCAGAGACCTCAGAATTTCAACAATAATTCTCAGGGCGCTTCCAACAGAACAATCACAATAACTACCAATTTTAATCTCAACAACAACAACCACCTCAGCAGGCAAATTTTAAATCCCAAGAAGATTCTAATTGGGAGATGATGAGGAGTTTTATGTAGGAAACCAGAGCCTCCATTAGAAATTTGGAGGTGCAAATGGGCTAACTGAGCAAGCAAATACCCGAGAGGTTTGCAAGTACATTTCCAGGTGATACAGTGGTGAACCCAAGAGAAGATTGCAAGGTTATTCAATTGAGAAGTGGTAAAGTAGCTGGCTCTGAGACCAAGGACAATGAGGAGTTAGTTGAAAAAGAAGCTCCAGAGGAGAAGAAGGAAGAAGTGGAGCACGCCCCTCCAAAGCGTGCAGACAACCCGTTCCCTAAATCTCTTGACACTTATCCTACATTGCCAAAGGCTCCTGAATACAAGCCAAAAATGCCATAACCTCAGAGGCTTTAGAAGGCTTCCAAAGAAAATCAATTTTCTAAATTTTTAGATGTCTTCAAGAAGCTACAGATCAATATTCCTTTTGTAAAGGCTCTTGAGCAAATGCCTCTCTATGCTAAATTTATGAAAGAGTTGTTGACCTACAAGAGGAATTGGAAGGAACAAAAAACAGTGGTGTTAACAAAGGAATGCAGTGCCATTATTCAACATAACCTTCCTGAGAAAATGCCAGATCCAGGAAGCTTTGTAATTCCTTGCACCATTGGAGATGTCACCATTCAGAGAGCTTTATGTGATCTTGGAGCTAGCATCAATCTCATGCCACTTTCAGTGATGAAAAAGCTTCAAATTGAGGAGGTAAAACCCACTCGTATTTTTCTTCAACTTGCTGATCTTTCTATTAAATTACCTGTGGGTGTTGTTGAGGATTTACTTGTGAAAGTAGGACCATTTATTTTTCCTGTTGATTTTGTTATATTAGACATGGAAGAGGAGGTAAAATCCTCTATTATTCTTGGTAGACCCTTTTTAGCTATAGGTAGAGCTCTGATTGATGTGCAAAAGGGTGAATTAACCCTGAAGGTCAATGAAGAACAGGTGGTCTTTAATATTTTTGAAGCTCTCAAGCACCCTAATGATTCTGAAGGGTGTATGAAAACAGATGTTATTGAACCACTTGTTCAAGAGGTACTGAAAGCTGAGGTACTTGATGACATTCTGGATCCTATTTCTGAGCATGAATTAGTTGAAGTTGATGATTCACCACCCCAGAAGGCTATGATTCACATGCCTAAAGCAGAGGAGGAAGCCCCCATGCTTGAGCTCAAACCTTTACCCCCTTCTCTGAAATATGTATTATTGGGTAAAAATGATTCCTATCTAGTGATTATTAGCTCTTCCCTGAAGCCTAAAGAGGAAGAGGCGCTTATTTCAGTGCTCAGGAGCCATAAAACAGCTCTTGGGTGGACCGTTGGTGATTTTAGTCCAACCAAGTGTATGCATAAGATTCTTCTTGAAGATGATGCTAAACCAGTTGTGCAATCACAAAGGAGACTCAATCCAACTATGAAAGAGGTGGTCCAAAAAGAGGTAATAAAATTATAGGAAGCAGGTATAATTTATCCTATTTCTGACAACCCTTGGGTAAGTCCTGTGCACATAGTTCCCAAGAAAGGAGGGATGACAGTGATCAAGAATGAAAAGAATGAGCTTATTCCTACAAGAACAGTCACAGGTTGGAGATTGTGTATAGACTACAAGAGGCTCAACACTGCTATAAGAAAGGATCACTTCCCCCTGCCTTTCATTGATCAGATGCTTGAGAGGTTTGCTGGTCATGCTTTTTAGTATTTTCTAGACGAATATTCTGTATATAATCAAATTGTAGTGGACCCTCAAGACCAAGAGAAGATAGCATTCACATGCCCTTTTGGAGTATTTGCTTATAGGAGAATGCCATTTGGACTTTGTAATGCTCCAGCAACTTTTCAAAGGTGTATGATTTCTATTTTTTCTGATATGGTTGAAAAGTTCATTGAAGTATTTATGGATGATTTTTCTATCTTTGGTAATTCTTTTAAATCCTGCCTTAAGCATTTATCTCTTGTCTTGAAACGGTGTCAAGAATCAAACCTTATTCTAAATTGGGAAAAATGTCATTTTATGATTACAGAAGGTATCGTTCTTGGACATCGGATTAAGGTTGATAGAGCAAAGATAGAAAAATTACCACCACCAGCTAATGTTAAGGCAGTCAGGAGTTTCTTGGGTCATGCAGAATTTTATAGAAGATTTATAAAAGATTTTTCTAAAATTGCTAAACCATTAAGCAACATGTTGGTTGTTGATGTTCCTTTTGTCTTTGATTCTGATTGCCTGCATACTTTTGAAACTCTGAAAGCAAATCTTACCTCTGCTCCCATTATAGCTCCCCCTGACTGGGATTTACCATTTGAGTTGATGTGTGATGCTAGTTATTTTGCTGTAGGAGCTATTTTAGGACAGAGGCATAAAAAGTTTATACATGTTATTTACTGTGCTAGCCGTGTGTTAAATGATGCCCAAAAGAATTACACAACTATAGAAAAAGAATTATTAGCTATTATGTATGTTGTTGATAAGTTTTGGTCCTATTTAATTAGTTCTAAGGTTACTGTTTATACTGATCATGCTGTTTTGAAGTACCTTCTAACTAAGCATGACTCTAAACCAAGATTAATCAGATGGGTGTTACTCCTTCAGGAGTTTGATATTGAGATAAAAGACAGGAAAGGGTCAGAAAATCAAGTAGCTAACCATCTTTCCAGAATAGAACCTGAAGTAGGAGTACAACCACCCACAGCTGTGATTGAAACATTTACTGATGAGCAATTGTTCCTCATTCAGCAGGCTCCATGGTTTGCAGACATTGCAAATTACAAGGCCATGAATTTTATTCCAAAGGAGTACAGTAGGCAACAAGTAAAGAAGCTATTAACTGATGCAAAGTACTACATTTGGAAGGAATCGTACCTTTTTAAAAGGTGTTCAGATGGTATAATTCAGAGATATGTCCCGGATGAGGAAAAATAGCAGATTCTTTGGCACTGTCATGGTTCTGATTATGGAGGCCATTTTGGTGGTGAAAGGACAGCTACAAAGGTCCTTCAGAGTGGGTTTTACTGGCCGACTCTCTTCAGGTACTCAAGGGAATTTATGAAGCACTGTGACAGATGTGAAAAAGCCATGAATCTTCCTGCCAACCATGAGATACCACAGCAGGGGATTCTTGAGGTTGAGTTGTTTGTTGTATGGGGTATTGATTTCATGGGACCATTCCCTCCCTCACATTCAAACAACTATATTCTAGTGGCAGTTGATTATGTGTCCAAGTGGATGGAAGCTGTGGCTCTACCCACCAATGATGCCAAAGTAGTAATGAGCTTTCTTCAGAGATACATTTTTAGCTGGTTTGGTGTCCCAAGGACACTCATTAGTGATGGTGGAAGTTGATGACAAGTCATCTTAGCCTAGTTTCACTAGCCTTTTTCTTTTGTTTTTGATTGATTTTATGCACTTTCTTAAGCCATAAGCAAGCCAATTGGGTAGATTTCCATGTTTCTTTTGATTCAATCAACCATGTATGAATTCATGCACTTTCATGAGATTTTGTGCTATAATTGTCATATATTATGAAAGAAATACAATCTCATGATTTGGGGCATAGCTTTGATTGTTTTGATTGATTGATGATAGGTGAAAAGAGTTTTGAAGAAGGTTGAAGGAAGAAGGAATGGCTAGGAGCAAGAGAGAACAAAAAGTTTGAGCCAAAGTTTGCCTCAAACTTTAGTTCAAACTTTTAGAAGAGTTGAAAACATGCCAGAGGAAAAAAGCTTGAGCCAAAGTTTGCCTCAAACTTTAGCTCAAACTTTTGGAAAAATTGAAAACACTCCAGAGGAAAAAAAAGCTTGAGCAAAAGTTTGCGTCAAACTTTAGCTCAAACTTTTGGGAGAAAAGCTTGAGCCAACGTTTGCCTCAAACTTTTTGGCAAACGTTGGCATCACAAAACCAACACCCTGGAGGAGAAAAGCTTGCGCCAACGTTTGCCTCAAACTTTTTGGCAAACGTTGGCGCCACACTTGCACACCCTGGAGGAGAAAAGTTTGCGCCAACGTTTGCCTCAAGCTTTTTGGCAAACGTTGGCGCCACACATATACACAAGGGGGCCAACGTTTGAGCAAAAGTTTGACCTCAAACTTTAGCCCAAACGTTGGTAGCAGCAAGAGAAGCCATCTGGTATAAAAAGTTTGAGTAAAAGTTTGCCTCAAACTTTTACTCAAACTTTTTATGATTTCAACCCGGTTCACAATGGATCTTTCTCCAACTCCAAGAGCAATCAACCAAGGCCTTTATCAACCCGATTCCATCAAGAGCAAAGGGCCAATTCAAGGCTTGAAGACCATTTGAAGAAAGTGTATAAATAGCTTAGGATTTAAGTTTTTCAGAGAGCTTTTCCTTAGAGAATTTTCAGAACACTTCCAGAGAGCTCACTTTTACATTTTTGATTTACTGCTTTAGAATTCTAGAGAATTTGGGAGGAGAATTGATCTCTCTTCTTCCTTGTTCTTGCTCAGTACTCTTTACTTTTCTTGTTTTGGATCTTGGGTGGAGAATTGAAGAAATTCTGTTTCAATCTCACCTTGGGATCTTGTTTAATTTTCAGCATTGAGTTTCCATTTCTGTTAATTGCTTCTTCTTCTACTTTCTCTGCAATTTACATCTCTTCATTTCCTCTGCAATTGTTCTTGCTGGATCTAGGAAGGCAGTGAAATCTAGACTTGGCTATCTAGTCTCTTGAGTCCTGAGATCTACAGCTTTCAATTTCAATTTTCTTGTTTCGTTGCTCCATCAAGTTTATTTTCATTTTCATTCAAGATCCGGTTTAATTGAGTCCATTGTTTACAATTCTGTTTGTTGAATTTTTCTTTTCCTTGTTTAATTTCTGCAAATCCAATTCCCAATTCCCTTTACAATTCAAGACATTTACATTTCTTGCACTTTAAAATACTGCAATTCACATTTCTTGCGTTCTAAGTTTCTGCCATTTAATTTCTTGTTCTTTAAGATTCAGCACTTTATTTTCTGTTCTCTTTAATTTCATGCAATTTACACATTCCCTTTACTTTCCATGCAATTTAAATTCTGTTAATCACAAATCACTCAACCAAATCTTGATTTGCTTGACTAAATCAACCACTAAACTGAAATTGCTCAATCCTTCAATCCCTGTGGGATCGACCTCACTCACGTGAGTTATTATTACTTGATACGACCCGGTGCACTTGCCGGTGAGTTTTGTGTGTTTGGAAGTCGTTTTCCGAAAATACACATCAAGTTTTTGGCGCCGTTGCCGGGGATTGAAATAGATTGACAATGATTAAGTGAAGTGGAGATCTAGATCTAGCATTTTTATTTTCTGTTTCTTTAACTTTTGACTAACACGGTAACTGTTTGAATTTTTGCCTAAGCTAACTAATATTTCACTTCAGCCATGGATTGAAGTGTTATTGCTTTTCTGGTATTGTGTGATTCTTGTGTTTTGCTTGTATGTCAGATACAAGAAGAAAGATCCCTACCTTTCATGAAACTGACGAAAGAATCCTCCGAAGGCTAAGAAGAGAAGCAAGAAAAAAAAATGTTGCTGGAGAGGAAGAATCAGATGAAGAATATCATGAATTGGAGGAACACTCAACAAATCCAACAAATCCACCAGTGAGAATGGCCAACAACAATGGTCAACCCCAGAGGAGAGTCTTGGCTTCATATACATTTGCTAATCCAAGGCATTGTGGGAGTAGCATCCTTACCCTAAATGTCGATGCAAATAACTTTGAATTGAAGCCCCAACTCATCACCTTGGTGCAGAACAACTGTTCTTATGGAGGAGGCCCCTTGGAAGATCCAAACCAGCACCTATCCACCTTTCTGAGGATATGTAACACAGTAAAGACCAATGGTGTACATCCTGATAGTTACAAATTGTTGTTGTTTCCATTTTTCCTGAGGGACAAAGCTACTCAATGGTTAGAGTCATTTCCAAGAGAAAGCATCAACAATTGGGAGGATCTAGTGAGCAAGTTCTTAGCAAAGTTTTATCCTCCTCAAAGGATCATCAGGCTCAAAATAGAGGTTCAAACATTTACTCAGATGGATGGAGAGTCATTGTATGAAGCATGGGAGAGATACAAAGCTTTACTCAGGAAGTGTCCACCAGAGATGTTTACTGAATGGGATAAACTCCAAAATTTCTATGAAGGACTGACAATGAAAGCTCAAGAGGCACTTGACTATTCAGCAGGAGGCTCAATGCAACTCATGAAGACAGCTGAAGAAGCTCAGAACCTCATTGACATGGTGGCTAACAACCAATATTTCTTTGGCCATCAAAGACAACGCCAACCATCACTAAGGAAAGGAGTGTTAGAAATGGAAGGGGTTGACACCCTCCTAGCTCAAAACAAGATAATGCAGGAGCAGATTCAACAACAATTTGAGCAGATGGCTAAAAAGATTGATAGCTTGTAAGTTGCAGCAGTGAATACAAGCCAACCATCAACCACATGGGGGCAAAATAAAGAAAACCAAGAAGATCAGCAGCAGGAACAACTTCAATATGTGCACAACCAAGGTTCAGGCCAAAATGAGGTTTATGGTGACACCTACAATCCATCCTGGAAGAACCATCCAAATCTCAGATGGGGAGATAACCACACTCAAAACCAACAACCATGGCAAAGGAATTCAAACCAAAACAGCTCAAGAAGCAACCAGAACAACAACCAGCAAAACATAACCCACAATCCATATAGAAAACCCCAAAATGACCACCCAAATTCCAGCTATTATCCACCCAATAATTCAGTCACTAACCAAAACAACCATCATCCACCTTCCACACCTACATTCCACCCACAAAACAACCCCACAAATGGTTCAAACAACTTCCAGCAACAACCATCTCACTTTACACAACCACAACTAAATCCAGACTCCCAAAGAATCTCTAATCTAGAGATAATGGTGGAGAAACTCATAAAAAATCAAGAGATGGCAAGACAAGATCAGGAAGCAGCACGGAAGGATCAAGCCATAACAAGTAAAAATCTTGAGAGGCATATGGAACAAATGGCTAAACGAATTGCAGAGATGGATGAGAAGCAATCAAATGTATCCCCTAGTGCCACTCAAGACCACTCAAGGGACAAAGGAAAATTTACAAAGTGGGAGGAGTGCAAAGCAATTATAGTGGAAAGTGAGAAGAAAGCCATCAATCAGGAAGAACACAACAGAGAAGTTCCACAAAAAGAGACAGAAGAGAGAAGTGAAGAAGATCAAGAAATCAAGAATGCAAAAAGCTCAAAGAGAGATAAGGACATCCTTGAAACACAACTACAAGAGAAGAAGGAAGGGGTGAAGCCACATATCCCCAAACTTCCATACCCTCAGAGGTTCAAAAAAGAGAATGAGGATAAGCAATACTCAAAGTTCCTGGACATATTCAAGACCCTCAGCATCAATATTCCTTTCTTAGAAGCACTTGAACAGATGCCAGTGTATGCCAAATTTATGAAGAAAGTGCTGACAAAGAAAAAGTCCCTACAAGAAGGACAAATTGTTGAGATGACAATGGAATGTAGTGCTATTCTCCAAAGAGAGTTACCAGAGAAGAAAGATGATCCTGGGAGTTTTTATATACCTTGCACCATAGGAGACATAACAATTGAAAAGTCATTCTGTGACCTTGGTGCAAGCATAAACTTGATGCCTTTGTCTCTAATGAGGAAACTTCGAATTTGTGAGCTGAAATCCACACGAATACTCCTTCAAATGGCTGACAAATCCATCCAACAAGCAGTTCGAGTTGTAGAGAATGTACTGGTAAAAGTGGGGAAATTCCTTCTCCCAGCTGATTTTGTCATTCTGGATATGGAGGAGGACCCTAACACCCCCATCATCCTAGGGAGGCCTTTTCTTGCTACGGGCAGAGCACTGATAGATGTTGAAAAAGGGGAATTGTTGCTGAGAGTGCATGATGAGCACCTAGCATTCCATGTTTTTAAAACCCCACATGAGCCCACTCAAGAAGAAGAGTGTACGGAGGATAAGGCCAGAGATCAAAGTTTGAAGGAGGTAGTCAATGAGTTAGCTCCAAGACTTCCAAATCCATGCTTGAAAGAAGTAGAGATGGTGCAACAGACCAAAGAAATCAAGGAGGAACTAGATCCAAAACCTCCAGATGAGAAATTCAACATCTCAGATAAGGAACCACCAAGGCAGGGAGTATCTTTTGAGAAAGAAAAGAAGAAGAGGCCAAGAGGGTGGAAAAATAAGAAGATCCCTACTGAAGGCTTTTCACCAGGGGATAAAGTAGTGTTAAACACCCAACCAATGAAGGTGTCCCCACAATCATCTGAATACTACACTGTGAACCGGGTCCTTTCACTTGAACACCTAGAGATCATCAAAAAGGAGACCGGAAGGAAGTTCACAGTAAGAGGAGAAAAGCTGAGGCACTATGCTTTTCAGCCTCCATGATCAAAGAATGAGATGTCAAGCTAGTGACAATAAAGAAGCGCTTGTTGGGAGGCAACCCAACCTGAGGTAGTTTTCTTTTCATAGCTGTTTCAATAAAAAGGTTGAGTAGTTTTATCTGTATTGCAAGGATCTAAGTTTGGTGTTGCACACCAAAACAATTTAAGGGAGAATGAAGGATTCTAAGTTTGGTGTTCCACCAAAATCTCATTTAAAAGCATACTCTCACCTCTTGCATAATGATAGCTCCAAGCAATCAGACAAATTATTCAACCAGTTAATTGCTTCTTAGTTTGGTTCCATAACCTTTAGCAAGGCCAAAAGAATTTATAAATGTACAACCTGTTGCATTAGAGACAGTGGCAAGGAATTAAGTTTGGTGTTCCCACACCAAATTGAATCCAAAAAGCCACACTCAATTCATGCATACTAACCAGTCACCTAAGGGCTTGAGAAGCAAGCAACTTTTGAGAATTGTGCAGGGAACGAACCACCATTTGAAGACATTATGCATCATGACTCAAAAGGGGCACAATAGAAGGAAGAACAAAAGAACTGCAAACCAATAGGTTGTATTTATACTTAACTTCTACTGTTGAGAAATGCTTTGATTTATGTCTTGCTAAAGTGTTCATCTAGTTCAAGTAGATTCAATTTTCTTTTGCAATAAGTAAGCTAGTCCAAGTGTGTGCTTGTATGTTTACTTTCACTTAACTAACTGCATGCTTTGTCCCCTGCATCTTTAATTCAATAAAGAGAAATGTTTAAATGTGAAGTAAGATAGTTCTCTGTTAGATAGAAGTACAATAAAAGTAAGTGGTGGTATGTATGTGTGATTGTATGATAACTCACTTTTAGTGAATAAGAGAACTAGGATGTCTCCTTCTAAGTAGAAAGTGGCCTACTGTCTATGAATCTCAATCAAATAAAAGTCCTTGGTTAAAAAGAAAAACAAACCGAGAAAAGAAAAGGCCAAAAATTGGCAATAGAATAAAAGAAAAAAAGAAGTAAAGCTAGACACCAATAGCTTGAACCTTAGAATATATGCCTGTGGTGTCTCTGTACTAGGATCTGCTTGGATTATTAAGTTCTTTGGAGTGCATCAACACTCGGTGACTTGGGTTAACTAACCCAGGATCATCAGCTGAAAGTCCACTATCAAGAGCAACCTAAATACAAGGCATTTAGTAACCCAAAGAGGTGCTGGGCATCAATGTTCTAAGAAGGAATGTGAGCCAAGTGTCTATAGTGAATAATGTGTCAAGTATAAAGAAAGAAAAGAACTTGTTACACATGACACTGAACTAAAGCTTATAGAGAAAAACAATAGTCAAGGACAAAGGAATAATGAGAGGTCATAGCAGTGTGTTGCTTGATGCTTGAAGGAGACTTTCTAGGCCTAAAAATCAATAAGAAGTGAGTGTTTACTTATCCACATAAAACCCCATGAACTACCAATAATACTCTGCTAGCATGAACATCCTCTTCCATTTCATTCTTTCTTCTCAATAATTCTTTTCTTGCTTGGGGACAAGCAAGCTTTAAGTTTGGTGTTGTGATGACAAGTCATCTTAGCCTAGTTTCACTAGCCTTTTTCTTTTGTTTTCGATTGATTTTATGCACTTTCTTAAGCCATAAGCAAGCCAATTGGGTAGATTTCCATGTTTCCTTTGATTCAATCAACCATGTATGAATTCATGCACTTTCATGAGATTTTGTGCTATAATTGTCATATATTATGAAAGAAATACAATCTCATGATTTGGGGCATAGCTTTGATTGTTTTGATTGATTGATGATAGGTGAAAAGAGTTTTGAAGAAGGTTGAAGGAAGAAGGAATGGCTAGGAGCAAGAGAGAACAAAAAGTTTGAGCCAAAGTTTGCCTCAAACTTTAGCTCAAACTTTTAGAAGAGTTGAAAACATGCCAGAGGAAAAAAGCTTGAGCCAAAGTTTGCCTCAAACTTTAGCTCAAACTTTTGGAAAAATTGAAAACACTCGAGAGGAAAAAAAAGCTTGAGCAAAAGTTTGCCTCAAACTTTAGCTCAAACTTTTGGGAGAAAAGCTTGAGCCAACGTTTGCCTCAAACTTTTTGGCAAACGTTGGCATCACAAAACCAACACCCTGGAGGAGAAAAGCTTGCGCCAACGTTTGCCTCAAACTTTTTGGCAAACGTTGGCGCCACACTTGCACACCCTGGAGGAGAAAAGTTTGCGCCAACGTTTGCCTCAAGCTTTTTGGCAAACGTTGGCACCACACATATACACAAGGGGGCCAACGTTTGAGCAAAAGTTTGACCTCAAACTTTAGCCCAAACGTTGGTAGCAGCAAGAGAAGCCATCTGGTATAAAAAGTTTGAGTAAAAGCTTGCCTCAAACTTTTACTCAAACTTTTACTCAAACTTTTTATGATTTCAACTCGGTTCACAATGGATGTTTCTCCAACTCCAAGAGCAATCAACCAAGGCCTTTATCAACCCAATTCCATCAAGAGCAAAGGCTCAATTCATGGCTTGAAGACCATTTGAAGAAAGTGTATAAATAGCTTAGGATTTAAGTTTTTCAGAGAGCTTTTCCTTAGAGAATTTTCAGAACACTTCCAGAGAGCTCACCTTTACATTTTTGATTTGTTGCTTTAGAATTCTAGAGAATTTGGGAGGAGAATTGATCTCTCTTCTTCCTTGTTCTTGCTCAGTACTCTTTACTTTTCTTGTTTTGGATCTTGGGTGGAGAATTGAAGAAATTCTGTTTCAATCTCACCTTGGGATCTTGTTTAATTTTCAGCATTGAGTTTCCATTTCTGTTAATTGCTTATTCTTCTACTTTCTCTGCAATTTACATCTCTTCATTTCCTCTGCAATTGTTCTTGCTGGATCTAGGAAGGTAGTGAGATCTAGACTTGGCTATCTAGTCTCTTGAGTCCTGAGATCTACAGCTTTCAATTTCAATTTTCTTGTTTCGTTGCTTCATCAAGTTTATTTTCATTTTCATTCAAGATCCGGTTTAATTGAGTCCATTGTTTACAATTCTGTTTGTTGAATTTTTCTTTTCCTTGTTTAATTTCTTCAAATCCAATTCCCAATTCCCTTTACAATTCAAGACATTTACATTTCTTGCACTTTAAAATACTGCAATTCACATTTCTTGCGTTCCAAGTTTCTGCCATTTAATTTCTTGTTCTTTAAGATTCAGCACTTTATTTTCTGTTCTCTTTAATTTCATGCAATTTACTCATTCCCTTTACTTTCCATGCAATTTAAATTCTGTTAATCACAAATCACTCAACCAAATCTTGATTCGCTTAACTAAATCAACCACTAAACTGAAATTGCTCAATCCTTCAATCCCAGTGGGATCGACCTCACTCACGTGAGTTATTATTACTTGATATGACCCGGTGCACATGCCGGTGAGTTTTGTGTGTTTGGAAGTCGTTTTTCGAAAATACACATCAGAAGTCACTTCTGTAATAGATAGCTGGACTCACTTCTGTAGAGATATGGAGTCTGTCATAAAGTGGCAACCCCCTATCACCCTCAGACAAGCGGACAGGTTAAAGTTTCCAACAGGGAACTTAAGAGGATTCTAGAGAAGACCATCAGTGTTTCAGGAAAGGACTGGTCTAGGAAGCTTGATGATGCTCTCTGGGCATACCAGACAGCTTACAAGACTCCTATTGGCATGTCCCCTTATCAATTGGTCTATGGCAAAGCCTGTTACTTGCCAGTTGAGCTGGAGCATAAAGCTTACTGGGCAATCAGGTATCTGAATCTTAATTCAGAAGCTACAGGAATTAAGTGAATGCTTTAGTTGAATGAGCTTGATGAATTCAGATATTCAGCCTATGAGAATGCCAAGCTCTATAAGGAGAGAACCAAGTTATTACATGACAGAAAGATTGCCATCAGAGTCTTTGAGCCAGGACAGAGAGTGCTTCTGTATAATTCAAGGCTCAAACTCTTTCTCGGGAAGCTGAAATCCAGGTGGTCAGGACCATTTGTGGTTACCAGAGCTTCACCATATGGTCATGTGGAAATACAGGAAGAGAATTCTAACAGGAAATTTATAGTGAATGGCAAGAGGTTGAAGCACTATCTTGGAGGCGAGATTAATCACCAGAGGTCCGCTCATCTGCTGAATTAGCAGAACTAACCGTCAAGCTAGTGACGTTAAAGAAGCGCTTGTCGGGAGACAACCCGATGATTTCGTATCATTAGTTATTTTTCCATTACGTTGATAATATTATTTGTTTTATTTTTATTGAGCTCTTACTGTTTTCCTTTGTTTTACTTGTGTTTTGATCATGCAAAATTTTTAAAATAGGAACCAGACACTTAGAAAAATTTTGGAACACTCTGGAGAAGGTTTAGTCTGACAGTTCCACGCTGAACTTGGGATTTTCCATGTTCAACATGGCATGTGCGTGTAAATTGGAAGGGAGTCTCTGCCAACTCCACGCTGAACTTGGAAAATTCCAAGTTTAGCGTGGCATACGATGTAAAGTGGGTAAAATGCTTGAAGACCCACGCTGAACTTGGGATTTTCCAAGTTCAGTATGGAGAACGACGTACTCAGCATAAACGAGAGCCAGACTCCACGCTGATCCCAAGTTCAGCGTGGATGCATGCATACAAAGGGAATTGATTCAGGAAGGTCCATGCTGAACTTGGCTCCTTCCAAGTTCAGGATGGAAAAGTAAAAGGAAAAATTCAAAAAAAAAAAAAACCAAAAAAAAAAACCAAGGCCCACGCTGAACTTGGACTGCACCAAGTTCAGCATGGAGAGTGGAGACGCATTCGGGAACAGTGACGCTGAACTTGCTTTTCCTCCAGTTCAGCATGGGCATCACAAACTAACCCAAATCCCCTCAAGTTTAGTGCCAGCATATCCCCACAAATTCATCCCAAATCCCGCCAAATCCCCACCAAATCCCCATAACCTTGTCCTTTTCCTCCTGCACCCTTTATCAACCCCTTCCCAATACAAATCCTCACACACTACAACCTGCAAGCTTGCCTCTTTGACCATAGCCTTCCCCATATATTCCCCATTCCTCATATAATCCCCCCCTCATTCCCCAAACCAAGCCCGTGCCTGATTCCCTGCCCCTGCTGCCTCCCCAAGCCCCTGCCACATTGATCAACTCGTGAGCCCCCTTCCCCAACCCCCTACTATATAAACACTACCCCCAATCCAATATATTCCATTCCCATTCTTTTGTCCTTATATTCCCAACCCAACGCCACCTATAACCTTGCCCCAATCCATCCCAACACATTCAACCCCCAAGGCCATCTACCCGTGACCCTGATGAGCGGATAATTTATACCCTTTTTGGCATTGAGTTCACGTAGTTTTTAGTATGATTTAGTTAATTTTTATTATATTTTTATTATTTTTTATTCAAAAATCACAATTCTATGCTTTACTATGAGTTTGTGTGTTTTTTTGTGATTTCAGGTATTTTCTGGCTGAAATTGAAGGACCTGAGCAAAAATCTGATTCAGAGGCTGAAAAAGGACTGTAGATGCTATTGGATTCTAACCCTTCTGCACTCGAAGTGGACTTTCAGGAGCTACAGAAACCCAATTGGTACGATCTTAATTGAGTTGGAAAATAGACATCATGGGCTTTCCAGAAATATATAATAGTCCATACTTTACCCGAGATTTGATGGCCCAAACTGGCGCTCAAAGCCAGCCTAAAACTTCCTGGCGTAAAACGCCAGAACTGGTACCAGAATTGGAGTTAAACACCCAAACTGGCACCAAATATGGCGTTTAACTCCAAGAACAGCCTATGCACATGAAAGCTTCAATGCTCAGCCCAAGCACACACCAAGTGGGCCCCGAAAGTGGATTTCTACACTATCTGCACTTAGTTACTCATTTTTTGTAAACCTAAGTTACTAGTTTAGTATAAATAGCACTTTTTACTATTGTATTCACATACAATATCTCTTTGATCACTGTTGATCTTTTGATCATCTTATGTTACATTGGGAGGCTGGCCATTCGGCCATTCCTAGACCTTTTTCACTTATGTATTTTCTACGGTGAAGTTTCTACACCCCATAGATTAAGGTGTGGAGCTCTGCTGTTCTTCATGAATTAATGCAATTACTACTATTTTCTATTCAATCACGCTTGATTCTATTCTAAGATACTTACTCGTACTTCAATCTGGAGAATGATATGATCTGTGACACTCATCATTATTCTTAATTCTATGAACGCGTGTCTGACAACCACTTCTGTTCTATCTGAGCTCAATGTAGTCATTGGGCGACAGCTTAAGTGCGTATCTCTTGGGTATCTAATACACGGATCGAGTCCGTGAGATTAGTATCTTCGTGGTATAGGCTAGAACCAATTGGCAGAATTTGTGGGATCCAGAAAGTCTAAACTTGTCTGTGGTATTCCGAGTAGGATCTGGGAAGGGATGACTGTGACGAGCTTCAAACCTGCGAATGTTGGGCGCAGTGACAGTGTACAAAAGGACACGGGTCCTATTCCGACGCTAGTGGGAATCGACAGATGATTAGCCGTGCGGTAGCTGTACATGGTATTTTTCATCCGAGACGAGAAATCTGACAGTTGATTAGCCATACAGAGATCGTACCTAGTATTTTTCATCCGAGAGGATCATACAGCTTGCCATGGAAGGGAGCACGCATGATTGGAAGAAGACAATAGGAAAGCAGAGGTTCAGAAGCAACAAAGCATCTCCAAACGCTTATCTGAAATTCCCACGAATGAATTACATAAGTAACTTTATTTTATATTATGTTTATTTATCTTTTAATTATCAAAACCTCAAAACCATTTGAATCCGCCTGACTAAGATTTACAAGATGACCATAGCTTGCTTCAAGCCGACAATCTCCGTGGGATCGACCCTTACTCACGTAAGGTATTACTTGGATGACCCAGTGCACTTGCTGGTTAGTTGTGCGGAGTTGTGAAAAGTGTGAATCACAATTTCGTGCACCAGACCCCTTCCACTAGTTTGAAAAGTGTGAATCACAAGTTTTTGGTGCCGTTGCCGGGGATTATTCGAGTTTTGACAACTGACGGTTCATCTTGTTGCTTAGATTAGGTAATTTTATTTTATGTTTAAGCTTTTTAGTTTTATTTTTTATTTTCGAAAAAAAATATAAAAAAAAAATTTAGTTTTCGAAAAATTCAAAAAAAAAATTTATGTTCTTCAGAATTTTTAAGAATGAATTCTAGAGCTTCATAAGATATGTTGAAACCTGGCTGGCTGTTAAGCCATGTCTAATCTTTTGGACTGAGGTTTCCACTTTCTATTGTAGAACGGACATGCTTGTATGTGTTATGTTAAAGCTTGGCTGGCCATTTGGCCATGTCTAAGTTTTGTGTCTTGCATGTTTTTCTTTTCTTAAAAATTTTCAAAAACATGTTCTTGATGTTCATCATGATCTTCAAAGTGTTCTTGGTGTTCATCTTGACATTCAAAGTGTTCTTACATGCATTTTTTGTTTTGATCTTAAATTCTCATGTTTTGTGTCATTTTGTTGTTTTTCTCTCTCCTCATTAAAAATTCAAAAATAAAAAATAATATCTTTCCCTTATTTTACTCATAAATTTCGAAATTTTTGGTTGATTTAGTCAAAAAGTTTTAAAATTTAGTTGTTTCTTGTTAGTCAAATCTTTTTCTTATTTTTATTTCATATTTTGGAAATTATTGCTAACATTTAATGTTTTGAGTAAAAAATTTCAAGTTGTTACTTGCCTATTAAGAAAGGTTCAATCTTTAAATTCTAGAATCATATCTTTTAGTTTCTTGTTAGTCAAGTAATCAACTTTAATTTTAAAAATCAAATCTTTTTAATTTCCTTTTCAATCTTTCTCAAAATGATTTTCAATCATATCTTTTTCAAAAATTTAATTTCAAAATCCTTCTCTAACTTCTTATCTCTTCAAAATTGATTTTCAAATCTTTTTCAATTAACCACTTGATCTTTTTGTTTGATTTTAAAAGTTTACTATTTCTTATCTTTTTCAAAACCACTTAACTACTTTTCTCTCTCTCTAATTTTCGAAACCCCTAACCATTTTTTCAAAATTCTTTTTAATTAACTAATTGTTTTAAATTCTAATTTTATTTTATTTCTTTTAATAATTTTGAATTCTAACTATTAATTAAAATAAAAACAAAAATATTTTCTTTTCTTTTAATTAATATTCGAATACTCTCTCTCTCTCTCTCATCTCTTTCTATTTATTTTATTTATTTACTAACACTTCTCTTATTCTTATAATTTGAACCCTTTCCCTCTCTCTGTGTTCAAATTCTTCTCATTCTATCTCTACCTCATTCTTCTATTCTTCTACTCACATAAAGGAATCTCTATACTGTGACATAGAGGATTTCTCTTCTTCTCTGTTCTCTTCTTTTTCATATGAGCAGGAACAAGGATAAGACCATTCTTGTTGAAGCTGATCAGGAACCTGAAAGGACTCTAAAGAGGAAGCTAAGAGAAGCTAAAGCACAACACTCTGGAGAGGACCTAACAGAAATTTTCGAAAAAGAAGAAGTTATGGCAGCCGAAAATAACAACAACGGTGGAGATGCAAGGAAGGTGCTTGGTGACTTTACTGTACCAACTTCTGACTTCTATAGAAGAAGCATCTCAATTCCTGCAATTGGAGCAAACAACTTTGAGCTGAAGCCTCAATTAGTTTCTCTAATGCAGCAGAATTGCAAGTTTCATGGACTTCTATTGGATGATCCTCATCAGCTTTTAGCTGAATTCTTGCAAATCTGTGACACTGTTAAGACCAATAGGGTTGATCCCGAGGTCTACAGGCTTATGCTTATCCCATTTGCTGTAAGAGACAGAGCTAGGATATGGTTGGACTCACAACCTAAAGAAAGCCTGAACTCTTGGGAAAAATTAGTCAATGCTTTCTTGGCCAAATTCTTTCCATCTCAAAAGTTGAGCAAGCTTAGAGTGGAAGTCCAAACCTTCAGACAGAAGGAAGGTGAATCCCTCTATGAAGCTTGGGAAAGATATAAGCAATTGATCAGAAGGTATCCTTCTGACATGCTTTCAGAATGGAGCATCCTATGTATATTCTATGATGGTCTGTCTGAATTGTCCAAGATATCATTGGACCACTCTGCTGGTGGATCTCTTTATCTGAAGAAGACGCCTGCAGAAGCCCAGCAACTCATTGAAATGGTTGCAAATAACCAGTTCATGTACACTTCTGAAAGAAATCCTATGAATAATGGGACAACTCAGAAGAAAGGAGTTCTTGAGATTGATACTCTGAATGCCATATTGGCTCAGAACAAAATATTAACTCAACAAGTCAATATGATTTCTTAGAGTCTGACTGAAATGCAAGATGCATCAGGAAGTACTAAAGAAGCCTCCCCTGAAGGAGAAGCTTATGACCCTAAGAATCCTAGAATGAAAGAGGTGAATTACATGGGAGAATCCTATGGAAAAACTTACAATCCTTCATGGAGGAATCATCCTAATTTCTCATGGAAAGATCAACAGAAGCCTCAACAAGGCTTTAATAATAATAATGGTGGAAGAAATAGGTTTGGCAATAGCAAGCCTTTTCCATCATCTTCTCAGCAACAGACAGAGAATTCTAAGCAGAGCCTCTCTGACTTAGCAACCATAGTCTCTGATCTATCTAAGACCACTCTCAGTTTCATTACTGAAACAATGTCCTCCATTAGAAATTTGGAGGCACAAGTGGGTCAGCTGAGTAAAAGAGTTACTGAAATTCCTCCTAGTACTCTCCCAAGCAATATAGAAAAGAATCCAAAGAGAGACTACAAGGCCATCAATATGTCCAACATAGCCGAACCTGTAGAGGAGGAAGAGGCAGTGATTTCCAGTGAGGAAGACCTCAATGGACGTCCACTGGCCACTAAGGAGTTCCCCAATGAGGAACCAAAGGAACCTGAGGCTCATACAGAGACCATAGAGATTCCACTAAACTTACTATTGCCATTCATGAGCTCTGATAAGTATTTTTCCTCTGAAGAGGATGAAGATATTGTTGAAGAGCAAGTTGCTCAGTATCTAGGAGCAAGGAGCAATCATGAAGCTGGATGCCAATTTATTTGGTAATGAGACTTGGTAGGATGGGAGGATGAACCTCTATTACTCATTAATGAACTGAATGCTTTGGTTCAACTGAAATTACCTCAGAAGAAACCGGATCCCGAAAAGTTCTTAATACCTTGCACCATAGGCACCATGACCTTTGAGAAGGCTCTGCGTGACCTGGGGTCAGGAATAAACCTCATGCCACTCTCTGTAATGGAGAAACTAGGGATCTTTGAGGTACAAGCTGCTAAATTCTCACTAGAATTGGTAGACAAATCAAGGAAACAGGCTTATGGACTTGTAGAGGATGTCTTAGTGAAGGTTGAAGGCCTGTACATCCCTGATGATTTCATAATCCTAGACATTGGGAAGGAAGAAGATGAATCCATTATCCTTGGAAGACCCTTTCTAGCCACAGCAAGAGCTGTGATTGATGTGGACAGAGGAGAGTTAGTCCTGCAATTGAATGAGGACTACCTTGTGTTTAAGGCTCAAGGATCTTCTTCTGTAACCATGGAGAGGAAGCATGGAAAGCTTCTCTCAATACAGAGTCAAACAGAGCCCCCACACTCAACTTTTAAGTTTGGTATTGGGAGGCCACCATTAAGCTCTGAGTCTCTGTGAAGCTCTCTAAGAGCTTACTATCAAGCTATTGACATTAAAGAAGTGCTTATTGGGAGGCAACCCAATGTTATTTAATTATATTTATTTGTTTTCCATTATTATTTTATGTTTTCTTTAGGTTGATGATCATGTGAAGTCACAAAAACAATTGCAGAATTAAAGCAGAATAAAAAACAGCATTAAAAATAGCACACCCTGGAGGACAGGCTTACTGGCATTTAAACGCCAGTAAGGATAGCTGATGACATGTCACCATGTCATGTTTTTTCTATGCTTTTTCATACAAGAAAATTGATAATTAGTGCTTAAATATTGCATTCTTTTGTGCTTAAGTGGTATATTTCCTTGATCTTTTGATTTTATAAATTTTGTAGGAAATAAGAAGAAAAAGAAGCAAAAGAGCACAAAATAAGCTAAAAAGAAGAAAAGAAGAATTTTGGGCACCCTTTGAAGATTGAGCACGTTTTGGAACCTTAGGCCACGCTTTTAAAAGCATGGCCCATGACCATGAAGCCTTGGCACATGCATCAATGCCATATGCATGCATGCATGAAATGTTTAATGCAATTGGCATTACGTTAATGCATTACATTAATAAGTAAATGGATGCATGCAAGAAACAATTAATTACTAATGCTAATGAATGAAATGCACGAAGCTTTACGGCATTACTAATTAATTGAATCATGAAGCATGCATATAATATTATTAATGCAACTAATGCCAATGGATTATTAAAGCAACGATGAAGATGGAAGCCCTCACGTTTGCGCCAACGTTTGCCTCAAACGTGAGGTCAAACGTTGGCTTAATAATAACCTGGAGGATAAGTAACGGTTGCGCCAACATTTGCCTCAAACGTGAGGTCAAACGTTGGCTTAAGAACACCCTGGAGAAGGAGCCACGTTTTCGCCAACGTTTGCCTCAAACGTGAGGTCAAACGTTTGCTGAAGATTGCCTTGGACAAGCTTCAACGTTTGCGCTCACGTTTGAACGCAAACGTGAGGTCAAACGCCAATGACAGCAGCTGGCTGGTTCTGCATAACTTACACAAAGACGTTTGAGTCAACGTTTGATCCAAACGTTGAGTCAAATGTGAAGCACCAACAATCCAATTTGCACGCAGATTTCTCCTAAAGACCAAGAGTGATCAATTAGGGACATCTTCAACTCAATTCCATCAAGGCCAGCTGGACCCATCTCTCTTCAAATCTAAAGCAAGCAAAGCCCACATCATCAAGAACAAGTTAGAATAGGAATTTCATTTAGTTGTAATTTTTTCAATTTCATTTTCATTTTGTAAAGCCTATATAAGGCATCATTTTCATCTTGGTTAAGGAGGCTAGCTCTACTAGAGAGCAGTGGTAGTAGAAGCTCTCTTAATTTTCTTTTTTGAATTTGATTTTTAGGAATTGGGAAGGAGAGTTGATCTCTCTTCTTCCTCGTTCTGGCTTTTGCACTCTCTACTTCTTGTCTTGGATCTTGGGTGGAGAATTGAAGAAATTTTGTTTCAATCTCACCTTGAGATCTCCTTCTAATTAGTTGTCTGCATAATTCAAAGAATTTTGATTTGGGATTTGAATTCTCTTTATTGCTTTCATTTTCTACTTCTTCTGCAATTTGTTCTTTTACTTTTCTGCAATTATTCTCCTGATTGGATCAAGGAAGGACTTGAGATCTAGACTTGTTTTCTAGTCTCCTCCACCCCTGAGATCCTCAACTTCCCTTTAACTATTGCAATTAAGCTGCATTTTACTTTCTGTTTGGTTCCTCAATTCAGTTTACATTAACCTTGTAGCAAATCTCATTTACATTTCCTGCGCAGTTTTAAATTCCTCTACAATTGCTCTAAAATCCTGATTCACTGCAATTTTGCTTCTCTGTTTACATTGCTCTCAAATTTACTTTCCTGCAATTTAAGCTTTCTGCAAGAGTTCTAAGCTTTGATCTATTACTTTCTTTAATTTCCAGCACCCAACCCCCCTTTACATTTGATGCAATTTACATTTCTTATCATTTAAGATTCTTGCAATTTACATTTCTTGCTCTTTAAGTTTTCTGCCCATTTACTTTCTGTCATTTATAATTCTTGTCAATTTACTTTTTGTTGGCTATATTTCATCCAATTTCACTTCAATGTTAGCTTGACTAAACTAATCACCTACTAAAGTTGCTTGATCCATCAATCCCTGTGGGATCGACCTCACTCTAAGTGAGTTTTACTACTTGATACGACCCGGTACACTTGCCGGTGAGTTTTCGTGTTGGAATTCCGGTTCCAACCCATCAAGTTTTTGGCGCCATTGCCGGGAACTGATTTAGATCAACAATGATTAAGTTGGTAAGAAGTCTAGATCAAGCATTTTCTTTATTTTTGTTCTCTGTTTTAGATTGAAACCAAGGTGTTTGAGTTTTTGCCTCACTAAGAAATTCTCATCTCTGATATGAGTAATTTTAATTTTCAACGGCGTTGTGTTTTACAGAATTTGAATGGAGTTCAACTCATCTTCTGATCAACCAAATTTTATGGGATATTACCCACCATCACCAAGCTATAATGGTGGCTGGGAATATCACCAAGAAAATACAAATTTTGAGCATTCCAATCCATGGAGATTTGCTTCAGAGACACAAGATGAGCAAGAGAATCATATGGGATATTTTCCTCCACCACAAAATGATGCAAGTTATTATTCTAATGGTGGTTGGGAGTATCACCAAGAATTGAAAGAGTATGAACATCTCCCAGATCCACAAAGTAACTCATACTATGATGACAGTTACACAAATCGTGGCTGGGAAGGGAATTTCAATGATTCATATTCCACTCATCAAGAAACATCATCACTGGAGTATGCTTTCAATGAGTTCAAGCAAGATTGTCCCCCAAGGCAACAAGATTGTCCATACTATGATAATTTCAACAATTCTTCAAGTTGTACCTGGGAGGAGCAAAACCAGAAAGCATTTGATAGCCAATATTCCACTTATCAAGAGCCATCTTCACTTGAACATGCCTTCAATTCACTTATGCAAAACTGTCCAACCTCACCTCCTAGTTCTTCATTTGAAAACTTTTCATCACTGGACTATGTCTCCACACAAAATCCTTGCCAAAACTCATAAACCACACCAATTTCCATGAACCAAGGCCTCTCCAAGCTTGAGACCATGTTTGAAAAATATAAGGAGGAGGCACAGAGATCAGAGAACTCCCTCACAAACATAGAAGTGTTGTTAGCTCAATTATTGAGTGCAAAGAAGAAAGAGGAAGGTCAAGATGTGGAGGCTACTGTATCAAATAAACTTTCAATAAAGAATGAGGTGGTTGAAAATGAATCTGCCCTTGAGGTGACAAAGGAACATGAACATTCACAACCCTCACAAACTTGCCTTGAATCTGTGATCGAAAAGTATGAAGAGGAGATGAAGAAATCTTGGAAAAAACAACAAACCTCCTCCATGAAAGAGTTATTAAGTCAAATGTTGAGTACAAAGGAAGGAGTAGAGGAGCAAGAAAGTGAGGAAGACACTCAAGAGAAGTCACACTCAACTGAAGCAGAGAAGTGCAAAGAGGAAAAGCTCATGGAACCACCAATGCAAGAGGCTCTTGATAAAGAAATCACTCCAACAATCACACAACCACCAAGTTTTGAATCCAAAGAGGTGAAGGAAAATAACAAGAGCATCAATCCTGTCCCTGATCCAGCAAGCAAGATCAATCAAGCCATTTGCAAAAGGAAGTTTGCTGAGGAAAGGCCAAGACAAGGGACAATAGCTGAATCTTCTCCCCCCTTGAGGTCATTCCTCTTAACAAACTGGAAGAAGAGGAAGAAAGTGAAGAATAATATGTCAAGCTAATGACA
The DNA here is from genome assembly GCF_059453495.1 of Arachis ipaensis. Lineage (NCBI taxonomy): Eukaryota > Viridiplantae > Streptophyta > Magnoliopsida > Fabales > Fabaceae > Arachis > Arachis ipaensis. Next base: position 64,989,904 of record NC_142439.1, on the reverse strand, counting down.
CTAAAAGAGCACTTGTTGGGAGGTAACCCAACCGTAGGTAACATTTCTTCTCTGCTTTGTTTTCTTTCTGTGCTTTGTTTAAATTCAATAAATTGGCATATGGTTACATTCTAAGTTTGGTGTTGTCCTGCAACAAACTGTTTTTCATCTTCATAGATGATTGCATCAATTTTACATGGAAGTGTCACACTAAGATTCTAAGTTTGGTGTGTCACTTAATTTTCTATGCAAGTCATCTAGCAGCACCAGTTGTTTGCATAATCACAATGCCTCTGCAATTTTATTTTTCTCTTTTGATTTAACACTATTTTCATTCTACTTGCTTTAGTTATTTTTCTGTTTTTAAATGCTTTCCTCTAGTTTGCTTATTAACTATCTTTGTTAGTACATCACCAAGAGATCCTTATTCATGACAGATTCTTGGCTTGGTGATTGTACTTAACAAATAACAGTTTCATTTGCTTAGTTTTAATTCAAATAAATTGATATATGACTACATTCTAAGTTTGGTGTTGCTATGCAACAAAATTTGCTTCCAATATTTACTGGATACTTGCATTAATTCCAAGCAAAAGTGTCACACTAAGTTTGGTGTGCCACTTATCTTTTATGCAATGTATTGTGCACACCTTCTTATCTATGCAATCACAATGTCTCTGTCCTTTGTGCCTTGATTGTTATCTTTAATTTAGCTTGCTTAAAACACATGTGCTACTAACATTTCATTGTATAAGACATTCATGATCCATCTTGGCCCCATAGCCATTGTTCTAATTGTTGCTTGAGGATGAACAAGCATTCTGAGTTTGGCAAGGGAAAGGGAAGAATGGGAGGAAAATGACAATAATAGAGAAGATGAATTACAAGGTTGTAAAGTTCTTTTTTCTCTCCTTTGTTTCCAGCACTTTAAATTGCATGATTGTCTTTATGTTCTCTGTATGCATGTGTGGTATGAATGAGCATAGCCTGAATTATGATCTGTAACATGTTGCCATGCCATTATGACTACCAACTTGAGTTTTGTAAAGTTCAAAGCAGTAAAGTATCATGATCATAAACAAACAAGGCAATAAAGAAGAACTTAGCATGTGCATACAAGTATTGGAAGGCTAGTATGGTTAATTATTGCTCAATTGCATTAGATTTTATTTAATTGAAGTTTTCATCTAGGACATTTTGTGAAATATTTTGAAATCATGAAAACCTTGAAAAAGCAATTACAAATTAAAGCAAGAAAAGAAAAAGGGGAAGAATGAGAAAGCTGAAGGCTCTGAGTACCAATGACAATTGTCAAGTACTTGTGGTGTGTATGTATCAAGCAAAAAGCTTGAAAACAAAACACTTAGAAGTCAAGGTTAGGCTCAAAAGTGCAAAAAAAAAGCATTCCCTCAAATCTCAAGGCTCTAAGCATCAATGATTAGAGAGTTAAGAAAAGAAACAAATGAGCTTAATGAAGTCCTCTAATTCAAATGCTTGTGGTGCTTATGTATCAAGTGGTAATACTTGAAAACAAAGCATTTAGAAGTCGTAGCTTTGTTATCAACTCATGGGGCAAAGCACCCAAAAGGAGAAGCTAATAAGAAAATCAAAAGCTTGTTTCAAGAAAAAATTATAAGGAAAAGATTTCATAAAATGAGCTAGATAGAAGCATCAATCATTTACATTTCTTTTGTGATTTTAGCATGCATAGAAAACTAGCTAACCATGAACATTGAGTTACTATTCTTTTTACCTTGGATTGTCAATCTTTATTGCATGATTCTTTTCTTACTTGGGGACAAGCAAGGTTTAAGTTTGGTGTTGTGATGACATGTCACAATGTCATGTTTTTTCTATACTTTTTCATACAAAAAAATTGATAATTAGTGCTTAAATATTGCATTCTTTTGTGCTTAAGTGGTATATTTCCTTGATCTTTTGATTTTATAAATTTTGTAGGAAATAAGAAGAAAAAGAAGCAAAAGAGCACAAAATAAGCTAAAAAGAAGAAAAGAGGAATTTTGGGCACGCTTTGAAGATTGAGCACACTTTGGAACCTTAGGCCACGCTTTTAAAAGCGTGGCCCATGACCATGAAGCCTTGGCACATGCATCAATGCCATATGCATGCATGCATGAAATGTTTAATGCAATTGGCATTACGTTAATGCATTACATTAATAAGTAAATGGATGCATGCAAGAAACAATTAATTACTAATGCTAATGAATGAAATGCACGAAGCTTTACGGCATTACTAATTAATTGAATCATGAAGCATGCATATAATATTATTAATGCAACTAATGCCAATGGATTATTAAAGCAACGATGAAGATGGAAGCCCTCACATTTGCGCCAACGTTTGCCTCAAACGTGAGGTCAAACGTTGGCTTAATAATACCCTAGAGGATAAGTAACGGTTGCGCCAACGTTTGCCTCAAACGTGAGGTCAAACGTTGGCTTAAGAACACCCTGGAGGAGGAGCCACGTTTTCGCCAACGTTTGCCTCAAACGTGAGGTCAAACGTTTGCTGAAGATTGCCTTGGACAAGCTTCAACGTTTGCGCTCACGTTTGAACTCAAACGTGAGGTCAAACGCCAATGACAGCAGCTGGCTGGTTCTGCATAACTTACACAAAGACGTTTGAGTCAACGTTTGATCCAAACGTTGAGTCAAATGTGAAGCACCAACAATCCAATTTGCACACAGATTTCTCCTAAAGACCAAGAGTGATCAATTGGGGACATCTTCAACTCAATTCCATCAAGGCCAGCTGGACCCATCTCTCTTCAAATCTAAAGCAAGCAAAGCCCACATCATCAAGAACAAGTTAGAATAGGAATTTCATTTAGTTGTAATTTTTTCGATTTCATTTTCATTTTGTAAAGCCTATATAAGGCATCATTTTCATCTTGGTTAAGGAGGCTAGCTCTACTAGAGAGCAGTGGTAGTAGGAGCTCTCTTAATTTTCTTCTTTGAATTTGATTTTTGGGAATTGGGAAGGAGAGTTGATCTCTCTTCTTCCTCGTTCTGGCTTCTGCACTCTCTACTTCTTGTCTTGGATCTTGGGTGGAGAATTGAAGAAATTTTGTTTCAATCTCACCTTGAGATCTCCTTCTAATTAGTTGTCTGCATAATTCAAAGAATTTTGATTTGGGATTTGAATTCTCTTTATTGCTTTCATTTTCTACTTCTTCTGCAATTTGTTCTTTTACTTTTCTGCAATTATTCTCTTGATTGGATCAAGGAAGGACTTGAGATCTAGACTTGTTTTCTAGTCTCCTCCACCCCTGAGATCCTCAACTTCCCTTTAACTATCTGCATTTTACTTTCTGTTTGGTTCCTCAATTCAGTTTACATTAAGCTTTCAGCAAATCTCATTTACATTTCCTGCGCAGTTTTAAATTCCTCTGCAATTGCTCTAAAATCCTGATTCACTGCAATTTTGCTTCTCTGTTTACATTGCTCTCAAATTTACTTTCCTGCAATTTAAGCTTTCTGCAAGAGTTCTAAGCTTTGATCTATTACTTTCTTTAATTTCCAGCACCCAACCCCCCTTTACATTTGATGCAATTTACATTTCTTGTCATTTAAGATTCTTACAATTTACATTTCTTGCTCTTTAAGTTTTCTGCCCATTTACTTTCTGTCATTTATAATTCTTGTCAATTTACTTTTTGTTGGCTACATTTCATCCAATTTCACTTCAATGTTAGCTTGACTAAACTAATCACCCACTAAAGTTGCTTGATCCATCAATCCCTGTGGGATCGACCTCACTCTAAGTGAGTTTTACTACTTGATACGACCCGGTACACTTGCTGGTGAGTTTTGGTGTTGGAATTCCGGTTCCAACCCATCAATAGCAGAATGGGCGTTTAATGCCCAGTGTGGCAGCATTCTGGGCGTTTAACGCCAAAAAAGGGTGTCTGGCGTCTGGCTGGCGTTAAACGCTAGAAATGGCAGATAGGCTGGCGTTAAACGCCAGAATGGGACAGCAGACTGGCGTTTAACGCCAAGAAAGGTAGCAAAGCTGGCATTAAACGCCAGAATTGGCACACAGAGGGCGTTTACACGCAAGAATGGTACAGGGAGCAGAATTCCTTGACACCTCAGGATCTGTGGACCCCACAGGATCCCCATCTACCCCACCTCTTCTTCTCTCCTCTTCACACCCTTCCATAACACTCTTCCCCAAATACCATTGACCAATCACATCAATACCTCTTCCCCAAACACCATTCACCTATCAAATCCTACCCTCTTATCTATAATTTCTTCACCACTCACATCCATCCATCATAAGACCGCACCTACCTCACCATTCAAATTCAAACCATTTCCCTCCCAAACCCAACCCCTCATACACGCATTCCCTCTCTCTTACCCTATAAATACCCCTCCTTACCACCTTCTATTTCACACATCTTACACACTTAACCCTCTTGGCCGAATTCACTCCTCCCCTCCATCTCCTCCATTTCTTCTTCTTCTACTCATTTCTTCCTTCTTTTTGCTCGAAGACGAGCAAACATTCTAAGTTTGGTGTGGAAAAGGCTCTACTTTTTATTTTTCCATAACCATTAATGGCACCTAAGGCTGGAGAAACCTCTAGAAAGAGGAAAGGGAAGGCAATTGCTTCCACCTTCGAGTCATAGGAGATGGAGACATTCATCTCAAAAGTGCATCAAGATCACTTCTATGAAGTTGTGGCCAAGAAAAAGGTGATCCTCGAGGTCCCTTTCATGCTCAAAAGGAGTGAATATCCGGAGATCCGACGTGGGATTCAAAGAAGAGGTTGGGAAACTCTCACCAACCCCATCCAACAAGTTAGAATCTTAATGGTTCAAGAGTTCTATGCTAATGCATGGATCACTAGGAACCCTGACTAAAGTGTGAACCCGAACCCAAAGAATTGGCTCACAATGGTTCGGGGGAGATACTTGGATTTCAGTCCGGAAACTGTAAGGTTGGCATTCAACATGCCAATAATGAGAGGAGATCCTCATTCGTTCACTAGAAGAGTCAACTTTGATCAATGGTTGGACCAAGTCCACATGGATATCTGTGTGGAAGAAGCTCAATGGAAGAGAAACTCAAGAGGCAAGTCGGTTCAATTGAGAAGGCCTGACCTCAAACCCGTGGCTAGGGGATGGCTAGAGTTCATTCAACACTCTATTATTCCTACTAGCAACTGGTATGAAGTTACTGTAGACCGGGCTATCATGATCCATAGTATCATGATTGGAGAGGAAGTAGAAGTTCATGAGATCATATATCTAGAACTATACAAGGTGGCTGACAAGCCCTCCAATTTGGCAAGGTTAGCCTTTCCTCATCTCATCTGTCACCTATGCAATTCAGCTGGAGTTGTCATAGAGGATGACATCCTCATTGAAGAGGACAAGCCCATCACTAAAAAGAGGATGGAGCAAACAAGAGAGCCCACTCATGGACCTCAACAAGAGCATGAGGAAGTTCCTCATCAAGAAATCCCTGAGATGCCTCAGGGGATGCATCTCCCTCCACATAACTATTGGGAGCAACTCAACACCTCTTTAGGAGATTTGAGTTCTAACAAGGAGCAACTAAGAGTGGATCACCAAGAGCACTCCATCATCCTCCATGAAATAAGAGAGGACCATAAGGCCATGAGAGAGGAGCAACAAAGGCAAGGAAGAGGTATTGAGGAGCTAAAGCACTCCATAAGATCTTCAAGAAGAAGAACTAGCCGCCATCACTAGGGTGGACCAGTTCTTTAATTTCCTTGTTTTTATTTTTACGTTTTTCGATTTCTATGCTTTATGTTTTATCTATGTTTGTGTCTTTATTACATGATCATTAGTGTCTAGTGTCTATGTCTTAAAGCTATGAATGTCCTATGAATCCTTCACCTTTCTTAAATAAAAAAATGTTTTCTGAAAAAGAAAAAGAAGTACATGAATTTCGAATTTTATCTTGAAAATAATCTAATTATTTTGATGTGGTGGCAATACTTTTTATTTTCTGAATGAATGTTTGAACAGTGCATATTTTTGATATTGTTATTTATGAATGATAAAATTCTTGGCTCTTGAAAGAATAATGAAAAAGGAGAAATGTTATTGATAATCTAAAAAATCATAAAATTGATTCTTGAAGCAAGAAAAAGCAGTGAAAAACAAAGCTTGCAAAAAAAAATTCCAAAAAAAAAAAAGGAAAAAAGAAAGAAAAAGAAAAAGCAAGCAGAAAAAGCCAATACCGCTTTAAACCAAAAGGCAAGGGTAAAAAGGATCCAAGGCTTTGAGCATTAATGGATAGGAGGGCCCAAAGGAATAAAATCCTGGCCTAAGCGGGTAAATCAAGCTATCCCTAACCATGTGCTTGTGGCGTGAAGGTGTGAAGTGAAAAGCTTGAGACTGAGCGGTTAAAGTCGTGGTCCAAAGCAAAAAAAAAGAGTGTGCTTAAGAGTTCTGGGCACCTCTAACTGGGGACTCTAGCAAAGCTGAGTCACAATCTGAAAAGGTTCACCCAGTTATGTGTCTGTGGCATTTATGTATCCGGTGGTAATACTGGAAAACAAAATGCTTAGGGTCACAGCCAAGACTCATAAAGTTGCTGTGTTCAAGAATCAACATACTGAACTAGGAGAATCAATAACACTATCTGAATTCTGAGTTCCTATGGATGCCAATCATTCTGAACTTCAAAGGATAAAGTGAGATGCCAAAACTATTCAGAAGCAAAAAGCTACTAGTCCTGCTCATCTTATTGGAACTGAGCTTCATTGATATTTGAAATTTATTGTATTTTCTCTTCTTTTTATCCTATTTTGTTTTTAGTTGCTTGGGGACAAGCAACAATTTAAGTTTGGTGTTGTGATGAGCGGATAATTTATACCCTTTTTGGCATTGTTTTCACATAGTTTTTAGTATGATTTAGTTACTTTTTATTATATTTTTATTAATTTTTATTCAAAAATCACAATTATGGGCTTTACTATGAGTTTAATCACAATTATAGGCTTTACTATGAGTTTGTGTGTTTTTCTGTGATTTCAGGTATTTTCTGTCTGAAATTGAGGCACCTGAGCAAAAATCTGATTCAGAGGCTGAAAAAGGACTGCAGATGCTGTTGGATTCTGACCCTCTTGCACTCGAAGTGGACTCTCTGGAGCTATCGAAGCTCAATTGGCGCGCTCTCAATTGCGTTGGAAAGTAGACATCCTGGTCTTTCCAGCAATATATAATAGTTCATACTTTGCCCGAGATTTGATGGCCCAAACTAGCGCTCAAAGCTAGCCTAAAACTTCCTGGCGTAAAACGCCAGAACTAGCACCAGAATTGGAGTTAAATGCCCAAACTGGCACCAAAGCTAGCGTTTAACTCCAAGAACAGCCTATGCACGTGAAAGCTTCAATGTTCAGCCCAAGTACACACTAAGTGGGCCCCGAAAGTGGATTTCTACACTATCTGCACTTAGTTACTCATTTTCTGTAAACCTAAGTTACTAGTTTAGTATAAATAGCACTTTTTACTATTGTATTCAGGTACAATATCTCTTTCATCACTTTTGATCTTTTGATCATCTTATGTTACATTGGGAGGTTGGCCATTCGGCCATGCCTAGACCTTTTTCACTTATGTATTTTCTACGGTGGAGTTTCTACACCCCATAGAGTAAGGTGTGGAGCTCTGCTGTTCTTCTTGAATTAATGCAATTACTTCTGTTTTCTATTCAATCACGCTTGATTCTATTCTAAGATACTTACTCGTACTTCAATCTGGAGAATAATATGATCTGTGACACTCATCATTATTCTCAATTCTATGAACGCGTGCCTGATAAACCACTATTTTATGGTTTACCTTGTGCTCAATTGAGTGGTTTTTATCAACTTTTTACCCACTTATTCATACTATTTGCATGGTTTTACATTTGCCTTCCTAATTATGTGCTTTGATTGAAAACATGCTTTTTTGGCCTTAAGTTCCCTATGTTTAAATCCTCTCTTATTACCATTAGATGCCTTGATATGTGTGTTAAGTAATTTCAGATATTACAGGGCAGGAATGGCTCAGAGGATGGAAAGGAAGCATGCAAAAGTGGAAAGAATACAAGAAGTTGGAGAAATTGCTAAGCTATCCAGCCTGACCTCTTCGCACTCAAACAGCTATAACTTTAGCTACAGAGGTCCAAACGACGCGGTTCTAGTTGCGTTGGAAAGCTAACGTCCGGGGCTTCGATTTGATATATAATATGTCATATTTTCCTTGACGCTAGGCGATGCAAACGCGCACTTCACGCGGACGCGTCGTAGTGACAAAAATCAGCGTGGCAGATTTCTTCTCCAGCGATTTCTGGGCTGTCTCTAACCCAGTTCTCGACCCAGAAAACACAGATTAGAGGCTATAAAGGGAGGGAATGTATCCTTTCATCATAACAAGCTCATAATTCATAATTTTAGATTTAGATGTAGTTTTTAGAGAGAGAGGTTCTTTCCTCTCTCTTAGGATTTATATTAGGATTTAGAATTTCAACTTCTTCTCAGGTTCAATGTTCCTTTAATTTATTTTTCTACTTTTATTTTATTACTTTAATTGATATTTATATTTTCAATTTGGCTTATGCTACATTCATGTTATGATTTTCTTAATTAATATTATTTGAGGTATTTCAGATTTAAGATTGCTTTGCTTTATTTACATTGATGCTTTTAATTTAATTTAGATATTTTCTCCCTTTTGGCTTGGGTTAAGTAATTGGTAACACTTGAGCTGTCAAATAAAGCAGTGGTTGAAATTGGGAGTTGCTCCAATGACTCTAGTCTTTCCATAGGAATTGACTAGGACCTGAGGATTAAGCCAATTAATCCACTTGATTTACCTTCATAGTTAGAGGTTAACAAAGTGGGATTAAAATCCAATTCTCATCACAATTGATAAGGATAGGACTTCCAGTTCTATTACCTTGCCAAGAGTTTATTTTATTATTACTATTTTATTTTTTTTATCATTTAACATACTGCTTCCTTACTTTCAAAACCCCCAATTTACAAGACTCATAACCAATAATAAGAACATACTTCCCTGCAATTCCTTGAGAAGACGACCCGAGGTTTAAATACTCGGTTATCAATTTTAAAGGGGTTTGTTACTTGTGACAACAAAAACTTTTGTAAGAAAGGTTGATTGCTTGGTTTAGTAACTATACTTGCAACGAGAATTTACTATAACTTCTAAACCATCAATCTTCAGTTCTTCAAAATGGCGCCGTTGCCGGGAAATTGCAAACGTGTGCCTTAAATTAAGAGGTTATTGGTTTTTATTTAGTTATTAAAAATTTTTTCAAAAATTTGTTCTTCGTGTTCATCTTAACCTTCAAGTTGTTCTTAGTTGTTTTCTTCGTTTTGATCTAAAAATTTTAAGTTTAGTGTCATTTTATTGTTTTTCTCTTTCCTCATTAAATTCAAAAATTCAAAATTTAAAACTCAAATTTCAAATTTCAAATTTCAAAATTTAAAATTTCAAAATTTAAATCTTTTTCAAAAATCATATCTTTTTCAAAAATCTTATCTTATCTTATTTCAAAAATCAAATTTCAAAATTCAATTTTCAAAAATTTAAACTTCAAATAACCTTTTAATTTAAAATTGTTTTTATTTTTGTTTTTGTTTTTAATTTTTATTTATTACTATGAACTCTCACCCATTTGGCTATGAGTCTGGTTACAATTATGTTGCAGGAAGAAGAAATTACAATGAGAACAGGCATCAAGGTTGGAACAATCAAAGATGGGAGGAGCCACAAGGATTTGATCAACCCTCATGGCAACAACCACCTCCAATGGACTATCAACAACCACCACCATATGCCTATAAACCCTCTCCTCAACATGACTTTGGATCACCATACTCACAAGCCCCTTTTCACCATTCACCTCCATATGACCCTAACCCGTGTCCACCATACCAACCACCTCATGAGCCAAATAAACCCTCCTATCCACCCCAAACCTCCATGGAGAAAGCACTTACTGATCTAAACTCTACTATACAAGCTCTCGTCGCCCAAATTAGACCACCAAATACCTTCAACAATCAACCCTCAAGCTCTAGTGCACTTCCTTTTCAACCACAGAATGATCTCTCCATCCCATCACCACCATCCATGGAAGGGCACCCATATCCATCAATCCAAGAGCAACATGATCCCAATGATGCTATTGACATGGAACAAGAGAGAAGGGATCATCTTCGCGAATCCATACTTCATAAGGAGCTAGAAGAGGCCCTAAAGGTGAAGGAGCCACCACCTCCATATACATCATGTCCATATCCATCTACCCAAGAGCCATATGATCCTAATCATGCAATCCAAGCGGAACAAGAATCAAGGGATCATCTTAAGGAATCAGTGGATCGATTTCATGCAACTCTATATCAACTAAATCAAGCGATAAGTCGATTAGCTTCCCAACGCTCGGACACTCAAAGTGCTCCCATGGCTACATGTGGAGAATCAATAAAAGAGCATAGCATAAAGGAGACACTAGAAACTCCAATGGACAATGAGGAACATACCTTTGTATTGGAACAAGTGGAGGAAACCATAAGAGCTGAAAAAGACGAAGTGGTTGAAGACTTGGGAGGTGCTGAACCTCCATGGGAAAGTCATGACATAGAGCCTCCTTCCAAGACGGTTGCATTTGATGTTGAGGAGGGTGTACAACCTCCAAGGCATATCAGGGTTAAGGACTTGGAAGAGGTTGATCAAGAGATAAAGATTCAAGAAGAAGAAGCACAACCTCCCATGCCCTTGGTAAGTAATGAAGAAGAGATTGAATTGGAAGAAAGCTACCAAGAGAAAGAGGTTGAAATTAAAGAAGTTTGCAAAGAGGTGGAAGTTGTCAAAGAGTACAAGGGAGTGGAGCTTGAAATCACCTTGCCGAAGTTATTGGAGACCCCTCCCCCTAAGTTGCCATCATCCTTCACAATATTCAAGTGGGTAAAATTCATATCCCTTAGCTTTCTAATTCCACTTGAATATGGGCTACTGGAGACGGATGGTCAACTTAGAGCTCTTTGTGGCATAAAGAGTAAGAGGAAGATGGTCAGTGGTAAGAATTGTCCTGCAAGGTTCATTATGGTTGGAAGCTTTAAGTTTAAACGCAAAGGTTGGTGTAAAGCTCGACTGAATGGGTCTAGGAAGTTGTTTGGCCGCTTTAGTGAGAATTCAAATCGCTTGCTGCCCAGATGGAATCATGACGATCAACAAGAAGGCGGGTGCAAAAGCAAGATTTGGGACCCCGAAATTCATTTTGGCAATCAACACTCTTGGGGCCTTGTCACTTGCTTTGACTTGCTTGAAGGCTTTATACGACTAGTTTGGGATCCCGGAGGTTACTGGAAGTACAAACATTGGTGGAGATTCCTGGATTAGTACAAGCACAACCCACCATAACATGGAGCTCACCAAGTGTCCAACTTAAGGACTTTAACTAAAAGTGCTAGGTGGGAGACAACCCACCATGGTATGATCGTTCCTTTTTCATTTTTTATTTAGTTTTATTTGTTTTTGAGTTTTATTTTATTGTATTGAACCTGGAGTTTTGCATAACATTCATATTAGCATTGCATTCTGCATACTGCATTATTAAAAAAAAAATTTCACACGACGCGATAGCGTGCCCCACGCGCCCGCATCGCCAGTACATTTGGAAGAAAAGAAAATTGAACAGAGAGTCACGCGAGAGCGTGGCTGGAGGCGTGCCTTTGGCACAAATTGATCCACACAACCGCGTCAACCACGCGGCCGCGTCATTTGGAAAATAGCCTCCCACGCGTCCGCGTCGCCCACGCGAACGCATGCTCCAACAGATCGATATAAAAGGGGTGCATGGCCAAAAGTTGTGCTGGAGTAGGACTGGACTCGTGCTAAAAGCCCAAGTCCTCCCACGCGAACGCGTCACCCACGCGTCCGCGTCATATTGGAAATAAGGCCATCCACGCGATCGCGTCCACTACGCAACCGCGATGCTACCCTCGCGCCAATCGCACAGATCAGGCCACGCGATCGTATGACCCACGGGTCCGCGTCACTTGATAATTATTGCGCACCACGCGACCGCGTCACTCACGCGTCCGCGTCGCCTGCGCCGCACAAGTCATCCAAAGCAGCGCCAATTATCTTCTCTTTTCTTTTCTAATCCTAATTTCTTCTATCTTTTCTTCTTTCTTTCTTACTTTATTTCTTTCACTTCTCCTTCCTTTTCACCTTCATTCTATTTTACTTAATTTATTTGCATATTTCATTCATTGTATCTTAATTTTGTGCATATTTTTCTTTTCTTTTTCTAAATTCATTATTTTACCTTTGGTGTTAATTTTCTTATTTAACTGTTTCATCTTCTTGATGACAAGTCATCTTAGCCTAGTTTTACTAGTCTTTTTCCTTTGTTTTTATTTAGTTTTATGCACTTTCTTGGGCCATAAGTAAGCCAATTGGGTGGAATATAATGTTTCCCTAGATTCAATCAATTATGGATGAATTGATGCATTTTCATGAGTTTTATGCCATAATTGCTTATATGACAAGAAAAAGAATAACTCTCATGATTAGAGCATAGCTTTGATGCAATTGTTGGTTCATGATAGGTGGAATAAAGCTTGGAAGAAGGTTGCAAGAATGGGCTTGAAAAGAGGGATTCATGTTTGAGCTAACATTTGCCTTAAACATTAACTCAAACGTGAGAAGCAGATGAAGAACACCCTGGAGAAGAGCCAACGTTTGCGCCAACGTTTGCCTGAAACATTGAGGCAAACGTTGGCTGAAGAAGGAGCAAGGGAAGGCAACGTTTGCGCCAACGTTTGCTTCAAACGTGAGGTCAAACGTTGGCGCCAAAGAGAAGAGAAAGATCACTCCTGAGCGAACCAACGTTTGCGCCAACGTTTGCCTCAAACGTGAGGTCAAACGTTGGCGCCATAAAAGCAAAGAAGAGCACCTCTGTTTGATGCATTGAGTGAGCCACATTTGTGCCAACGTTTGCCTCAAACGTTGGGCCAAACATTGGCCAAAGGAGTAGCATGGGGGAACCACATTTGAGCTCACGTTTGACCTCAAACGTTGGCTCAAACGTGGAAGACAGCAACTTGGCTGAGCTGCATAATGTCACACAAGGGACGTTTGAGTCAACGTTTGCCTCAAACGTTGACTCAAATGTGAATGGTTCATGGCCCGGTTCACTAATGGATTTCTTCCCAACACCAAGAGCAATCAACGGAGGCTACTATCAACCCAATTCCATCAAGACTAAAGGCCCAATTCAAGACTTAATGATCATTTGAAGAAAGTGTATAAATAGCTTAGGATTTGAAGTTTTAGATAGCTTCCTTTTTAGAATTTTTAATACTTGCAGTAGAGAACTCACCTTAGTAGTTGCTTTTAGAATTTGAGAGTTCCTGGGAAGGAGAATTGAATTCTCTTCCTCTGGGTTGTTTTTGTTTTCTTTTCTACACACTTTGTCTGAGTCTTGAGTGTTGAGAATTGAAGGAATTCTGTTTCAATCTCACCTTGAGATCTCTCTGTTTTGATTTACGGCATCATTGAGAATTTACGATTTCACTTCTTTTCTTCTACTGCTGGATCTTTACTTTTCTTGCAATTGAATTCTAAATTTGGATCTAAGAAGGCATTGAGATCTAGACTTGGTTATCTAGTCTCTTGGGTCCTGAGATCTATTGGTTTTCATTTCAATTTCCTTGTTTCGTTGCTACGCCAAGTTTATTTTCATTTTCCTTTGAGATCCGGTTTAGTTGAATCCATCTGTTACATTTCTGTTTGTTGAATTTTACTTTGCCTTGTTTAATTTATGCAAATCCACTTCCCAATTCCCTTTATAATTCAAGCAATTTACATTTCTTGCACTTTAAGATTCTGCAATTTACATTTCTTGCGTTCTAAGTTTCTGCCATTTAATTTCTTGTTCTTTAAGATTCAGCTCTTTTTCTTTTTGTTCCCTTTAATTTCATGCAAATCACCCACTCCCCTTTACATTCTATGCAATTTAATTCCTGTCAACACAATTTCACACAATCAACACTTGTTTGCTTGACTAATTCAACCACTAAACTAAAGTTGCTCAATCCTTCAATCCCTGTGGGATCGACCTCACTCCCGTGAGTTATTATTACTTGATGCGACCCGGTGCACTTGCCGGTGAGTTTTGTGTCGGATCGTTTTCCGCACATCAAGTTTTTGGCGCCGTTGCTGGGGATTGAATAGATTGACAATGATTAAGTGAGGTGGTAGTTTAGATCAAGCACTTTTTCTTTAATTTTGACTAACCTACTAACTGTTTGAATTTTTGCTTAAGCTAACTAAAACTTCATTCTAGCAATAGATTGAAGTATCACTGGTTGTGTGTTTCTTGTTTTGTTTGTATGTCAGGTACAGGGAGAGCTACTCCTATCTTATCCGAAGCTGACCAGAGAACTCTCAGGAGATTAAGAAGAGTTGAGAGAGGGAAAGGTATTGTTGGAGAGGAAGAATCTGAGGAAGAATATCACAAGATGGAAGGAGATCCATCTAATCCCAATCCACCACAGAGGAGAGTGTTGGCCTCCTACACTTTTGCAAATCCCAGACACTGTGGAAGCAGCATCTTAACTCCCAATGTCAATGCAAACAACTTCGAGCTAAAACCACAACTCATTACACTTGTCCAGAACAATTGTTCCTATGGAGGCAGCCTATTGGAAGATCCCAACCAGCATCTATCTACCTTCTTAAGGATCTGTGACACTGTCAAATCCAATGGCGTGAATCCTGAAACTTACAAGCTTCTGTTGTTCCCGTTCTCATTAAGGGACAAGGCCGCACAATGGCTTAAAACTTTTCCCCAAGGAAGTATCACTAGTTGGGATGACTTGGTGACTAAATTTCTAGCCAAATTCTATCCACCCCAAAGAGTCATCAGGCTAAAAACCGAGGTGTAGACATTCACACAATTAGATGCCGAATCCTTGTATGAAGCATGAGAGAGGTACAAAGCCTTAATCAGAAAGTGTCCTCCAGAGATGTTCAATGAATGGGACGTGCTGCAAAATTTCTATGAAGGCCTGACATTGAAATCTCAAGAGGCATTAGATCATTCTGCTGGAGGTTCACTACAACTGATGAAAACTGCTGAGGAAGCCCAGAATCTTGTGGACATGGTGGCCAACAATTAATATTTCTTTGCTCATCAAAGAAACCGCCAACCATCACAGAGAAAGGGGGTATTAAAACTAGAAGGAGTAGACTCCATTTTGGCTCAAAACAAGATGATGCAACAACAAATTCAACAACAGTTTGAACAAATGGCCAAAAGAATTGACAGCCTTCAAGTAGCAGCTGTGAACACAAGCCACCCATCAACTGTATGTGTACAGAATGAAGAAAGCCAAGAAGAGCAACAACAGGAGCAAGTGCAGTACATGTATAACCAAAACTCTGGACAGAATGAAGTTTATGGTGATACCTACAATCCATCCTGGAAGAACCACCCAAACCTCAGATGGGGAGACAATCACAACTAGAACCAACAACCATGGCAGAGGAACTCAAACCAAAACACTTCAAGGAACAACCAAAACCACAACCAGCAGCAAACTAACCAAAATCCTTACAGAAAACCTCAAAACAACTACCCCAACCCCAACCATTATCAATCCAATAACCAACCCACCAACCAAAATGCCTACCATTCACCATCCACACCTCACAACCCACCACAAGCATCACTAGAATCTCAAAGAATCACTAACTTGGAAACCTTGATAGACAAAATGTGGAAACACCAAGAAATGACAACCAAGAACCATGAAGCCTCCATGAAGAGCCTAGAGAGGCAGATTGGGCAAATCTCCAAGCAGATTTCTGTTGAGAGACCTTCAAGCTCACTACCAAATGACACCATTCCTAATCCAAAAGAAGAGTGCAAAGCTGTACAACTACGGAGTGGAAAGACATTGGCAGACAACAACAAGGAGGTAACCAAGAAGCCTTTGGATAGCAACAAAGAATCATCAGAGAAAGGGGAAGCTAGAAATGAAGACATGACGACAAGAAGAAATGCCCCAGAGAAGCTTAAAGAGAAAGACAACCAGCCACATAGTTCAAAAGAAGCAATTCCGGGACAGCAGCAAGTGGAGAAGAGCATTACACCTCCACTACCATACCCTCAAAGATTCAACAAAGAATCCAAGGATCAACACTTCCGCAAATTCCTGGAAACTTTCAAGAAGCTGGGAATCAACATTCCTCTGGCTGAAGCATTGGAACAGATGCCCTTATATGCCAAGTTCTTGAAGGAACTCATTAACAAGAAAAGAAGCTGGTTGGAGAAGGAAACTGTACTTCTTACTAAAGAATGTAGTGCGCTCATCAGAAAAGGACTTCCCCCCAAAGTGGAAGACCCCGGAGGTTTCTTCCTACCTTGCACACTCGGAAATCTACTCATCAACAAGGGGATGTGTGACTTAGGAGCAAGCATAAACTTAATTCCATCATCATTAGTGAAAAAGCTTGGCATAGGAGAGGTAAAACCAATACAGATGTCTTTAGAATTGGTGGACCAGTCAGTAGTATACCCCAAAGGAGTGATTGAAAACCTTTTAGTTAAGGTTGATAAGTTCATTTTTCCTGCGGACTTTATAATACTGAACACTGAAGAAGAAGAAAACAATTCAATCATCTTGGGAAGGCCATTTTTAGCCACTGCAAGAGCCATCATAGATGTAGAGCAAGGAGAATTAACCCTCAGGATGCATGATGAGAGTATCACTCTGAGTGTACTGCCAGAAGCACAGTTCAATCATAAAAAGAAGGATGATACAGAAAATAAAGAAAATCTACAATGGAAGGAGGAAATCAACAAGACAGACAACAACTGCCCTCCCAAACAAGAGATAAATGATTCAACAAATCAAAGAAGGAAAGAATCTATGCAAAATAATGAAGAAGTTCAAGAGGACATTGTAGTGTTAGCCACTAAGAAGAGAAATCTCCAAGGTAAACCTACGGCCAAAGAAGAAAGGTCAACAAAAGGAAGGAAGAAACACAAGAACAAAACAAAAAGGGGTTGGAAGAACAGAAAGATTCTAACAGAAGGGCTTTCCAAAGGTGATAAAGTGCAATTGATCTACCAACAATTGGGAACAAGCCAACAGACTGATGACTACTACACTGTCAGCAATATACTTTCATTAGAGCATGCTGAAATTGAACATCAAGGAACAAAGAGGAGGATCACAGTCAGGGGGGACAAGTTGAGGCACTACAATCATCAACCACCATAAAAGAAAGCCCCAATGTCAAGCTAGTGACATTAAAAGAGCGCTTGTTGGGAGGCAACCCAACCTGAGGTAGTCATCTTCTTTCAATGATAGTTCAATAAAAAGATTAAGTGGATTCACCTGCAGTGTAACGAGCTAAGTTTGGTGTCACACATCAAAACAATTTAAAGGAAAATGAAAGATTTTAAGTTTGGTGTTCCACCAAAAATCTAGTTTAAAAACACATTCTCACCTTTTGCATAAAGGGTTGCTAGTTCCAAGTAATCAGATGAATCATTTAATCATTGTTTGTTTCTACTTTGTAGTTTTATTATTATTAGCTAAGACACTAGGAATTCACATATGATCAACTCGATGCATCAAAGGTAGTGGCAAGGGACTAAGTTTGGTGTTCACACACACCAAAGTAAGTTCAAAAAAGCCCACAAGAAGGTCCTGCACACTAACTAGTTATCTAAGGGCTTGAGAAACAAGCAACTTCCCTTTAATTCTGCAGGGATTCAAACACTTTCTCGGGAGGACTTCACACCATCAGTTGAGAGTAAGAAGAAGAAGCCACCAAAAGGTTGTATTGACACTTAACTCCATCAACATGCAATCTTTCTAAATTTGAAGTTTGAATATACCTATCTTAGCAGTAACTGTTAGTTCAGTAGTTATGCATCTTGAACATTATTGTCAATAAGAATGCTAGTCTAAGTGTACTTGTGTGTTTACTTTCACTTAACTAATGCATGCTTTGTCCCCTGCATCTTTTCAATTCAATAAAAGAAATGTTTGAAGCATGAAGTAAGATGGTTCATTGTTAGCTAGAAGTCAAATAATAGTAAGTGGTGGCATGTATGTGTGATTGTGTGGCAACTCACTATTAGTGAATAAAAGGAATAGATTGTTCCCTTTTTAAGAAGAAAGTAGTTCACTGTCTATGAATCTCAACAAAATAAAAGTCCTTGGGTGAAAAGAAAAACAAAAAGAGAAGAGAAAAAGCCAAAAGTGGCAACAGAACAAAAGAAAAATAAAAAGAAACAAAGCTAGACACCAATAGTTTGAACTTTAGAATATATGCCTGTGGTGTCTTTGTACTAGGATCTGCTTGGATTATTAAGTTCTTTGGAGTGCATTAACACTTGGTAACTTGGGTTAACTAACCTGGGATTATCAACTGAAGGTCCACTATCAAGAGCAACCTAGCTACAAGGACATTTAGTAACCCAAAGAGGTGTTGGGCATTAATGTTCTAAGAAGGGATGTGAGCCAAGTGTCTAAAGTGAATAATGTGTCAAGCATAAATAAAGGAAAGAGCTTGTTACACATGACACTGAACTAAAGCTTATAAAGAAAAGAATTCAGTAAACAAGGACAAAGGAATAATGAGAGGTCATAGCAGTGTTTTGCTTGATGCTTAGAGAGAACTTTCTAGGCCTACTTGTCAATAAGAAGTGAGTAGTTACATATCTGCATAAAACCCCATGAGCTACCAATAATACTCTGCTAACATGAGCATTCTCTTTCGTTTTCATTCTTTCTTCTTAATAATTCTATTCTTGCTTGGGGACAAGCAAGTTTTAAGTTTGGTGTTGTGATGACAAGTCATCTTAGCCTAGTTTCACTAGTCTTTTTCCTTTGTTTTCATTTAGTTTTATGCACTTTCTTGGGCCATAAGTAAGCCAATTGGGTGGAATATCATGTTTCCCTAGATTCAATCACCTATGGATGAATTGATGCATTTTCATGAGTTTTATGCCATAATTGCTTATATGACAAGAAAAAGAATAACTCTCATGATTAGAGCATAGCTTTTGATGCAATTGTTGGTTGATGATAGGTGGAATAAAGCTTGGAAGAAGGTTGCAAGAATGGACTTGAAAAGAGGGATTCACGTTTGAGCTAACATTTGCCTCAAACGTTAACTCAAACGTGAGAAGCAGATGAAGAACACCTTGGAGAAGAGCCAACGTTTTCGCCAACGTTTGCCTCAAACGTTGAGGCAAACGTTGGCTGAAGAAGGAGCAAGGGAAGGCAACGTTTGCGCCAACGTTTGCCTCAAACGTGAGGTCAAACGTTGGCGCCAAAGAGAAGAGAAAGATCACTCCTGAGCAAACCAACGTTTGCACCAATGTTTGCCTCAAACGTGAGGTCAAACGTTGGCGCCATAAAAGCAAAGAAGAGCACCTCTGTTTGATGCATTGAGTGAGCCACGTTTGCGCCAACGTTTGCCTCAAACGTTGGGCCAAACATTGGCCAAAGGAGTAGCTTGGGGGAACCACGTTTGAGCTCACGTTTGACCTCAAACGTTGGCTCAAACGTGGAAGACAGCAACTTGGCTGAGCTGCATAATGTCATACAAGGGACGTTTGAGTCAACGTTTGCCTCAAACGTTGACTCAAACGTGAATGGTTCATGGCCCGGTTCACTAATGGATTTCTTCCCAACACCAAGAGCAATCAACGGAGGCTACTATCAACCCAATTCCATCAATACTAAAGGCCCAATTCAAGACTTAATGATCATTTGAAGAAAGTGTATAAATAGCTTAGGATTTGAAGTTTTAGATAGCTTCCTTTTTAGAATTTTTAATACTTGCAGTAGAGAACTCACCTTAGTTGTTGCTTTTAGAATTTGAGAGTTCCTGGGAAGGAGAATTGAATTCTCTTCCTCTGGGTTGTTTTTGTTTTCTTTTCTACACACTTTGTCTGAGTCTTGAGTGTTGAGAATTGAAGGAATTCTGTTTCAATCTCACCTTGAGATCTCTCTGTTTTGATTTACGGCATCATTGAGAATTTGCGATTTCACTTCTTTTCTTCTACTGCTGGATCTTTACTTTTCTTGCAATTGAATTCTAAATTTGGATCTAAGAAGGCATTGAGATCTAGACTTGGTTATCTAGTCTCTTGGGTCCTGAGATCTATTGGTTTTCATTTCAATTTCCTTGTTTCGTTGCTACGCCAAGTTTATTTTCATTTTCCTTTGAGATCCGGTTTAGTTGAATCCATCTGTTACATTTCTGTTTGTTGAATTTTACTTTGCCTTGTTTAATTTCTGGAAATCCACTTCCCAATTCCCTTTATAATTCAAGAAATTTACATTTCTTGCACTTTAAGATTCTGCAATTTACATTTCTTGCGTTCTAAGTTTCTGCCATTTAATTTCTTGTTCTTTAAGATTCAGCTCTTTTTCTTTTTGTTCCCTTTAATTTCATGCAAATCACCCACTCCCCTTTACATTCTATGCAATTTAATTCCTGTCAACACAATTTCACACAATCAACACTTGTTTGCTTGACTAATTCAACCACTAAACTAAAGTTGCTCAATCCTTCAATCCCTGTGGGATCGATCTCACTCCCGTGAGTTATTATTACTTGATGCGACCCGGTGCACTTGCCGGTGAGTTTTATGTCGGATCGTTTTCCGCACATCACTTCTCTTGAATTATTTTGGGTGCTTAGTGACTTGTTTTATTTTGGATAGCTAATATTATTTATATCAATGCCAATCTTTTATACCTGTATTACTTTTACATTAATTTGAATTTATATTATCTCTCCTTACCCACACTCTCTTCCCTATTTTTGCAAACTTTTGCATTCTTGATTTGCCATGTACTTCTACTGTTTTCTCACTTGCATGTTGTAGCTACCATGTAATTGAGATCCTCATTATTTGGCATTAACCCAACCATATTTTATTTATTTTTTTATCTTTATTTTTGGATTACTGTTCTTCTTTTTCTCTTCTTTCAGGCTGGCCACCGAAGACGGAAAAAGGGAAACACTTCTAAAAGGGGAGACAAACAAGTCCATCTGCACAATCCTTGAAGAAAAGCATCAGTTGGAACAACCCATCCACCTACACATCTCAGCATGCACCGAGGATGGTGCAATCTTTAAGTGTGGGGAGATCGATACCGATCTCAATGGGTTAGTTACTCTTTTATCTCAACACCAATGGTTTATTTTTCTTATTAGTGGTTGCATTTATAAATTTGATTGCATATTTGTTTGATTTTGTGCATATTTTACCACTTGGTTGAAGTAATATTTTCTTTTTCAAGAAACCTTTTAGAGAATTTCACTAATTTGAATAAAATTTAATGTTACACTTGTTTGAAGAAATATTATACTGGAACATGGTTTAGAGCTCGAACACACAAAACCTGTGAGATTTTTGAGCCTATTTGAATTGGTTGCACTTTACCAACCAATATTTTATTTTTGGTGTGTGTTTTTCTCTCTAAAATTGTGATCTTTGTCTTGCTTAATTCTATATTTCCATGGTTTGATGTATGCATACACTTACATGATTGAGGCCTTTGTTTCACTGAGCTTACATACCCATATGGCCTTACCTTTCATTATCCTTTGCAAACCAATTTGAGCCTATTTTACCCCTTTGTTCTTTACTTTAGCACATCATTAACTCTAAGCGGAAAACAATAATATCCTTAATTTGAATCCTTGGTTAGCTTAGACTAGTGAAAGTGCTCATGAATTAAGTGTGTGGAAAAGTGGGTTTGGAAACATTTGGTTTAAGAATTGGGTGTTATATATCTTTATTAAAATGTGAAAAAATGTTTAGGACGTGTTCATGCATTCAATACCTTAATCAAATGCACTGAAAAAAAAATAAAATAATATATTTATTAAGAAAAGAAAAATAGAAAAAAAAAGAAGAAGAAAAAAAAAGCAAATAAATAAAAAGGGACAAAATGCCCCAAAGTAAGTGGTGAAAGCAATGCATATGTACTATACTTGAAATTAGAATGCATGAATATGTGGAAAACATGGTTAATGGATAGTTAGATGTGGTATTATGATTACATGGATTGTCTAAAGTTAGGTGAAAAGTTTAAGTTAATTAAGGATTCAGATTTTAGTCCACTTGGCCAAATACAATCCTACCTTGACCCTAACCCCATTACAACCCTTAAAAGACCTCTTGATATGTGTATCTGTACATTAAACTTTTATTGATTGGTAGAAGAAAATCAAGCCTTAGAAATCAAGGTTAGTAGAGAATTGAGAGAATCGAACCTTAAACACTTGAGTAATTAGAGTGTATACACTACCAGTGAGGGTTCGATGCTCAATCCCTTGTTCCCTGCTTTCATGAGCTATTTTCTTCTTGCAAGTCTATTTGTACTTCATTTTCATGATTTGAATTAGTGAAATCAAGTTCATATTTCTTCTTGAAAGATTTGTTTACTTTTAACTAAGTAGGTAGAAATATTTTGCATGTAGTTGCATTCATATAGATAGGTTGCATTTCATATTAATCTACCATTCCTCTTCATCTTTATAGCTTCTCTTGAGCTTAGCATGAGGACATGCTAATGTTTAAGTGTGGGGAGGTTGTTAAACCACTATTTTATGGTTTATCTTGTGCTCAATTGAGTGGTTTTTATCAACTCTTTACCCACTTATTCATACTATTTGCATGGTTTTACATTTGCCTTCTTAATTATGTGCTTTGATTGAAAACATACTTCTTTGGCCTTAAGTTCCCTATGTTTAAATCCTCTCTTATTACCATTAGATACCTTGATATGTGTGTTAAGTGATTTCAGAGATTACAGGGCAGGAATGGCTCAGAGGATGGAAAGGAAGCATGCAAAAGTGGAAGGAATACAAGAAGTTGGAGAAATTGCTAAGCTGTCCAGCCTGACCTCTTCGCACTCAAATGGCTATAACTCTAGCTACGGAGGTCCAAACGACGCAGTTCCAGTTGCGTTGGAAAGCTAACATCCAGGGCTTCGATTTGATATATAATATGCCATAGTTTTCCTGACACTAGGTGACGCGAACATGCACTCCACATGGACGCGTCGCAGTGACGAAAATCAGCGTGGCAGATTTCTTCTCCAGCAATTTCTGGGCTGTCTCTAACCCAGTTCTCGGCCCAGAAAACACAGATTAGAGGCTATATAGTGGGGGAATGCATCCATTCATCATAACAAGCTCATAATTCATAATTTTAGTTTTAGATGTAGTTTTTAGAGAGAGAGGTTCTCTTCTCTCTCTTAGGATTTATATTAGGATTTAAAATCTCAACTTCTTCTCAGGTTCAATGTTCCTTTAATTTATTTTTCTACTTTTATTTTATTACTTTAATTGATATTTATCTTTTCAATTTGGCTTATGCTACATTCATGTTATGATTTTCTTAATTAATATTATTTGAGGTATTTCAGATTTAAGATTGCTTTGCTTTATTTACATTGATGCTTTTAATTTAATTTAGATATTTTCTCCCTTTTGGCTTGGGTTAAGTAATTAGTAACACTTGAGCTATCAAATAAAGCAGTGGTTGAAATTGGGAGTTTCTCCAATGACTCTAGTCTTTCCATAGGAATTGACTAGGACCTGAGGATTAAGCTAATTAATCCACTTGATTTACCTTCATAGTTAGAGGTTAACAAAGTGGGATTAAAATCCAATTCTCATCACAATTGATAAGGATAGGACTTCCAGTTCTATTACCTTGCCAAGAGTTTATTTTATTATTACTATTTTATTTTTCTTATCATTTAACATACTGCTTCCTTACTTTCAAAACCCCCAATTTACAAGACTCATAACCAATAATAAGAACATACTTCCCTGCAATTCCTTGAGAAGACGACCCGAGGTTTAAATACTCGGTTATCAATTTTAAACGGGTTTGTTACTTATGACAACCAAAACTTTTGTAAGAAAGGTTGATTGCTTGGTTTAGTAACTATATTTGCAATGAGAATTTACTATAACTTCTAAACCATCAATCTTCAGTTCTTCAGTTCCTGACAACCACTTTCGTTCTATCTGAGCTCAACGTAGTCATTAGGCGACAGCTTGAGTGCGTATCTCTTGGGTTTCTAATACACGGACCGAGTCCGTGAGATTAGTATCTTCGTGGTATAGGTTAGAACTAATTAGCAGCATTCCTGGGATCTGGAAAGTCTAAACCTTGTCTGTGGAATTCCGAGTAGGATCTGGGAAGGAATGACTGTGACGAGCTTCAAACCTACGAATGTTGGGCGCAGTGACAGTGTGCAAAAGGACAAGGGTCCTATTCCGATGCTAGTGGGAACCGACAGATGATTAGCTGTGCGGTAGCTGTACATGGTATTTTTCATCTGAGACGAGAATCCGACAGTTGATTAGCCGTACAGAGATCGTACCTGGTATTTTCATCCGAGAGGATCATACAGCTTGCCATGGAAGGGAGCACGCATGATTGGAAGAAGACAATAGGAAAGCAGAGGTTTAGAAGCAACAAAGCATCTCCAAACGCTTATCTGAAATTCCCACTAATGAATTACATAAGTAACTTTATTTTATATTATGTTTATTTATCTTTTAATTATCAAAACCTCATAACCATTTGAATCTGCCTGACTAAGATTTACTAGATGACCATAACTTACTTCAAGCCAACAATCTCAGTGAGATCGACCCTTACTCACGTATGGTATTACTTGGACGACCCAGTGCACTTGCTGGTTAGTTGTGCGGAGTTATGAAAAGTGTGAATCACAATTTCGTGCACCAGACCCCTTCCACTAACCCCACCTTCTATATAAAGCCCCCCTGCCCCCCTTCAACCTACACAGCCACCCACTCCCTCTCTCCCTATAACCCTCTTACCACACAGAACACTTCCCTTCATCTTACCCCTCCTTTCCACTTTAACCACCACAACCCTTCTTCCTCTGAGATTCCATTCAACCTTCAGCCCCCCATTACATCTATCCATACAAGCCCTCCACATCACACACAGCAAATACAATAAACCCTTTCCGAACTGGCCCTCATCATCGTCCCCCTCCTTCTGTCCCGTGTCCCCCCTCCATTCCCCTCTTCTTTTTTTATTTATTTTTTATGTTCTATGTTACTTTCCTTTATTAGTAAAAAAAAAAGAGAAACAGAAAAATATTTTTAGCATTGTATTTTATTTTCTGCTATTTAAATTTCTGAATGTCTTTCTTCTCCCCCTTTGTATTTCTTTATTTTGCTCGGGGACGCGCAATAGTTTTAAGTTTGGTGTTGTGGCTCTGCTGTTCTATTTGATTTATCTTTATGGCACCTAAGACCACCCAACCGTCCAAGAAAAGAAAGGGAAAGGAACCAGCAACCAGTTCTCATGACTCAAGGTGCTTCAAATCTAAATTACATGAAGAATATTTTTTTGATATAACTGGCAAGAGGCCGGTTCTACCAGAGGTACAGTTTAAGCTCCAACCAGATGAACTTCCAGAAATTACACGTGAGATTCGTAGAAGAGGATGGGAAGTTTTGTGCAATCCACACCCACAGGTGGGACAGTTGATGGTTCAAGAATTCTATGGGAACATGTGGATTACCTACAAGGATGTGTCTGGCATAAATGCAAGGGACCACAAAACTTTTGTAAGGGGAAGAACCATTGACTTCAGCCCAGAGACCATCAGACAGACCCTCCAGATGCTAGAGACTGAACAAGTATATAGAGATCAGCGGCTAGGACAAGTAATCGCTGACATTTGCATTCCAGGTGCACAGTGGATATCGGGGTGCGAGGGGAACCCGGCCATATCAAAGTAGGTGACTTGACGCCTTTGGCTAGAGGATGGCACCATTTCATTTGCCGGTTCATCATGCCCACGAGCAACCGGTCTAAGTGTACTGCGGACTGAGCAATCATGATCCACTGTATTCTATTGGGAAAGCCGATGGAGGAGGCGGACGTTATTGCTGATCAATTCTACCACATCGTCACCAACACCAAGGACAATGCTAGATTGGGCTTTTCACATCTCATTTTCTGCCTCTGTGATGCTGCCAGAGTGAAGATAGAGAATGACTTCCCTATCCCAACTGAGAAGCCCATCACAAAGAAGCAGCCGGAACAAACAAAGGAATATCGGAGGCACCCCAGAGAACAGGCTGGAGAAGGAGATGAAGAAGAGCTGCCTCAGGGACAAGATCAGCCACCACAGGAGTATTGGCAGTAGCTTGCATCCTCCATGGAACAGATGAGGGTCGCCAATGACAACCGCTGGCAGCAGTACATAGCGTCTGTTGATGAGATGAGAGCCATACAGAATAGCCGATGGGAGCATCTCTGTACATCCCTTGATGAGATTAGAGCGGATCAGTGCTCTCAGCGATAGGAAATTCAGCAGCTGAGGCATGATTACAGCCGTCTGAGAGGACCTTACGGAGCTCAACCCGAGGAGAGAGATCCCCATCAAGGAGATTGAGGTGGCCCAGTTCCTTTTCATCCTCATTATCATTTTACTGTTATTTTTATGATTAGGTTCCTATTTCATGTTTATTTTATTATTGCATGATCAGTGGTTATTTCAATTCCTAGGTTCCAGTTAACTTATTGCCTATTTTGTTAGTTGATTTTCTTTTTATGTCAAAAAAAAGGGTGTCTCATGTATTGCTCACTGAGCTTGAAAATCAAAAGAAAATAAAGAAGTGATGTAATGCATGAAAAGAGTGAGTTTATATTTAAGATTAGTCATATTTACTTAATTGTGGTGGTGTTATTTATAATTCTGAATGAATGACATAAACAGAGCATATTTGAAGTTGAATCAAGGGATGTTGATGTATGAGGAATAGGGATTTAGAAAATTATTATGACTTCTCTGAAATAAACAAAAATTTAATCCTTGAAGCAAAAGAGACAGCAAAATAAGCATAAAAGTAAGGTCCAAGGCTCTGAGCATCAATGACTAGGGAGTCTGAAATAATCAAAAGCTCAAAGAGTTGTTTTCCTAGTTATATGCTTATGGTATTCTTGTTTCAAGTAACCTTTGAGACAGAATATTTAGAGTCGTGACCAAATGCATTCAGCAGAGTATGCAAAGACTTTGAGCACTACTGTCTGGGAGAAACTGAAAGAGCAATCAGAACTTAGAAAGAGTTTCCCAGTCAAGTGCTTGTGGTGTTTCTGTGTCAAGTAAAACTTGAGACAAAATATTTAAAGTCACAGCTAGGCTCAAACTGCAAAGCACCAAAGAAAAGAGAATTAAAGTAAATTTTGCTGTGTTCAAGGATTAAACTGGAGTATAAAGATCAGAGAATTCATAATATGATCTGTATTCCAATTCCGAATGACACTAACATTCTTCTGATTCAAAGGAGAGTGAGATGCCAAAACTGTTCAGAGTTACAATGAATAAACCCCAATTTAAGAATAGACTTGAGTATGACTAAACTCTCACTTCTCATGTAAATTCACATCATAATCATGCACTTATTTTGGTTGCTTGAGGACAAGCAACAACTCAAGTTTGGTGTTGTAATGCGTAAGCATCTTATCTATCTTTTCCTTGTGAATTTGCACTTAAATTGCTAAGTTTAATCAAAATTTAAATATATTTTAGCCACTATGGATGCTACTTTGTGTTGTGTACAATTCTATTTATTTCAGGTAGCATTCGGATAGATTTGACGGAGTTTTGTAGCAGAAAAGGAAGAAAGCGAATGATGCGGTCAATCCTGACCTCCTTGCACTCAAACAGGAATAACTTGAGTTACAGAGATCCAATTGATATGATTCTAGTGGCATTGGAAAGCTAACTTCCAGGGCGTTCCAACGATATATAATAGTGCATATTTCTTTTCCAGCAACCTCTGCCTCCTCCACGTTGAACTTGGCTCCTTCCAAATTCAGCGTGGATTCAAAGGAAAATCGTGGAATTGTCACTGCCTCCTCCATGCTGAACTTGAAAATTTCCAAGTTCAGCGTGGACCCAATGGAACACAATAAAGACGCCTCTGCTTATCCCATGTAAGCTTGAGGTTTTTCAAGTTTAGCGTGGATCCTAACAACCAAGTGGTCCCCAGGCATTCAAGAAAAGCTGTGAACGAAGCCAGATTTATTTTGATTGAATTTTGTATTTTATTTTAAAATAGGAAAAGATATTATTTTAATTTTAGAAAATATATTTTACATTAATTAGGATTAGATATAAAAGGGAAAAGAATAATTTTTTCTCTTCTACCTCATTCCAAATTTACAGTTTACCAAAATTCTATTTTCCACTCTAAACCATGAGCAACTAAACCTCCAATGTTAAGGTTAGGAGCTCTGTCTATTGTATGGATTGATACTATTATTTTTCTATTTTAACTTATGTACTGATTTATAATTCAAGAATTGTTTTCATTCCTTGTTTTATGAATTTGGGTGGAACAGAAGTATGACCCTTGTTCTAATTGAGTTCTTGTATAACTTGGAAAAGCTCTTTACTTGAACAATTGCTTGAAAAAATATTCTCTTTAATCTCTAATTATCTGGACTTAACGGGATACGTGACATATAATCTTCTTATATTTGGGTAATTAGGATTTTCGTGGTATATAAACTAGAATTGAACTTCACCCTCTAATTGGAATTAACTGACCAAGGAATTGGCAGTTGATAAATTTTACAGGAGACTAAAAATGTATAAGGAATTAGGGTTTAGTCACATATAGTTTGCCATTAATTAAATCTTGCATGATTAAAATATTTAGTAAGAAAAGTCAATCCGGAAAATAGATAACTCTAAAGCCTTAACTGTTTCTCCATATATTATTCACAACCAATTTACTGCTTGCTTATTTAATTCTCTGATTTACTGTTTAATGCATTTGAACCTTCAAACACTATTTTTTGCTTGTCTAACTAAGTAAATTAATCAACCATAGTTGCTTAGTCCATCAATCCTCGTGGGATCGACCCTCACTCACCTGAGGTATTACTTGGTACGACCCGGTGCACTTACTGGTTAGTTTGTGGTTTTAAATTCCGTACCACCTGATAAGCAAAAGTCAAGAGGCATCAATCAGAAATCTTGAAAGGCACATGGGACAAATGGCTAAACAAATTGTAGAGATGGGTGAGAAGCGAGCAAATGCTTTCCCTAGTGACACAGAAGACAACCTTAGAGACAAAGGAAAAGCTACAAAATAGGAGGAGTGCAAAGTAATCACACTAAGAAGTGGGAAGACTATAGGAAAAGAAGCCACCATTTAGGAAGAACATGAAAAAAAAGTTCCAAAAGAAAAGATAGAGGAGAGAAGTGAAGAGGATCAGAAGATCAAAGACTCACAAATCTCAAAGGGAGACAAGAACGTCCTTGAATCACAGCCACAAGAGAAGAAGGAAGAGGTGAAGCCATATGTCCCCAAACTGATGCTAAGAGTACATGATGAGCACCTAGTGTTCCATATCTTCAAGACCCTGCATGAGCCTACTCAAGAAGAGGAATGTATGAAGGTTGATGCCAGAGATCCAAACTTGAAGGAGGTACTCAATGAGCCAACTCCAAAGCTTCTAAGCCTATGCTTGAAAGATAGAAAAGAAGTAGAAATGGTGCAACAGGTTCAAAGAGTCAAGGAGGAACTACAATCGAAGCCCCCATATGAGACCCTCAACAAGAACCTTCCAGATATTGAGCCACCAAAGCATGAATCTTCTCCCGAAAAAGAGAAGAATCCTAAAAAGAAGGTGCCAAGAGGGTGGAAAAGCAAAACGATCCCCACTGAAGGCTTCTCACCAGGGGATAAAGTGATGTTAATCTACCAACCAATGGAAGCGTCTGCACACCTATCTAGATACTATACTGTGAGCAAGATCCTTTCACTTGAACACATAGAAATCATCAAACAGGATACCGAAAGAAAGCTCATAGTGAGAGGAGAAAAGTTGAGGCACTATGATCATTAGCCTCCTTGACAAGGGACACCCGTCAAGCTAATGACGTTAAAGAAGCGCTTGTTGGGAGGCAACTCAACCAGAGATAACTTTCTTTTCTTAAGTTGTTTCAATAAAAGAGTTAAGTAGATTTCTCTGTATTGCAAGGAGCTAAGTTTGGTGTTGGACACCAAAGTGATGACAATTCAAGGGTGAATGTGTGATACTAAGTTTAGTATTCCACCACATATTTCATTAAAACACATTGAAACCCTCCAAATAGCGTGACTAGTCACTGACTCTAAATAATCATAGAGACTACTTAACAGCTGTTTAATTTCTAGTTCATAGTTTGTTTTCTTAATAAAAGCACATGATATTTCCTGCATGTATTCAATTTGCTGCATATAGAAGTAGGCAAGGAACTATATTTAATGTTCACAGACCAACTTAAGTTCAGAAAATTACAAGCATACATGCATCCTAACCATCTCTCAAGTGCTTGGGGAACAAGCAACCGCTAATACTCTTGCAGGCAGTCTTTTCATCTCTTAGGGGTAAAATGCATCATCATGTGGAAAGACAAAAGAAAGACATGAGAGCCAAAAATGATGATGACAAGGAGAAACAAGTGGACACCAAGAGGTTGTATTGTCACTTGATTGTCTCTAGCTTAAATGTGTTAATGGAAAGTGAAATTGTACCCCTGTTGATCAGTGTCCTTTTAATCATGATTCATTTGCATTAGGTTGATTTTTTTATTTTGGCTTGCTGGTTTAAGTTCTTATATCATTTCATCTTGCTTGAATTGTATGCTTTGTTCCCAATGCTTCAATAGAAGATAGAATAAAAATCCTAAGGTTATGTGGTGGTACATGCTTGAGTACTTAGTAAGCTCACAAATAAAGTGGAAAGGTAGAGTGTTCCCTTAAGTATAGGTGATGAGCGGATAATTTATAAGCTTTTTGGCATTGTTTTTAGGTAGTTTTTAATATGTTTTAGTCACTTTTTATTATATTTTTATTAGTTTTTAAATAAAAATCACATTTCTGGACTTTACTATGAGTTTGTGTATTTTTCTGTGATTTCAGGTAATTTCTGGCTGAAATTGAGGGAGCTGAGCAAAAATCTGATTCAGGCTGAAAAAGGACTGCTGATGTTGTTGGATTCTGACCTCCCTGCACTGAGAATGGATTTTTTGGAGCTACAGAAGTCCAATTGACGCGCTCTTAATTGCGTTGGAAAGTAGACATCCAGGGCTTTCCAAAAATATATAATAGTTCATACTTTTCTCAAGGATAGATGACGTAAACTGGCGTTCAACGCCAGTTCCATGTTGTATTCTGGCGTTAAACGGCAGAAACAGGATACAAGTTGGAGTTAAACACCAGAAACAGGTTACAACCTGGCATTTAACTCTAGAAACAGCCTAGGCACGTGTAAAGCTCAAGTCTCAGCCCCAGCACACACCAAGTGGGCCCCAGAAGTGGATTTCTGCACTATCTATCATAGTCTACTCATTTTCTGTAAACCTAGGTCACTAGTTTAGTATTTAAACAATTTTTAGAGATTTATTTTGTACCTCATGATATTTTAGATCTGAACTTTGTACTCTTTGACGGCATGAGTCTCTAAACTCCATTGTTGGGGGTAAGGAGCTCTACTGTGTCTCGATGAATTAATGCAATTATTTTTGTTTTCTATTCAAACACGCTTGTTTCCATCTAAGATGTTCATTCGCACTTCAATATGATGGATGTGATGACCCGTGACACTCATCACCATCCTCAACCTATGAACGCGTGCCTGACAATCACCACGGTTCTACCTTCGATTGAATGAGTATCTCTTGGATTCCTTAATCAGAATCTTCGTGGTATAAGCTAGAATCCATTGGCAGCATTCTTGAGAATCCGGAAAGTCTAAACCTTGTCTGTGGTATTCCGAGTAGTATTCAAGGATTGAATGACTGTGACAAGCTTCAAACTCACAAGGGTTGGGCATAGTGACAGACGCAAAAGGATCAATGGATCCTATTCCAGCATGAGTGAGAACCGACAGATAATTAGTCGTGCGGTGATAGCGTACCTGGACCATTTTCACTGAGAGGACGGATGGTAGCCATTGACAACGGTGATCCACCAACACACAGCTTGCCATAGGAGGAATCTTGCGTGCGTGAAGAAGAAGACAGGGGGAAAACAGAGATTCATAAGACAAAGCATCTCCAAAACTCCAACATATTCTCCATTACTGCATAACAAGTATTTAATTCATGCTCTTTTATTTTTCGTAATCCAAACTGATAATTATAATTGATATCCTGACTAAGAATTACAAGATAACCATAGATTGCTTCAAGCTAACAATCTCTGTGGGATTCGACCTTACTCACATAAGGTATTACTTGGACGACCCAGTGCACTTGCTGGTTAGTGGTACGAGTTCTAAAAATTGTGATTTACAATTTCGTGCACCAAGTTTTTGGCGCCGTTGCCGGGGATTGTTCGAGTATGAACAACTGACGGTTTATTTTGTTGCTTAGATTAGGAAAAATTTTTCTTTTTGGGTGTAGAGTCTTCTATTATTGTTTTTGGTTGAAACTTTTTTTTTAAAATCCTTATTTTTTCTTTTTAAATTTTTTGAAAATTTTATAAACTGATAATTGAGTTTTTCTGTTTGAAGTTTAGTTTCATATTTTAAGTTTGGTGTCAATTGCATGTTTTTATTTTCCTTTAAATTTTCGAATTTGTGTTCATTGTTCTTTCTTGATCTTCAAGTTGTTCTTGCTATTTTTATTATTTCATCTTTAGTTTTTCCTATTTTATGATTTTTCTTGTTTTTCTTGTGCATTTTCGAATTATTAGTATCCAAAATATAAAAAAAAAAGTTTTTCTCTGTTTAATCCTTGCATTTGTTGAGTGTGTCTATGTTCTTGTGAATAGTTGCTCCTTTGAGTCTTTCTTTCTAAAATCTTTTCAAAAATAATTTTTCTTTGATTAAATCTTGTGTCAAGTTTTAAGTTTGGTGTTTCCTTGTTAGTTTCTATTTAATTTTCGAAAATTTGTTTTTGGTTTTCTAAAAATTTTAAGTTTGGTGTTCTTTTTTTATGTTCTTGAGTCCTTTGAGTCTTTGAATTTTTGTTCTTCGTGTTCTTGTGAATCTTCAAGGTGTTCTTGAGTCTTGCTTGTGTTTTGATCTTAAAATTTTTATGTATGGTGTTCCTTAGTGTTTTTCCTCCAAATTTTCGAAAATAAGGAGCATTAGATCTAAAAATTTTAAGTTTTGTATCTTTTTATTGTTTTTCTCTTTCCTCATTGAATTCAAAAATATCTTTTTCCTTTATTTTAATTGATTTTTCGAATTTTCCTTTTAAAAATTCAGATTTTATTTTAAAATTTTTTATTTTATCTTATCTTAGTTTTAAAATTTCAAAATTCAAATCTTTTCCAAAAAAAAAAATCATATCGTTTTCAAAATCTTATCTTATCTTATTTCAAATTTCAAAATTCAAAATTCAAATTTTAAAATTCAAAATTCAAAATTCAAATTTCAAAATTTAAAATTCAAAATTTAATTTTCAAATTTAAAAATCAAATCTTTTCAAAATTTAAATCTTTTTCGAATCCTTATCTTATATTGTTGACTTTTCCAAGAATTCAAAATTCAAAATTTAAAATTTCAAAGTTCAAATTTCAAAATTCAAATTTCAAATTTCAAATTTTAAAATTTAAATTTTAAAACTTTTTAATTTAAAGTCCTTATCTTCTCTTACCTAGCTTATCTTATCTTTTCTAATCTCAAATCTTAAAATCAAATCTTTTTCATATCTTTTCTTTTTTTATTTATTTTTATTTTCTTACAAGTATCTTTAATTTTAAGACATATCTTTTTCAAAACTTCCTAACCAATTTCTCTCTCTTCATTTTTTCGAAAACCCTCACCCACTTTTTTTTTAAAATCTTTTTAATTAATTAATTTAGTTTTTAATTTTCTTTTATTTCTTTTTCTTCTAATTTTTGAAATTATAGTCAATTTTTCATTTATTTTATTTTATTTTATTTTAATTTCGGTTTTCAAAATATATATATATATTATTATTTGCAATTCACATCATCTCCCTTTCTCCGTCATGGATCTAAGTGGAAATGAACAGTCCAGAAGGACTCTGGGGTCATATGCTAACCCCACTACTGCTTCATATGGGAGCAGTATCTGTATACCCTCCATTGGAGTCAGTAGCTTTGAGTTGAATCCTCAGCTCATTATCATGGTGCAGCAAAGTTGCCAGTATTCCAGTCTTCCACAGGAAGAACCTACAGAGTTTCTGGCACAGTTTTTACAAATTGCTGATACAGTACATGATAAGAAAGTAGATCAGGATGTCTACAGATTATTACTGTTTCCATTTGCTGTAAAAGACCAAGCTAAGAGGTGGTTAAATAACCAACCTAAGGCTAGCATAAGGACATGGAAACAACTGTCAGAAAAATTCCTGAATCAATACTTCCCTCCAAAACGGATGACACAGCTAAGGCTGGACATCCAAGGCTTTAAACAATGATATAATGAATCTCTTTATGATGTCTGGGAGAGATACAGAGAGATGCTAAGAAAATGCCCATCTGAAATATTTTCAGAATGGGTGCAATTAAACATCTTCTATTATGGGCTTACAAAGAAAGCTCAAATTTCTCTAGATCACTCAGCTGGTGGATCTATACACATGAGAAAGACAATTGAAGAGGCTCAAGAGCTTATTGATGCATTTGCCAGAAATCAGCATCTGTACCTAAATAGTGAATCTTCCATGAAAGAAGAGGCTAAAACAGTAACTGCTGAACTCAGTCCTGCAGAACAAATTACTGAATTCAATCAGCAATTAGACTTTCTAACAAAACAGCTGGCCGAATTCAAGGAGATACTACAAGACACAAGAATGGCTAATATAAATATGGAGGTACAGTTGAAGCAAACAGAACAACAGTTATCAAAACAAATAACAGAAGAGTGCCAAGCAGTTCAATTAAGAAGTGGGAAAACATTAAATACCTCACTTCAAGGTAGCAGGAAGCCAAGAAATGAACAAACTGCTATCCAAAATCCCTCTGAGGACAGTAAGAGCCCAGAGAGGAATAACTCTGGCATTCAAACGCCAGAAACAAGTAAGGAGCTGGCGTCCAATGCCAATTCAGCTTCTAACCCTGGCATTCAAATGCCAGTGAGGGATCAGACATACACAAGTGCTGATAACAACCCTCCAAAAAGGCTTCTCTAACCACCTCTGTAGAAAATAAACCTGCAGCAACTAGGGTTGAGGAATATAAAGCCAAGATACCTTATCCTCAAAAACTCTGCCAAGAAGAGCAGGATAAGCAATTTGCTCGCTTCGCAGATTATCTCAGGACTCTTGAAATAAAGATTCTGTTTGCAGAGGCACTTGAGCAAATACCTTCTTATGCCAAGTTCATGAAAGAGATCTTGAGTCATAAGAAGGATTGGAGAGAAACTGAAAGAGTTCTCCTCACTGAAGAATGCAGTGCAGTCATTCTGAAAAGCTTTCCAGAAAAGCTTAAAGATCCCATGAGCTTTCTGATACCATGCATATTAGAGGGTAATTGCACCAAGATAGCTTTATGTGATCTTAGGGCAAGCATCAACCTAATACCTGCATCCACTATCAGAAAGCTTGATTTAACTGAATAAGTTAAACCAACCCGGATATGTCTCCAACTTGCTGATGGCTCTATTAAATACCCATCAGGTGTGATTGAGGACATGATTGTCAGGGTTGGGCCATTCGCCTTTCCCACTGACTTTGTAGTGCTGGAAATAGAGGAGCACAAGAGTGCTACTCTCATTCTAGGAAGACCTTTCCTAGCAACTGGACGAACTCTCATTGATGTCCAAAACGGGGAAGTAACCCTAAGGGTCAATGAGGATGAGTTCAAGTTAAATGCTGTCAAAGCCATGCAGCATCCAGACACACCCAAAGACTGCATGAAATTTGATCTTATTGACTCTTTGGTAGTGGAGGTCAACATGCCTGAGAGTCTCGAATCAGAGCTGGAAGACATCTTCAAAGATGTTCAGCCTGATCTGGAGGATTCAGAGGAATTGAAAGAACCTCTGAAACTTCCTCAGGAAGAGAAAACACCTCCTAAACCCGAGCTCAAACCATTACCACCATCCCTGAAATATGCATTTCTGGGAGAAGGTAATACTTTTTCAGTGATAATAAGCTCTGCTTTGAATTCACAGGAAGAGGAAGTACTACTTCAAGTGCTAAGGACACACAAGACAGCTCTTGGGTGGTCCATAAGTGACCTTAAGGGCATAAGCCCAGCTAGATGCATGCCCAAGATCCTATTGGAGGATGATGCTAAGCCAGTGGTTCAACCACAGAGGCGGCTAAATCCAGCCATGAAGGAACTGGTGCAGAAAGAGGTCACCAAATTACTATAGGCTGGGATTATTTATCCTATTTCTGATAGCCCCTGGGTGAGCCCTGTTTAAGTTGTTCCCAAGAAGGAAGGAATGACAGTGGTTCATAATGAAAAAAATGAACTGGTTCCTACAAGAACAGTTACAGGGTGGCGCATGTGTATTGACTATAGAAGGCTTAATACAGCCACCAGAAAGGATCATTTTCCTTTACCATTCATAGACCAGATGCTAGAGAGACTAGCAGGTCATGAATATTACTGCTTTTTGGATGGCTATTCAGGTTACAACCAAATTATAGTAGATGCTCAGGACCAAGAGAAAACAGCATTCACATGTCCCTCTGGAGTATTTGCTTACAGAAGAATGCATTTTGGTCTATGTAATGCACCTGCAACCTTTCAGAGGTGCATGCTCTCTATCTTCTCTGATATGGTAGAGAAGTTTCTGGAAGTCTTCATGGATGACTTTTCAGTATTTGGAGACTCATTCAGCTCATGCCTTGACCATTTAGCACTTGTTCTGAAAAGATGCCAAGAGACCAACCTAGTTTTAAACTGGGAAAATGTCACTTTATGATGACTGAAGGAATTGTCCTTGGGCATAAAATTTCAAAGAAGGGAATAGATGTGGATCAAGCTAAAGTGGAAGTAATTGAGAAATTACCACCACCTGCTAATGTTAAGGCAATCAGAAGCTTTCTGGGGAATGCAGGATTCTACAGGAGGTTTATAAAGGATTTTTCAAAAATTGCAAAACCCCTGAGCAATCTGCTAGCTGCTGACATGCCATTTGTGTTTGACACAGAGTGTCTGCAGGCATTTGAGACTCTGAAAGCTAACCTGGTCACAGCACCAGTTATTTCTACACCAGACTGGACTTTACTATTTGAACTAATGTGTGATGCCAGTGACCACGCCATTGGTGCAGTACTGGGGCAGAGGCATAACAAGCTTCTGCATGTCATTTATTATGCTAGCCATGTTTTAAATGATGCCCAGAAAAATTACACAACCACAGAAAAAGAATTGCTTGCAGTGGTTTATGCCCTTGACAAGTTTAGATCATACCTAGTAGGATCAAAAGTGATTATGTACACTGACCATGCTGCTCTTAAATATCTACTCACAAAGCAGGATTCAAAACCCAGGCTCATAAGATGGGTGTTGCTTCTGCAAGAGTTTGATATAGAAATAAGAGACAGAAAAGGGACAGAGAACCAAGTGGCTGATCATCTGTCCCGGATAGAACCAGTAGAAGGGGAGTTTCCCCCCTCTATTGAGATCTCTGATACCTTTCCAGATGAGCATTTGTTTGCCATTCAGGAAACACTATGGTTTGCAGACATTGCAAACTATAAAGCTGCAAGGTTCATACCCAAGGAGTATAGCAGGCAACAAAAGAAAAAATTAATTATTGATGCAAAGTACTACTTGTGGGATGAACCCTATCTCTTTAAGAGATGTGCAGACAGAATAATCCGTAGGTGTGTGCCTAGAGAAGAAGCACAAAAGATCTTATGGCATTGCCATGGATCACAATATGGAGGCCATTTCGGAGGTGAGCGAACAGCCACCAAGGTCCTCCAATGTGGCTTCTACTGGCCTACAGTCTATAGGGATTCCCGAAAGTTTCTACGTAACTGTGATAGTTGCCAAAGAGCTGGTAATCTGCCTCATGGTTACGCCATGCCTCAACAAGGAATCTTGGAGATTGAGTTGTTTGATGTATGGGGAATTGACTTCATGGGACCTTTCCCACCATCATACTCAAACACTTATATTCTGGTGGCAGTCGACTATGTAGCAAAATGGGTAGAGGCCATTGCCACACCCACCAATGATACTAAAACAGTGCTGAAGTTCCTCCAGAAACATATCTTCAGCAGGTTTGGTGCCCTTAGAGTACTAATCAATGATGGGGGCACTCACTTCTGCAACAAGCAACTTTACTCTGCTATGGTCCGGTATGGAATTAGTCACAAGGTGGCAACTCCATATCATCCACAGACAAACGGGCAAGCTGAAGTCTCTAATAGAGAAATAAAAAGAATCCTGGAATGAACTGTAAGTACTCGTAGAAAGGATTGGGCGAGAAGCTTGGATGATGCTCTGTGGGCTTACAGAACAGCATTCAAGACTCCTATAGGAACATCTCCATACTAGCTTGTGTATGGTAAGGCCTGTCATCTGCCCGTGGAACTGGAGCATAAGGCCTACTGGGCAACCAGATTCCTAAACTTTGATGCCAAATTAGCTGGAGAAAAAAGATTGCTCCAGCTAAATGAGCTAGAGGAATTCAGACTCACTGCTTTTGAAAATGCCAAGCTTTACAAAGAGAAAGCAAAAAGGTGGCATGACAGAAAGCTGTCATCTAGAGTCTTTGAACCAGGACAGAAGGTTCTGCTATTTGACTCTAGGCTCAGGCTATTCCCCGGGAAACTGAAATCCCGGTGGAGGGGACCATATGTGATTACAAGTGTGTCACCATATGGCTATGTGGAGTTTCAAGACATTGATTCTAATAAGAAGTTCATTGTTAATGGACAGAGAATCAAGCATTATCTTGAAGGCAATGTTGAGCAAGAGTGCTCAAGGCTGAGGCTAGATTAAAAGCTCAGCAAGGTCCAGCTAAAGACAATAAAGAAGCGCTTGTTGGGAGGCAACCCAATGTTATTTAACTATATCTATTTAGTTTCCATTGCTATTTTATGTTTTCTGTAGGTTGATGATCATGTGAAGTCACAAAAACTACTAAAAAATCAAAAACAGAATGAAAAACAGCATTAAAAATAGCTCACCCTGGAGGAAGAGCTTACTGGCATTTAAACACCAGTAAGAAGCAACAAGCTGGCGTTTAACGCCAGAAAGAAGCATCAAGCTGGCGTTTAACGCCAAAAACAAGCAGCAGTCTGGCGTTAAACGCCAGGATTGCACACTAAGGGCATTTTGCATGCCTCAATGGAGCAGGGATGCTAAGTCCTTGACCCCTCAGGATCTGTGGACCCCACAAGATCCCCACCTACTTCACCATTCCAACCATTTCCCTCCCATACCCACCCATTCACACACCTCCTTCTCCTCCACTTTTCCTTCTACTCCTTTCTATCTTCTTTTACTCGAGGACGAGCAAACCTTTTAAGTTTGGTGTGGAAAAAAGCATTGCTTTTTGTTTTTCCATAACCATTTATGGCACCTAAGGCCGGAGAAACCTCTAGAAAGTGGAAAAGGAAGGCAGTTGCTTCCACCCCCGAGTCATGAGAGATGGAGAGGTTCATCTCAAGGGTCCATAGTTCAGTGGTAGAGCATTTGACTGCAGATCAAAGAGCTATGAGGAAGGAGCAACAAAGACAAGGAAGAGACATAGAGGAGCTTAAGAGCACCATTGGTTCTTCAAGAAGAGGAAGACGCCACCCTCACTAAGGTGGACCCGTTCCTTAATCTCCTTGTTCTTATTTCTCTGTTTTTCATTTACTATGCTTTATGTTTATTTATGTTTGGGTCTTATTAAATGATCACTAGTATCTAAGTGTCTATGTCTTAAAGATATGAATGTCCTATGAATCCATCACCTTTCTTAAATGAAAAATATTTTCTGAAAAAGAAAAAGAAGTACATGAATTTTGAATTTTAAAATAGTTTAATTATTTTGATGTGGTGGCAATACTTTTTGTTTTCTGAATGAATGCTTGAACAGTGCATATGTCTTTTGAATTTGTTGTTTATGAATGTTAAAATTGTTGGCTCTTGAAAGAATGATGAAAAAGGAGAAATGTTATTTGATCATCTGAAAAATTATAAAAATGATTTTTGAAGCAAGAAAAAGCAGTGAAGAACAAAGCTTGCAGAAAAAAATTGCGAAAAAAAAAGAGAGAAAAAGCAAGCAGAAAAAAAATGCCAAAAGCTCTTTAAACCAAAAGGCAAGAGCAAAAAGCCAATAGCCCTTAAAACCAAAAGGCAAAGGTAATAAAAAGGATCCAAGGCTTTGAGCATCAGTGGATAGGAGGGCCTAAAGGAATAAAATCCTGGCCTAAGCGGCTAAATCAAGCTGTCCCTAACCATGTGCTTGTGGCATGAAAGTGTCAAGTGTAAACTTGAGACTGAGCGGTTAAAGTTGAGGTCTAAAGCAAAAAAAAAGAGTGTGCTTAAGAATCCTGGACACCTCTAAGTGGGGACTCTAGCAAAGCTGAGTCACAATCTAAAAAGGTTCACCCAATTATGTGTCTGAGGCATTGATGTATCTGGTGGTAATACTGGAAAACAAAGTGCTTAGGGCCACGGCCAAGACTCATAAAGTAGCTGTGTTCAAGAATCAACATACTGAACTAGGAGAATCAATAACACTATCTGAATTCTGAGTTCCTATAGATGCCAATCATTCTGAACTTCAAAGGATAAAGTGAGATGCCAAAACTGTTCAGAAGCAAAAAGCTAAAAGCCGCGCTCATCTAATTAAGATTGATCTTCATAGATGTTTTTAGAATTCATTGTATATTCTCTTCCTTTTATCCTACTTTGTTTTTAGTTGCTTGGGAACAAGCAACAATTTAAGTTTGGTGTTGTGATGAGCGGATAATTTGTACGCTTTTTGGCATTGTTTTTAGGTAGTTTTTAATATGTTTTAGTCACTTTTTATTATATTTTTATTAGTTTTAAAATAAAAATCACATTTCTGGACTTTACTATGAGTTTGTGTGTTTTTCTGTGATTTCAGGTAATTTCTGGCTGAAATTGAGTTGGAAAGTTGACATCCAGGGCTTTCCAGCAATATATAATAGTCCATACTTTGCTCAAGGATAGACGACGTAAACTGGCGTTCAACGCCAGTTCCATGTTGCATTCTGGCGTTAAATGCCAGAAACAGCTTACAAGTTGGAGTTAAACGCCAGAAACAGGTTACAACCTGGCGTTTAACTCTAGAAATAGCCTAGACACGTGTAAAGCTCAAGTGTCAGCCCCAGCACATACCAAGTGGGCCTCAGAAGTGGATTTTTGCACTATCTATCATAGTCTACTCATTTTCTGTAAACCTAGGTCACTAGTTTAGTATTTAAACAACTTTTAGAGATTTATTTTGTACCACATGACATTTTAGATCTGAACTTTGTACTCTTTGACGACATGAGTCTCTAAACTCCATTGTTGGGGGTAAGGAGCTCTGCTGTGTCTCGATGAATTAATGCAATTATTTCTGTTTTCTATTCAAATACGCTTGTTTCCATCTAAGATATTCATTCGCACTTCAATATGATGCATGTGATGACCCGTGACACTCATCACATTCTCAATCTATCAACGTGTGCCTGACAATCACCTCCGTTCTACCTTTGATTGAATGAGTATCTCTTGGATTCCTTAATCAGAATCTTCGTGGTATAAGCTAGAATCCATTGGCAGTATTCTTGAGAATCCGAAAAGTCTAAACCTTGTCTGTGGTATTCCGAGTAGGATTCAAGGATTGAATGACTGTGACGAGCTTCAAACTCACAAGGGTTGGGCGTAGTGACAGACGCAAAAGGATCAATGGATCCTATTCCAGCATGAGTGAGAACCGACAGATGATTAGCCGTGCGGTGACAGTGTACCTGGACCATTTTCACTAAGAGGACGGATGGTAGCCATTGACAATGGCGATCCACCAACACACAGCTTGCCATAGGAGGAACCTTGCGTGCGTGAAGAAGAAGACAGGGGGAAAGCAGAGATTCAGAAGATAAAGCATCTCCAAAACTCCAACATATTCTCTATTACTGCATAACAAGTATTTAATTCATGCTCTTTTATTTTTCGCAATCCAAACTGATAATTATAATTGATATCCTGACTAAGAATTACAAGATAACCATAGATTGCTTCAAGCCAACAATCTCCGTGGGATTCGACCCTTACTCACGTAAGGTATTACTTGGACGACCCAGTGCACTTGCTGGTTAGTGGTACGAGTTGTGAAAAGTGTGATTTACAATTTCGTGCACCAATAGGCTTAGTGTGCATTTTACAAAACCTTTGTGAATAAAAGATCCTTGTAAGAAAGAAAGAAAAAGAAAGAAAAAAAAGAGAAGCTGGCGTTAGTGGCCAAGTTAGCCCACTAACGCCAGTACTAACGTTGGCAACAAAAGGAGAAGAAAACAATGAATAAGCTAGGCACCAATAGCTTGAACCTAGAGATATATGCCTGTGATATTTTTGTACTAGGATATACTTGGATGATTAGGTTCTAAGGAGTGCTTCATCACTTGATAACTTGGGTTAACTAACCCAGGATTATCAACCAAAAGTCCATTGTCAATAGCAACTGACGAAGGAAAAACGTTGGTAAAGAATTTCTCAAAATAACTTCATTGCAAGTATAGTTCTAAACCGACAATTAAACCTCAATCAACGTTTAGATTATTTGTCACTTAAGCAAACCCAATAAAATTAACTGAAGTATTTAAACTTCGGGTCGTCTCTCAAGGAATTGCAGGAAAGTATGTTTATTATTAGCTATGGAAAAGTATATTTTTGGGTTTTGTAATAAGAAACAAGAAAGTAAAATGGCAAGAAAATAAACTAATAACTAAGAAAGCTCTTAGCAAGGAAAGAGAATTAGAAGTCCTATCCTTATTATCATCGTCAATTGTGATGGTAAATGTAAATTGCTTTCACTTAGTTATCCTCTAACAAATTAAGAAAAGTCAAGCGAGCAAAATCGACTTAAGTTCACAAGTCCTAATCAAGGACTAGATTTAGTGAGGCTCAAGCCAACTAGCAACTTTCAATCACCAATTAACAAAAGAATTTTGATAACT
This sequence comes from Arachis ipaensis, assembly GCF_059453495.1. Classification (NCBI taxonomy): domain Eukaryota; kingdom Viridiplantae; phylum Streptophyta; class Magnoliopsida; order Fabales; family Fabaceae; genus Arachis; species Arachis ipaensis. The sequence goes on along the minus strand of NC_142439.1, from coordinate 64,946,722 downwards.
CAAGATTGTAATTTATCAATCTATGTAAAGAACATAAAAATCTAAATTAAAATCCACCCAAGCATTTTATCAAACACTTGGAAGGCATAAAATAAGAACATAGAAAATTGACAAGACATAGAAAATTATAAGACTAACCAAAGTAAGGAAATAAAAATAACAAAGCAATTGAACAATAAGAAACATGAAACATAAATTGTGTTAACAAAAATTGAGAGTAACACATGAACTCATAAACTAGATTAGCAAAATAAAAGAATAAATAAGAGAAGTAGATAACTAAAGTGCTAGAACAAGTAAAAGTAAGAGAAAAATAAATTAAAATAAGACTGAAACCTAAACCAAAGGAGAAATTGGAAGAAGAAACCCCAAACCTAGAGAGAGGAGAGAGCCTCTCTCTACAAACCTACATTTAAAACCTAAAGTGTCAAAGAATGAAAAGTGAAAGATGGAACCCTCTCATTCGTCCCACTCTGCAGCCTCTAATCTTTATTTTCGGACTTGAAACTGGGCCAAAAGTAGCCCAGAAATTGCCCCTAGCATTTTCTCGTAACTGAGGCACGTGACGTTCGTCACATGTACATGATGAGGAAAAAACGATTCCACACAAATCTCACCGGCAAGTGTACCGAGTCGTATCAAGTAGTAATTACTCACTAGAGTGAGGTCGATCCCACAGGGATTGATGGATTGAGCAATTTTAGTTAGGTGATGAATTTAGTTAAGTGAATATTTGATGATTTGAGTGAAACTTGATTAACAAAAGCTAAATTGCAAGTAAATAAAAGTGCAGAAGGTAAATTGACTAAATCTAAAGGTGCTGAAGAAGTAAATTGCAGAAACTTAAAGAGCAAGAAAGTAAAAGAGCAGAAACTTAAATTGTAAGAAAAGTAAATTGCAGAAACTTAAAGTGCAAGAAATGTAAATCACTGAATCTAAATTGTTGAGAAATGTAAATTGCTTGAAGAACAAAAGGATTTAGGTGTTGGGATTCAGAATTAAACTAAGAAATGCAAGCTAAAGTAAATCAGAGAGCTATGAGATGTAGGAATTCAGATCTGGATCTCAGCAGCAAGAACAGAAATGGAAAATTGCTTCAACAAACAAAACAACAAGAAAACTTGAATTATGAAATCCTAAAGGGAAATTGAAGATCGAAGAAGAGCAATGAGATTAGAAAGTAGATCTAGATCTCAATTACTCTCTTGATCAAGTAGATGAGAAATTGCAGAAGAAAATAAAAATAAAAAGCATTAAAGAAGATTAAGATCCAATTCTTAGAACAATTGAGAAGAAAAGTAAAAGATGATTGATGTGTGGAAAACGATCTAACACAAAACTCTCCGGCAAGTGTACCGGGTCGCATCAAGTAATAATAACTCACATGAGTGAGGTCGATCCCACAGGGATTGAAGGATTGAGCAATTTTAGTTTAGTGGTTGATTTTGTCAAGCGAATCAAGTATTGGTTGATTGGTTTGTATTTGACAGAAACTAAATTGCTTGAAATGTAAAGGGAAAGGGGAAATTGCAGTAAATGAAATAGCAAAGAAAGTAAAAGTGCTGAATCTTAAAGTGCAAGTAATGTAAATTGCAGAAACTTAGATTGCAAGAAATGTAAATGACTGAATCTTAAAGTGCAAGAAATGTAAATTGCTTGAATTGTAAAAGGGATTTGGAGTTGGGATTGCAGAATTTAAACAAGAACAAGTGAATTGAAATTAAACAGAAGAATAGAGGAGTAATTGAATTGAACTAGATCTCAACAGAAAAGTAAAAATGCTTTGAAAATTTAAAAACAAAAAGTGAGCAATGCTTAATTTGTAGCAATTTAAAAGTGGTTGAAGATCTCAGGGGTGGAAGAGACTAGATAACAAGTCTAGATCTCAAATCCTTCCTTGATCCAACAAGAACAATTGCAAAAGAAATAAAGGAAATTAAATTGCAGAAGAGTAGAAGAATGAAGCAGTAAAGAGAAACTGAAATTCAATTATGCAAAAGATTAAAAGAAGATCTCAAGGTGAGATTGAAACAGAAGTTCTTCAATTCTCCACCCAAGATCTAAAGCAAGAAAATAAAAGTGTGCTCAAGTAAGAACAAGGAAGAAGAGAGATCAATTCTCCTTCCCAATTCTCTAAGATCTAAATTCAAAGTAAAAGCTCAAAAATGAAAATGACAATTAAAAGGAAAATTCAAAGTAAAGTCTAGAGGTCCTAATTACATCAAACTAGCTCCTATTTATACACTTTCTATTCTTGAATTTTGGAATTTGGATGGGCTTTTGATTCGGTGAAGAAATGAATTAAGTTGGATTTTTAATTCAATTTTTCAGCCCAAGTGCACCTCCCAAGGGCAAGCACAGTTGGAAAACCAAACTGAGCCCCCAAGTGTTGCTGTCCGTGTCAAGTGTGGTGCGTCCAGCCTTTGCCATGCTCCATTACACTAGAGCTCAGTTGGAATTTTGAACTGAGCTCTAAGTGTGTCAATGTTGTGCGCTTCATGGGATCCTGGCCGTGTCAAGGTACGCATCATGACACCCTTTGTTGCGCCAAAATGTTGCCTAGCCGTGTCAAAGTGTGGGGAAAGATTGGGGAGGTAGTGCTCAGATGGGAAAACCAACTGAGCTTTCCATGGTGTAGCGCTTGGCTTTGCACTCCAAGGTCCCAGGTTCAAATCCTGGTGGAGGAAGTCTGAAGCAATTTCCTTTGGAAGAGTGGGCGCTCCTCCTTGTGTTTCCAAGAGTTCCCTGGTTCGAACCTTGGCCAATGCACCTTGTATTATTTTCCTTTCAAGCTTGGTGGCGCTCCTCCCTTATGTTTCAAAGAATTCCCAAGTTCGAAACGTGGCCCAAGCATTTTAGTTCATTTCCTTGCAAGCTGAATGGCGCCCCTCCCTTGTGTTTCAAAGGATTCCCAAGTTCGAATCCTAGAGGAGGCATTTTGGCTAATTCTTCATGATTTTCCTTTGTGAGGAACATTCTTTGCCTCCCCTTGGTCCTTGGTTCGAATCTTGGTGGCTTCATTTATGGGATTTTTGCTTTGAATTAATTTTTGAGAGCCCCCGATAAAGCTCAATTTGTGAACTGAGCTTCATGTTGCCTCCTTGCTTTCTTTAGTGCTCCATTCACTAAGTGAACTGAGCTTTGTACCTTGCCTTCTCCTTTTATTCCTTGTGAAGCTCAGTTTGCTTTCTTAACTTAGCTTTCACTCTTCATTGATTTTTGCCACGCTTCTTGCTTCCTTTGGGCACGCTTCTTAAGCCATGCTTTTCTTCTTTTCTTCTTTCTTCACCTACAAGTAATCAAAACAACCAATCAAAGTATCACCAAATTCACAAGGCTTATAAATCATTAAAAAATCAATTAAATTTGGCTTCAACCTCATGATTTAGCATCAAATAAATGGTGGTTGTTTGATTCAAAGAAGTCATGCATTTTTAATCCAAATTACTTACTTAGAATGCAAGAAAGTGCATAAAACCTACTAAAATTAAAGAAAAAGGCTAGTGAAACTAGGCTAAGATGACTTGTCATCACAACACCAAACTTAAAACTTGCTTGTCCCCAAGCAAACACTTAAACATAAGAGAAGACAGAATGAAATAGATAAGTATGCATGTCCTTATTTGGCAAATAGTTGAATTTGGTTTATGGGGTTTTATGCAGATCAAAAATAGCTCATTTATTACTTGCTGTCAAAATAAACTATGTTTCCTTAAGGGTTCACCAAGGTTGCTGCTATAATTCCTTACCTTTTGCTTATTTCCCTTGTTAGCTTTTTCTTCTTTCTTTTGTATTTCAGAGCTTATTACTTATTAAAGGCTTGGTGGCAAATGTTGCAGTGGCCTTTGGCTTAATTTTACTCAACATTTCTTCACCACAGACACATGGCTCACCTTTTTCTTCCTAGGATCATTGATGCCCAGCATCTCTTTGGATCATTAAATGTTTTGTAGCTAGGTTGCTCTTTATTGTGGACTTTCAGTTGACAATCCCAAATCAGTTGATCTAAGTTGCCAAGTTTTAAAATACTCCTTAGAACCTACTTGTCCAAGCATATCCTAGTACATAAACACCACAGGCATATGTCCTAGGGTCCAAGCTATTGGTGTCTAGCCTTATTGTTTGCTTCTTTGCCAACTTTTGGCTTTTTCTTCTTTCTTTTTCTTTCTGTATTGGTTTATTTTCAAGGGGCTTCCATTAATTGAAGGATCATAGCAGCAAACTGGCTTAAGCTTCAAGTAACAAGTCATTCTGTAGCATTTATTCTATGAGCTATCAATTGAATCAAACACACACCACCATTAACTTTCATTCTAACTTTTGCAACATTGAACAATTGCTTTTCTAAATCAAACATCTTTCTTTTATTCAAACAGCAAGGGAAAACAAAACAAAGTATTCAAGTTAATGAGTGATGACAATTATTATGCAGATAATCTTTCAAGCAAAAATTATGCAGATAGCTTTCTTCAACATGTACTTCCACTTGCAACTAAATAATCATTCCAGCCAAACATAAAGGACTCTCTGAATTAAATCATTACATAACAACAAGGATCAAGAATAGATACAACCTGTTGAGTTGTAGTTTCCCATTCTTCCTTCTATTTGCTCCTTTTGAGTTGTAATTCAGGTGTTCTTTTAATTAGTTAACTAGTTTATCTAAATGCTCAAACCAAGCATTATGCAGGAGGTGAGAATATGTTTTATGATGAGATTTTGGTGGAACACCAAACTTAGAATCCTTCATTCTCCCTTATATTGTTTTGGTGTGCAACACCAAACTTAGCTTTTTGCAATATAGATAAGGCTAATTAACCTCTTTATTGAAATAACTATGAAAAGAAACTACCTCAGGTTGGGTTGCCTCCTAACAAGCGCTCTTTTATTGTCACTAGCTTAACATCCTCTGTGTTTGTTCAGTTCAGATACTGAACTTCCTTTTCCTTGTCCCATTGTCCTCCTAAATAAGGCTTTGCTCTATGTCCATTTGCTGTGAAGTGGCTCTGTGTGGCTTCATCTAGCAGCTCAAGACTTCCATAAGGGAAGACTTTTGTTACTAGATACGGACCTGTCCATTTGGACTTGAGCTTGCCAGGGAAGATCTTGAGCCTTGAGTTATACAGGAGCACTTGCTATCCTGGCTTGAACTCTTTCTTTGAGATCTTCTTGTCATGCCACCTCTTAGCTCTCTCCTTGTATATCTTAGCATTCTCATAAGCTTCTAGTCTAAACTCATCCAACTCATTTAGTTGTAGCAGCCTCTTTTCTCCTTCTGCTTGAGAATCAAGGTTGAGGAGTTTAGTGGCCCAAAAAGCTTTATGTTCAAGCTCCACAGGGAGGTGACAAGATTTTCCATATAATAGCTAAAATGGGGACTTTCCAATGCGAGTTTTGAAAGCTATCCTGTATGCCCAGAGTGCATCTTCTAACTTCCTGGCCCATTCTTTCCTTGTGCTTCCCACTGTTTTTTCTAAAATTCTCTTCAACTCTCTGTTTGCTAATTCAGCCTGGCCATTAGTCTAAGGATGGTATGGTGTGGCTACTTTATGGATTACTCTATATTTGTGGAGGAGTTTCTCCATTTGTTTGTTGCAGAAGTGACCACCACCATCACTGACAAGACCCTTGGGCACTCCATATCTAGTGAAGATATGCTTCTTAAGGAATTGAAGGACAATTTGTGCATCACAAGTGGTTGTGGCTATGGCTTCCACCCATTTTGAGACATACTCTACTGCTACCAAGATGTATCTGAAAGAATAAGAAGGGGGAAAAGGTCCCATGAAATCAATGCCCCATAGGTCAAATAGCTCAACTTCCAAGATGAAATTCTGAGGCATCTCATTCCTTTTTGTCAATCCTCTAGCTCTTTGGCATTCATTGCATTGGTGAACAAACTCTCTGGCATCCTTGAAGATAGTTGGCCAATAGAAACCGCTTTGTAATACCTTTGCAGCTGTTCTCTCTGGTCCAAAGTGTCCACCGTATGCTGAACCATGACAATGCCACAATATGTCCCTCATTTCATTTTCATGGACACACCTCCTAATCATTCCATCAGAGCACCTCTTGAATAAAAAGGGTTCATCCCACAAGAACTTCCTTGCTTCATTGAGCAGCTTCTTCACTTGTTTCTTAGAACATTCTTGAGGTATCTTCCTTCCCACTTTGTAATTTGCTATGTCAGCAAACCAGGGTGTTTGTTGAACTTGGAACAGGTGCTCATCAGGGAAGTTCTCATTTACTTGTTGTGGTCTATCTTGACAGGCTTCTTGTGGTACTCTTGATAAATGATCCGCCACTTGATTTTCACTTCCCTTCCTATCTCTTACTTCAATATCAAACTCTTGAAGTAGCAGCACCCACCTAATAAGTCTTGGCTTTGAATCCTGTTTAGATATTAAATACTTGAGAGCAGCATGGTCAGTGTACACTATAACTTTGGAGCCAATCAAGTATTGTCTAAACTTATCAAATGCATAAACAATCGCCAAAAGTTCTTTCTCAGTGGTTGTATAATTTTTCTGTGTTTTATTTAACACTTTGCTGGCATAATATATGACATGGTGCAACTTGTATTTCTTTTATCCCAGCACAGCACCAATAGCAAGGTCACTTGCATCACACATAAGTTCAAAAGGTAAGTTCCAATCAGGGGGTGTGATGATTGGTGCTGTGATGAGTTTTCTCTTTAAGGTTTCAAAGGCATGCTTACAGTTGTCATCAAAGATGAAAGGGTTGTCAATCACTAGCAAATTGCTCAATGGCTTTGCTATTTTTGAGAAATCTTTGATGAACCTTCTGTAGAAACCAGCATGCCCAAGAAAACTCCTTACTGCTTTCACATTAACGGGTATAGGAAGTTTTTCAATAATTTCTATTTTAGCTTTATCAACTTCTATATCTCTGCATGACACCTTATGCCCAAGAACTATCCCTTCAGGAACCATGAAATGGCATTTTTCCCAGTTTAAGATCAAGTTAGTTTCTTGGCATCTTTTCAAAACAAGAGTTAAATGATGCAAACAGGTGTTAAATGAATTTCCAAAGACAGAAAAATCATCCATGAAGACTTCTAAAAATTTTTCAACCATATCCGAGAAAATGGAAAGCATACACCTCTAAAATGTGGCTGGGGCGTTACACAGCCCAAAGGGCATCCTCCTGTATGCAAAATCTCCAAATGGACATGTGAAGGCAGTTTTCTCTTGATCTTTAGGGTCCACCACGATTTGATTGTAACCAGAATACCCATCTAGGAAACAATAATAGGCATGGCCAGCTAATCTTTCCAGCATCTAATTAATGAATGGGAGAGGGAAATGGTCTTTCCTTGTGGCATCGTTCAATCTTCTATAGTCTATGCACATCCTCCACCCAGTCACTGTCCTAGTAGGGATCAACTCATTTTTCTCATTGGTGATGACCGTCATTCCCCCCTTTTTTGGTACAACTTGAACCGGGCTTACCCATGAGCTATCAGATATTAGGAAAATTATTCCAGCATTCCACAACTTCATGACTTCCTTTTGAACTACCTCCTTCATGGCTGGGTTGAGCCTTCTTTGGGGTTAGACCACAGGCTTTGATTCTTCTTCCAGCAAAATTTTATGCATACAAATGGCTGGCTAATACCTTTGATATCGTCAATTGTCCACCCCAAGGCTGCTTTGTGAGCTTTCAACACTTCAATCAACTTTGTTTCTTCTTCCATATTCAAGAAGAAGTTAATGATCACTGGTAGGGTCTCTTCTTCTTCCAGGAACACATATTTGAGGTGAGGGGGAAGAGGTTTCAATTCCTGTTTTGGCTTCTCTTTATCCTTGTCTTCACTAGAGATTTCTACCACCTTTTCTTCCTGTTGCTCATGACAAGTGGCTTCTAACATTTCCTCCACTAGACTGTCTATCATGTCCACCTTCATGTAATTTTCTTGTTCAATAGGGTGTTGCATTGATTTGAAGACATTGATGACCATTTGCTCATTATGTACTCTAAAAATCATCTCTCCCTTCTCTACATCAATAATGGCTCTGACTGTGGCTAAAAATGGCCTTCCCAAGATGATTGAGTTGTTTCCTTCTTCCTCTGTATCCAGAATTACGAAGTCTGCTGGGAAGATAAACTTCCCAACCTTCACTAACAGGTTTTCTACAATGCCATTGGGTGTCTTGATTGATCTGTCGCCATCACCAAAGACATCCTGGTAGGTTTGAGTTCCTCTATGGCAAGCTTTCTCATCATTGATAACGGCATCAGATTGATGCTAGCACCAAGGTCACAGAGAGCTTTGTCTAGGGTCATTTTGCCTATGGTACATGAAACTACAAAGCTCCCTGGATATTTAAGCTTTGGTGGGATAACTCCTTGAATCACAGCACTACATTCTTCAGTGAGAAGTATGGTTTCCTTCTCTTGCCAACTCCTCTTCTTGTTGATGAGTTCTTTTAAGAACTTTGCATACAGGGGCATTTGCTCAAGTGCTTCAGCTAAGGGAATATTGATCTCCAACTTCTTGAAGATTTCAAGAAATTTTGGAAAGTGTTGGTCCTTATTCTCTTTGTTGAACCTTTGAGGATATGGCAAAGGTGGTGTGAAGTTCACTCCCTGCCTTTGTTCCTTGGTTGGCTCTTCAATTGCTTCCTTCTTTTTCCTTGATTTTTGTGGTTGATCTTCCCTTTCTTTGAGCTCTTCTGAGGTCTGCTTGCTTGCTGTTACATCTTCATCATTGGCTTTTTCTTCTTCAGCTTGTTTCTTATCACTTTCCTTTGGCTTCTTGGTTGCTTCTTCATTTTCACCAGGATCTTTCTACTCCTTAGTTGTATTGCCTTGCACTCCTCTTTTGGATTAGGGATGGTGTCACTTGGTAGTGAGCTTGATGACCTTTCAATGGTAATTTGCTTGGAGAGTTGTCCAATTTGCCTTTCCATATTTTTCATGGAGGCTTCCTTGTTCCTTAATGTCATCTCTTGGTGCTTCATCATCTTTTCCATTAAGAGCTCCAAGTTGTTAATCCTTTGAGAGTTATGTGAGATTGGTTGATTGTGGGGTGTTGAGGGTTGAGGATAAGTGTTTTGATTTTAGGCTTGGTTATTAGATGGATGATGGTTAGAATTGGGGTAGGTGTTTTGTGGTTTTCTGTATGTGACTTGGCTATTATTCTGTTGGTTGTTTTGGTTCATGTTTTTCCAATTGTTTTGATTTGAGTTTTTCTGCCATGGCTGTTGAGTTTGATTGTGGTTGTCTCCCCATCTGAGGTTGGGATGGTTCTTCCATGAAGGGTTGTAAGTATCACCATAGACTTCATTTGGCCCAGAATTTTGGTTGTGCATGTACTGGACTTATTCTTGCCATTGCTCCTCTTGAGTTTCTTCATTTTTCCCCCATGTGGATGATGGTTGGCTTGTGTTGACTGCTGCAACTTGGAGGCTATCAATCCTCTTGGCCATTTGCTCAAATTGTTGTTGAATTTGCTGCTGCATCATTTTGTTTTGAGCTAGAATTGAGTCCACTCCTTCCAACTCTATCACTCCTTTCCTTTGTGATGGTTGGCGTTGCCTTTGGTGAGCAAAGAAATATTGGTTGTTGGCCACCATATCAATGAGATTTTGGGCTTCCTCTGCTGTTTTCATTAGTTGTAAAGAGCCTCCTACTGAATAATCCAAAGCCTCTTGAGATTTCAGTGTCAAGCCTTCATAGAAATTCTGCAATCTATCCCACTCACTGAACATTCCTGGTGGACACTTCCTGATTAGAGCTTTGTATCGTTCCCATGCCTCATACAAGGGTTCAGCATCCATTTATGTGAATGTTTGCACTTCAGTCTTCAATCTAATAACTCTTTGAGGTGGGTAAAATTTGGCAAGGAACTTGGTTACTAGATCATCCCAATTGTTGATGCTGTCTCTTGGGAAGGATTCCAACCATTGAGTGGCTTTGTCTCTGAGAGAAAATGGAAATAGCAATAGCTTGTAACTGTCAGGGTGTACACCATTGGTTTTGACAGTGTCACAAATCCTCAAGAAGGTGGACAAGTGTTGGTTAGGGTCTTCAAGTGGTCCTCCTCCATAAGAACAATTGTTTTGAACCAAGGTGATGAGTTGTGGCTTTAGTTCAAAGTTATTTGCATTAACATTTGGGGTGAGAATGCTACTCCCACAATGTCTAGGATCTGCACATGTGTAGGAAGCCAAAACTCTTCTCTGTGGTGGATTATTGTTGTTATTGGCTACTCCTTCTGGTGGATTTGGTGGATTTGTTAAGTGTTCCTCCATATCTTGGAACTCTTCTTCTGACTCCTCTTCTCCAACAATGTTTTTCCCTCTTTCAGCTCTTCTTAATCTTCTGAGGGTTCTTTTGTCTTGTTCACAAAAAGTGGGTATAACTCTCCTTGTACCTGACATACAACCAAAGCATAAGAATCACACAACACCAGAAAGGTAACAACACTTCAATCCATTGCTGAAGTGAAATGTTAGTTGGCTTAAGCAAAAATTCAAACATAGTGTGTTAGTCAAAAATTAAAGAATTAGAAAAGAAAAAGTGCTTGATCTAGATCTTCACTTCACTTAATCATTGTCAATCTAATTCAATCCCCGGCAACGGTGCCAAAAACTTGATGTGTGGAAAACGATCCAACACAAAACTCACCGGCAAGTGTACCGGGTCGCATCAAGTAATGATAACTCACATGAGTGAGGTCGATCCCACAGGGATTGAAGGATTGAGCAATTTTAGTTTAGTGGTTGATTTAGTCAAGCGAATCAAGTATTGGTTGATTGGTTTGTATTTAACAGAAACTAAATTGCTTGAAATGTAAAGGGAAAGGGGAAATTGTAGTAAATGAAAGAGCAAAGAAAGTAAAAGTGCTGAATCTTAAAGTGCAAGTAATGTAAATTGCAGAAATTTAGATTGTAAGAAATGTAAATGACTGAATCTTAAAGTGCAAGAAATATAAATTGCTTGAATTGTAAAAGGGATTGGGAGTTGGGATTGCAGAATTTAAACAAGAACAAGTGAATTGCAATTAAACCGAAGAGTAGAGGAGTAATTGAATTGAACTAGATCTCAACAGAAAAGTAAAAATGCTTTGAAAATTTAAAAACAAAAAGTGAGCAATGCTTAATTTGCAGTAATTTAAAAGTGGTTGAAGATCTCAGGGTGGAAGAGACTAGATAACAAGTCTAGATCTCAAATCCTTCCTTGATCCAACAAGAACAATTGCAAAAGAAATAAAGGAAATTAAATTGCAGAAGTAAATTGCAGAAGAGTAGAAGAATGAAGCAATAAAAAGAAACTGAAATTCAATTATGCAGAAGATTAAAACAAGATCTCAAGGTGAGATTGAAACAGAAGTTCTTCAATTCTCCACCCAAGATCGAAAGCAAGAAAATAAAAGTGTGCTCAAGTAAGAACAAGGAAGAAGAGAGATCAATTCTCCTTCCCAATTCTCTAAGATCTAAATTCAAAGTAAAAGCTCAAAAATGAAAATGACAATTAAAAGGAAAATTCAAAGTAAAGTCTAGAGGTCCTAATTACATCAAACTAGCTCCTATTTATACACTTTCTATTCTTGAATTTTGGAATTTGGAAGGGCTTTTGATTTGGTGAAGAAATGAATTAAGTTGAATTTTTAATTCAATTTTTCTGCCTAAGTGCACCTGCCAGGGGCAAGCTCAGTTGGAAAACCAAACTGAGCCCCCAAGTGTTGTTGTCCGTGTCAAGTGTGGTGCGTCCAGCCTTTGCCATGCTCCATTACACTAGAGCTCAGTTGGAATTTTGAACTGAGCTCTAAGTGTGTCAATGTTGTGCGCTTCATGGGATCCTGGTCGTGTCAAGGTGTGCATCATGGCTCCCTTTGTTGCGCCAAAATGTTGCCTGGCCGTGTCATAGTGTGGGGGAAGATTGGGGAGGTAGCGCTTGGCTTTGCACTCCAAGGTCCCAGGTTCAAATCCTGGTGGAGGAAGTCTGAAGCAATTTCCTTTGGAAGAGTGGGTGCTCCTCCTTGTGTTTCCAAGAGTTCCCTGGTTCGAACCTTGGCCAATGCACCTTGGATTATTTTCCTTGCAAGCTTGGTGGCACTCCTCCCTTATGTTTCAAAGAATTCCCAAGTTCGAAACTTGGCCCAAGCATTTTAGTTCATTTCCTTGCAAGCTGAATGGCGCCCCTCCCTTGTGTTTCAAAGGATTCCCAAGTTCGAATCCTAGAGGAGGCATTTTGGCTAATTCTTCATGATTTTCCTTTGTGAGGAACGTTCCTTGCCTCCCCTTGGTCCTTGGTTCGAATCTTGGTGGCTTCATTTATGGGATTTTTGCTTTAAATTAATTTTTGAGAGCCCCCGATAAAGCTCAATTTGTGAACTGAGCTTCATGTTGCCTCCTTGCTTTCTTTAGTGCTCAGTTCACTAAGTGAACTGAGCTTTGTACCTTGCCTTCTTCTTTTATTCCTTGTGAAGCTCAATTTGCTTTCTTAACTTAGCTTTCACTCTTCTTTATTTTTGCCACGCTTCTTGCTTCCTTTGGGCACGCTTCTTAAGCCACGCTTTTCTTCTTTTCTTCTTTCTTCACCTACAAGTAATCAAAACAACCAATCAAAGTATCACCAAATTCACAAGGCTTATAAATCATTAAAAAATCAATTAAATTTGGCTTCAACCTCATGATTTAGCATCAAATAAATGGTGGTTGTTTGATTCAAAGAAGTCATGCATTTTTAATCCAAATTACTTACTTAGAATGCAAGAAAGTGCATAAAACCTACTAAAATTAAAGAAAAAGGCTAGTAAAACTAGGCTAAGATGACTTGTCATCAATGATTCTCAATTTCAGAATCAGTGGAGCTCTTCAATCTCAATCCAAAATCCAAAAGTAGAAGTTGCAGAAGAAAGAAAATGAAAACAGAAAGCTAAACTCAGATCCAGTTTCCCAAATCCCAAATTCAAAAGCAAATGAAAATTAAAAGTGAAAAACTAAAAATGAGCTAAAGGTCCTTTACAAATTGAATTTGATCCTATTTATACACGTTCTATTTTGGTCTTCAAAGTTTGGACTGGGCCTTTTGATTTTTGATTTGAAGAAAGATGGGTCCGGTTGGCTTCGGTTCAAGTTGGGTTGGAGGTATGGGTCAGCTCCCAGGGGAGCGTTCAGTTGGGTTTTGTGAACGCTACGTTCACTCTTGTGGCTCCCCTTGTGTGCATTGCTCCTTGTCCATAGCCTCCTTGCCTAGCATTCACTCTTTGAACGCTACGTTCAAATTGTGAACGCTACACTTGATGCTAAGCTTTCCTTGGTTAGCTCTTGGTGTGCATGCTTTGCTTCTTCGAAAAAGGGAAGGATAGTGAACGTAGCGTTCACTTTTTTGAACGCTAGCCTTTGGGTTTGCCAGAGATCTTTGTTTCCAAGCCAAGGTCCACGAGAAAGTTGCAAAAAGGGAGCGCTGTATTCTAAATTTTGAACGCTACCCTTCCTTGTTCATGCTTCCTCTTCGAGCGCTACGTTGCAACTCTTGAACGTGGCTTCTTTGGCTAGCTTTGAGCCCAGATTTCCTTGGCCAAGAGCACGAAAAAGTGCACAATAGTGAACGTAGCGTTCACATCTTGGAATGCTACTCTTGGGCATGTCTTGGTGCGCGAGTTTGGTGATCTCTTGGGTGCTCTGTTTGCAATTTCAAACGCTGGCCCTTGCTCTTTTTTTTATCGCAACGATTTCTTGTCATGGGGCATGCTTTTAAAAGCATTGCCTAAGGTATAAAGCGTGCTCCAAGATCCCTCTTTGCTCTTTTCATCATTTCTTCACCTACAAGCAACCAAACAACTAATCAAAGTCCCACCAGAATCACTAGATCTTTGCATCATTTATAAAATCAATTAATTCTAGCCTAAAACCTATGATTTTGTGTAAAATAAATGATGTTTGATTGATTCAAAAAAATCATGAAAATCCACTCCAATCACTTACTTATTGTTCAAGAAAGTGCATAATACCTAATGAAACTAAAGAAAAATGCTTGTAAAAATAGCATAAGATGACTTGTCATCACAACACCAAACTTAAATCTTGCTTGTCCCCAAGCAAATACTAAACATGAGAAGAAATGAAGTGAAACAGAGAAGTATATAGGTCCTTATTTAGCAGATAATAGAATTTGAACCATGGGATTTTATGCAGACAAAAATGCAGCTCAATTATTCTTTGCTGATAAATAAGAAATGTTTCTTTAAGGATTCACTAGAGTTGCTGTCATAATGCCTTGCTCTTTGATTGATCCCTTTTTGGTTTTTCCTTCTTTCTTTTGCTTAGAAAGCTTATTTCTCAATGATAACTCAGTGTCAAGTGTTGCAGCAGCCTTTTGGCTCAATTTTGCTCAACACTTCTTCACTACAGATACTTGGCTCACAAATCCTCTTAGGAACATTGATGCCCAGCATCTCTTTGGATCTAAATGCTTTGTAGCTAGGTTGCTCCTGATGATGGACTTTCGATTGGTCATCCCAGATTAGTTAATCCAAGTTACCAAGTTTTAAAAGACTCCTCAGAACCTAATTGTTCAAGCATATCCTAGTACAAAAAGCACCACAGACATATGTCCTAAGGTCCAAGCTATTGGTGTCTAACCTTATTGTTTGTTTCTTTGCCAATTCATGGCTTTTCTTTTCTTTTTCTTTCTTACTTCGCTTCATTTTCCAAGGATGTTTATTAATAAAAGGTTTTATGACAGCAACCAAGTTCACACTACAAAGAACACTCTATTATGTAGCTTTTATTATTGAGCTTTCCATCTAATCAAGCAATTACCACCACAAGTCATTATTCTAATTCCTACAACATTAGACAATCACTTTCTTTTTCAAACATTTTCTCTTATTGATGCAAAAAGGGAAACAAGACAAAATTTAAAGCAGATGAGTGATAACAAGCATAATGCAAATCCTAACAAGAAAACTACTCAAGATATGAAAGTGCATAATATAAAATAATTGGAGGCATATCATGTTTCAGACATGCATCATCCTTATTTGATTAAAACTATAAAAAGAACTCCACCACCTCTAGTTGTCGTGCTCTTTCCCTTTGCTGCTTTCTCCTTTCTTCTTCTTCTTCTTTCTTTCTTGGGGTTCTTCAACAGGGCACCTACGATCCCAAATTTGGTATACCTGACCCCAGAGCCCAGCATCCTTCAATCCTTGTTGCATGTGTGCTGTATTTTTATGGGCTAGTGCTCTCTGATAGTCTATCAACTCTTGGCATTGCTCAAATGGCTTGATCTGTTGGTTCAATGCTGGCATGCTATGGACTACATAGTCCAACTTTGCTTGAGTTGCTATATCATACTTCATTCTGTCCACGTTCCTATGCTCTCCAATTGTATGATATATGTTCTTCCATTGGTAGAGATTTTGGGTGTACTCCCATACTTGGCCTGTCGTAGGGACAATCTGTTAAATGATTTATAAAATTTTGTTGATTGTTCCCTTTGCCCCTCAAGAATTCTTGCTTGAAACTCCCTCTGTTGTTCCAACATCTGGAGCTGGAAGTTTTCTTGCTTTTCCATCATTTGCTGCTGCCAATGCTGTTGTTGTTCACGATCCTTCAAATACTGTTCTTGTTGCCTCAAGTATTGCTCCTGTTGTTGCTCATGTGCTCTCATGTATTGTTGAGACATTTCTTCAATGGCACTTTGCATTTGGCTCAGATCCATTGCACCAGGAGCTTGTTCCCCCTCCACTTGTGGTCTCCTCCTTTTTCCTTGAGCTCTTCTCTCTTGTTGATGTAATGTATAGTTTATCTATTCATGAATTTGAGCCTTTGAGTAAAAATTGACTTTCCTGAAATTCATAGCATATACAAACACCAAACTTAAGGTTTGGCAATATACTTAAATAGAAAGAATGAGTATATATCCTAGAATGGTTCTATGATCAATCATGCTTGAAAAGATATTTTAAAGTGCCTTTAGGCACACCAAACTTAGGAGTCAAACATATGTTCTGAAATGATATGTGCAGTTATTAAATCAACTCATGAGAGCTCAAATTTATGCTAGAAAAACCAGTAATTGTTGAAATTAAAATAACAGCAAGAACAATAAATCATGGGCTACCTCCTATGGAGCACTCTTTTATTGTCACCAGCTTGACATTGATCCCTTATTAGGGTGGTTTATGATTGTGGTGCCTCAATTTATCTCCTCTCACTGTGAGCATTCTTCCTGTACGTCGATGGTCAATCTCCACATGCTCCAGTGAGAGTATCTTATTGATGGTGTAGTAATCATCAGTTTGTGGATTTGTCTCCAACTGCTGGTATATCAATCTCACTCTGTCCCCTTTTAAGAATCCTTCAGTTGGTATCTTCTTGTTCTTCTACCCTTTTGGAATCCTTTTCTTATTCTTCTTTCCTTTTTTCACTTGTCCTTCTTTCTTTGCAGCATATTTTATGTCAGGGACCTCCTTCTCAATAATCAAATCTTCCACCCCTTCCTGCCTTCTCTTCTCAGCCTTCACATGTTCCTCACCCTCTTTCTCTTCTCCACTGTCCATCTCTTGCTTTACAGGTGAGATGATGAGTGCTTCAGTGGGTTTTTCTTTCCATTGAAAATCTTCTTCTTCAACCTTCATGCAGCTTTTCTCTTCAACAGTGTGCTGTACTTCCTAGAAGACATTCAGAGTGATCTTCTCATCATTTAACCTCAAAGTCATTTCTCCTTGTTCTACATCAATGATGGCCCTTGTTGTGGCCAGGAAAGGTCTTCCCAATATAATAGAATCATTCCCCTCTTCTCCTAAGTCCAAGATTACAAATCTACAGAAAATATGAATTTTCCCACTCTAACCAAGAGATTTTCAATCACCCCTCAAGAATTACCAGAGATCTATCCACTAGGTCCAATGACATCTGTGTAGGCTTCACTTCTTCTATAGATAGCCTCCTCATCATAGACAGAGGCATAAGGTTGATACTGGAGCCCAAATCACAGAGTGCCTTGTCAATGATTGTGTCACCAATGGTACAAGGTAAGAAGAAGCTCCCAGGGTCTTTGAGTTTTGGTGGGATGCCTTCTTGGATCACTGCACTGCACTCTTGGGTTAGGATCACTGTCTCTTTCTCATTCCAGCTCCTTTTCTTGTTGATGAGCTCTTTGAGAAATTTTACATATAGAGGCATTTGTTCCAGAGCTTCAGCAAGTGGGATATCAATTTCCAGCTTCTTAAACACCTCTAGGAACTTAGGGAACTGTTGGTCTTTAAGCTCTCTGTTGAACCTTTGAGGATATGGCAGAGGAGTCTTCTCCATTGTCCTCTATTCTTGTGATTGCTTCTCCATGATTTGCTTCCCTTTCTTTGAAGCTTGAGGTTTTTCTTTCTTCTTGAGCTTCTCTTGGTCTTGGTTGTCTTTTTCTCCTTCTTGCTTTTTGTTGCCAACATCATTCTCCACAGGCTTCTTGTTAGTTTCTTTCTCAGCTGGCCTCTTATCATTTACCAAAGTTCTTTCACTCCTTAGTTGAATGGCTTTGCATTCTTTTTTAGGGTTGGGATTGGTTTCACTTGGTAGTGCATTGATTGGTCTCTCAGCCACTGTTTTCTTTGATAATTGTCTAATTTTCCTTTCCAAGTTTCTCAGTGAAGCTTCATGATTTTTGTTGGCCAGCTCTTGATGTTTCATCATCTTCTCCATCAATATCTCCAAGTTGGAGATCCTTTGAGATTCCTGGGATGGTTGTGGTTGATTATAGGATGTTGAGGGTGAATGATAGTTATTTTGGTTAGTGGATGAGTTGTTGGGTGGATAGTAGCTGGATTGGGGTTGATTATTTTGTGGTTTTCTGTATGGATTTTGGTTAGTATTTTGATGGTTTTGATGGTTTGTGTTTCTGGAATTGTTTTGGTTTGAGTTTCTCTGCCAAGGATGCTGGTTTTGGTTCTCTCCCCATTTCAGATTGGGGTGGTTTCTCCAGGATGGGTTGTAAGTGTCTCAATGGAAGTCATTTGATCCAGAGCTTTGATTATGCATATACTGCACTTGTTCAAGCTGCTGCTGCTCCTCATAACTTTCCTCCTGCTGTCCCCACACCACTGATGGTTGGTTAGTTGTGCTCACTACTGCAAGTTGTAATCCATCCATCCTCTTTGACATTGTTTTAATTTGCTGTTGAAGTTGCTGGTGCATGAGTTTGTTCTGAGCTAATATAGTGTCAACTCCTTCAAGCTCAAACACACCCTTCTTTGGAGCTGCTTGCCTTTCAGAGGAGTAGAAATACTCATTGTTGGCCACCATGTCTATGAGATCATGTGCCTCTTGAGCAGTTTTCATCATTCACAAAGATCCTTCTAATGAATAATCCAAAGCTTTCCTTGAAGGTAAGAACAAGCTTTTATAGAAATTCTGTAACTCCACCCATTCACTGAACATTCCTTTTGGACACCTTCTGATTAAAGCTTTATACCTCTCCCAAGCTTCATACAATGACTCTCCTTCCTGCTGTCTAAAGGTTTGCACATCAGTTTTTAGCTTGATGACTCTTTGAGGTGGATAGAATTTGGCTAGAAATTTGCTAACCAAATCATCCCAGCTGGTAATGCTCTCCTTAGAAAAGGTTTCTAACCAATGTGTGGCTTTGTCTCTCAGTGAAAATGGGAATAAAAGAAGCTTATAGATGTCAGGGTTGACTTCATTGGTTTTGACAGTGTCACATATTCTCAAAAATACAGAGAGGTGTTGGTTTGGATCCTCAGCAGCACTTCCTCCATATTGACAATTGTTTTGAACCAGGGTAATCAATTGAGGCTTGAGTTCAAAGTTATTGGCATTGACATTGGGGGTTAGGATGCTACTCCCACAATTCTTTGGGTTGGGGATAGTGTAGGAGGCTAAGACTCTTGTCTGAGGTTGACCATTGTTGTTGGCCACACCATCAGTGTGATCTGGAACGTTATTATCCATTACTTGATCTTCCTCCTCCAATTCCTCTTCACCAATAACTCCCTTTCCTCTTGCTTCTCTTCTCAATCTTCGGAGGGTTCTCTCGTCAAGGTTAAAAGATGTGGATTCACCTCTTCTTCCTCCTGACATAAAACACAAAACCAGAAACCAAAAGGAAACACTCTACTGCTAGACTGAGGTTAGTGTTAGCTTAAGCGAAAATTCAAACAGTTGGTGTGCTTAGTAAAAATAAAAAGAAAATGCTTAATCTAGATTATCACCCTACTTAATCATTGTCAATCTAAATCAATCCCTGGCAACAGCACCAAAAACTTGATGAGGAAAAAACAATTCCACACAAAACTCACTGGCAAGTGTACCAGGTTGCATCAAGTAGTAATTACTCACAAGAGTGAGGTCGATCCCACAGGGATTGATGGATTGAGCAATTTTAGTTAGGTGATGAATTTAGATAACTGAATATTTGATGATTTGAGTGAAACTTGATTAACAGAAGCTAAATTGCAAGTAAATAAAAGTGCAGAAGGTAAATTGACTGATCTAAAGGTGCTGAAGAAGTAAATTGCAGAAACTTAAATAGCAAGAAAGTAAAAGAGCAGAAACTTAAATTGCAAGAAAAGTAAATTGCAGAAATTTAAAGTGCAAGAAATGTAAATCACTGAATCTAAATTGCTGAGAAATGTAAATTGCTTGAAGAATAAAAGGATTTGGGTACTGGGATTCAGAATTAAACTAAGAAATGCAAGCTAAAGTAAATCAGAGAGCTCTGAAATGCAGGAGTTCAGATCTGGATCTCAGCAGCAAGAACAGAAATGGAAAATTGCTTCAAGAAACAAAACAGCAAGAAAACTTGAATCAATTATGAAATCCTAAAGGGAAATTGAAGATCGAAGAAGAGCAATGAGATTAGAAAGCAGATCTAGATCTCAATTACTCTCTTGATCAAACAGATGAGAAATTGCAGAAGAAAATAAAAATAAAAACTAGTAAAGAAGATTAAGAACCAATTCTTAGAACAATTGAGAAGAAAAGTAAAAGATGATTCTCAGATTTAAAATCAATGGAGCTCTTCAATCTCAATTCAAAATCCAAAAGTAGAAGTTGCAGAAGAAAGAAAATTAAAACAGAAAGCTAAACTCAGATCCAATTCCCCAAATCCCAAATTCAAAAGCAAATGAAAATTAAAAGTGAAAAACTAAAAATGAGCTAAAGGTCCTTTACAAATTGAATTTGATCTTATTTATACACTTTCTATTTTGGTCTTCAAAGTTTGGAGTGGGCCTTTTGATTTTTGGATTTGAAGAAAGATGGGTCCGGTTGGCTTCGGTTCAAGTTGGGTTGGAGGTATGGGTCAGCTCCCAGGGGAGCATTCAGTTGGGTTTTGTGAACGCTACGTTCACTCTTGTGGCTCCCCTTGTGTGCATTGCTCCTTGCCCATAGCCTCCTTGCCTAGTGTTTACTCTTTGAACGCTACGTTCAAATTGTGAACGCTACACTTGATGCTAAGCTTTCCTTGGTTAGCTCTTGGTGTGCATGCTTTGCATCTTTGAAAAAGGGAAGGATAGTGAACGTAGCGTTCACTTCTTTGAACGCTAACCTTTGGGTTGGCCAGAGATCTTTGCTTCCAAGCCAAGGTCCATGAGAAAGTTGCAAAAAGGGAGCGCTGCATTCTAAATTTTGAACGCTACCCTTCCTTGTGCATGCTTCCTCTTCGAGCGCTATGTTGCAACTCTTGAACGTGGCTTCCTTGGCTAGCTTTGAGCCCAGCTTTCCTTGGCCAAGAGCACAAAAAAGTGCACAACAGTGACCGTAGCGTTCACATCTTGGAACGCTACTCTTGGGCATGTCTTGGTGCGCGAGTTTGGTTCCTCTCTTGGGCGCTCCGTTTGCAATTCAAACGCTGGCCCTTGCTCTTTTTTTTATTGCAACGCTTTCTTGTCATGGGCCATGCTTTTAAAAGCGTGGCCTAAGGTATAAATCGTGCTCTAAGAACCCTCTTTCCTCTTTTCATTATTTCTTCACCTACAAGCAACCAAACAACTAATCAAAGTCCCACCAAAATCACTAGATCTTTGCATCATTTATAAAATCAATTAATTCTAGCCTAAAACCTATGATTTTATGTAAAATAAATGATGTTTGATTGATTCAACAAAATCATGAAAATCCACTCCAATCACTTACTTATTGTTCAAGAAAGTGCATAATACCTAATGAAACTAATGAAAAATGCTTGTAAAACTAGCATAAGATGACTTGTTATCAGTACACGTGGCACAAATTCCTGGTCATACGTACGCGTCATCCATGCGTACGCGTCGCTTGCCTGCTGCACCGATCACGCGTACACGTCGTCCGTGTGTGTGCGTCGGCTCCAGCTTCTCAAATCCTTAGTTTCTTGTGTTTCTTCCACTTTTGCATGCTTCCTTTCCATCCTCTAAGCAATTACTGCCCTATAAACCCTGAAAAGACTTAACAAACATATCACGGCATCGAATGGTAATAAGAGAGGATTAAAAATTAGCTATTTTAAGGCCTAAGAAGCATGTTTTCAATCATAGCACAAAATTAGGAAGGAAACATAAAAACATGCAATTTACATGATTAAGTGTGAGAATAGTTGACAAAATCCACTCAATTCAATACAAAATAAACCATAAAATAGTGGCTTATCAGCAATCTTGCTACAAAGCATTTAGTAACCCAAAGAGGTGCTGGGCATCAATTTCTCAATGTTAAATAGCAAGTCAAGTGCCTGTGGTGTGTATGTGTTGAGGAGAGGCTTAAGTTAGTAAGTCTTGAGGGGTGCTTCAACATCTAACACCTCGAACCAACTGGGTCAGGAGTATTGACTGAAAGCTTACCCTAAAGAGCTGCCTCAACACAGAACACTAAGCTTCAATGAAAAAATAAGTCTCTAGCAAGAAAAAAGAAAAGCAAAAAGTTCAAACCAAGTTTTAAAGAATAAAAGGATTTCATAGAAGCAGCAAAGTTAATATTTAAGGGGATGTTATAGCCTGGAAACCAATAAGTTTATGAACTTCAAAGATATCATGCATGAAACCCCATGAACTAGGATTGAATATCTTTCCATAAGGGCCTATATCTATTTGTGTTTTCATTCATTATTCTTATGCTTTACTGCTTGCTTGGGGACAAGCAAGATTTACGTTTAGTGTTGTGATGCCTAGGCATCTTTGGCTAGTTTCACAAGCCATTTTCTATAGTTTTTACTTGGTTTCATGCATTTTCTTAGTTAATAAGCAAGCATTTGGATGAGTAATGTATGCATGTCTTGATTCAACCAAGTATTGTGAATTATAAACATTTTCATGAGATTGATGCAAGAATTACTTGATGCAATGAATGATGCATTATCTTGTGATTATGGCAAGGCTTTGATGCAATTGTTTGGTTGATGATAGGTAAAGAGAAGCAAAGGAGAAGCAAAGAAGAAGCAGAGGCTGTGGAGTTAGTGGCCAAGTTAGCCCACTAACTCCATGGTTAACGTTGGCTCTACAAGAAGAAGCTGGCGTTAGTGGCCAAGTTAGCCTACTAACGCCAGTACTAACGTTGCCAAGGAGAAGAAGTTGGCTTTAGTGGCCAAGTTAGCCTACTAACGCCAGTTTTAACGTGACTCAAGGATGAAAGGCAACGTTAGTGGCCAAAGTTGGCTCACCAATGTGAATCAGGGAAGAAGGGCAACGTTAGTGGCCAAAGTTGGCTCACTAACGCTACTACACAAAAGGAAGGTGCCAACGTTAGTGTGCTAATGTTACCCAAGTTAGCACACTAACGTCTTCGACCATTTCACAAGTTGGAGCTGGAAAATTTGGCTAGTGTGTGTATGCACAAGCAGAAAATTGGCCAGTGTGTGCACGCACGAAGCAGTGTGCGTACGCACAGCAAGAAGAACGTTGATGGCCCCATTAGTATGTTAACACCAGTAGCAAAGCTAGAATAGGGTTTTGAAGGCAACGTTGGTGGCACCGTTAATGCACAAATGGTAGCATTAACGCCAGTTCCAGGGGCACTCATGAGAACGTTAGTGAGCTAACGCCAGTGTTAACTTCAGAAAGAGCCACTCCTAACTTGCTTCAACTAAGGCCAAAAGCCCACATCCAAGTACTTGAGGACTCATCTGAAGATTGTATATATAGGAAGAGTTTTGAACTTGAAAAGATACTGGGAGCAAAGGATCCTAATTGGGAAACTCTGACTCATTTTCTTTCTTCTTTTTGTACTTAGTTTTACTTTTCATGTACTTTTCTTTTCTCTTTGAGTTTTCAGAGTGTTGAGTTAAGAAATTAACTAAATTAATTAGTGATGACAAACATTATTTTTGGCAAAATAAATAATTAGAGTTGTTCAAATTAATAAGTATATGTTGCTAATTATTTATTTTGTGTTTGCAGGCCAAATTCATTTTTAAGCAGCCCAAATGGTATAATAAAAATATAACAAGGCTGATGGGAAAATAATCAAGCTCAGCCCAAAAAAAACAAAGCCAAAGGATCTGATGGGCCAACCGGGTTGCTTTATGGAAATTCAATCCAAACCTGTATCCATCTCACAAGGCTTCTTTTGTAAGATTGAAGTCTTCTCCCTCTTGAAGTGCAACGTTCTTCTACTCTCTGACCAAGTCAAATCAACTTCACAAAAAGTAAGAAAGAGAAGAAAAGCTTCCTCCATAAGCCAGTAACCAAAGAAGCAAGAAAGAGAAAAACTAAGCTTGAAGCACAGAAGCTAAAGCAGAAAATCTAATCCAAATCAAGCTTAGGATAAAGGTAATCCATCTCATCTTGCATGCATCAGATCTTCATCCCCTCTTCCCAACTCTCTGCACTATCCGAAAATGGCATTCAAGGGAAAGTTGATCTCTGTTCTTCACTGCTACAAATCCACGGTCACAAGAGATTCTTGGGGACCAAGTTGCATTTCTATGGCTAAGATCAAGTTGACCATAAGAAGATTTCTATTGTTACTGCTTTGTGGCTTTCGGTCAAAATGAGTAAGTCAGAGGCAAAGTTTCCATTGTGAGGTTTAATGGGAAAAAGTGAGACAGTGGGTTGTCGAAGCTCATGGCTCAAGGTGTTGACCTTGAAAGAAGAACTCAGCCACATGCAAGGAGATAAAAGAAGCTTGCTGTTTATTCAGAAAGAAAGGAGAGAAAACCAGTGAATAGAGGTTATTGTTCTGAGAGAGCTCTTTGAAGAAGTTCAACTAACTGGACAGTGTAACCTAATCAAAGGTGCATTCCGCCAGTATGAAGAACTGAATCAGAGGCTTGCTAATCTGGTTTTTCGCATAGCACAGAGGCTGTTGATGAAGTCAATCTCCTTCATGTTTTACTGATTGTAATGTACTTTTCTAAGTTTATCTTTCTGTAATTTCTTGTGAGAAAAGGCATTGTGAGAAAGCTCAAGTAAAAGCCATGAGTGGAAAAAGGCTGAGTGATACACTTGAGAGAAAAGCCTAGAGTTATTTTCAGATTTCTTTAGGTGTGTTTATGTCTTGTATCTTGTACCTGTGAGGTATCCCTTTCTTAGTTGAGTTAGCACTAAGAGTGAATAGTTAGGTATTAGCATAGCCAATGTCAAGTTAGGTTAGAACTTGAGTGTGAAAGGATTGAGTCAATCCTGTGTTATTGATGTATGTAATACTGTTAACTATAGTGAAATTCTTCCATTGTTGTGGAGGAGACTGTATGTAAGTTGCATAGCACAAGGCAACCGAACCAGGATACATGCTGGTGTTAGCTTTTCTCTTCTCTGGTGTGTTCTGTTTTCTGATTTTCATGAGACAAAAATAAATTGTCTCATAAATTTCCACTGCTAAGTTATAACAGGATCAGAATTGCAAATCTGTTTTAAAAGGGTAACAACAGCAACTAAAAGGAAGGCATAGATTCAACCCCCCCTTCTCTAAGCCTACCACAACCTTCAATTGGTATCAGGAGCTAAGGTCTCAAGAATCAAGCTTAACCGCTTGGAGCAAAGATCCAATGGCGAACAATCTGGGCACAACCACAATTGCCTACACCCTCACTGAAGGCCAGTCAAACAACCGACCACCTTTCTTTAACGGAAAGAACTATTCCTACTGGAAAGAAAGGATAAGGATCTTCATCCAATCCATTGACTACAACTTATGGAAGATCGTTGTGAGTGGTCCCAAGATCCCAACAAAAACAAGTGCTGATGGAGTGGTGACTCCGAAAGAAGAAGCTGAATGGAATGAAGATGACAAGAAGAAGATAGAGCTGAACGCTAAAGCAATCAACCTTCTTCACTGTGCTATCAGCTTTGAAGAGTACTGGAAGGTGTCTAGATGCAAGACAGCCAAAGAAATCTGGGAAAAACTCCAGGTTACACACGAAGGCACTAAACAAGTTAAAGAAACGAGGATTGATATGCTGCGAAAAGAGTATGAAATGTTTAGCATGAAGGATGGAGAAAGCATTGATGAAGCATTTGAGAGATTCTCAATCATAATCAACAACCTTGATGCTATGGGTACAAACTATGCAGAACAAACCTTGGTGAGAAAACTCCTTAGAAGCCTCACAAAAGAGTGGGAAAACACTGCCACTGTCCTAACCGAGAGTAACAACATAAGTCCCATAACCTATGATGAGCTGAGAGGAAAACTCCTTGCCTATGAAGCCACACACACAAACACAGACTCAAAGAAAAAGGGAATAGCCCTCAAGTCACAAATAGAACCAAAAGAGAGTGAGTCTAGTGATGGTATTTCAGATGACGAACTTTTGTTTTTTGCTAGGAGATTTAGAAGGTTGATGAAAAGCAAGGGCAAATACAAGGGTTCAAGTTCAAAGGAGCAAAAGATGGACTTGAGCAAGGTGACATGACATCATTGCGAGGAGGCTGGACACTTCAAGTCAAACTGTCCAAAGCTCAAAAAGGAGGACAAAAGCAAGAGGGAAAGGAAGAGAGTACTCATGGCAGCTTGGGAGGATCTTGAGAATGACTCAAATGAAGAAGAATCTGAAGGAGATGACAAAGACTGCTTCATGGCTGGAAACAACAATCTTGATGAGGTAAACTATTATGATTTGACCATTGAGGATTTACATGTTATTATTGATGATCTCACTTTAAACACATCAAAACTGCTTGATAAATACAATAAATGCAGATCTGAAAGAGATGTATTAAGAGCTGAAAATGAATTTTTAAAAGAAAAAGTGAAGGAAACTGAATGTTCTTTGGACATCATTGAAGAAAACAGATTTCTAAAATCTGAACTTGAAAAATTAAAAGGAAAGCACATTGTGGATCCTTCACATGAGTTAATTGCTGAAAATAAAAGATTAAATGATATGATTAAAAGGCTGAATGGTGACTTAGCAAAATTTGCTCAAGGTTCTAGTAACTTGGACAAATTACTTGCAAGTCAAAGACCATTGTTTGAAAAATCTGGTTTAGGCTACATAGCCAAGGAAGATGCATTTTCTAATATTTCCTCTATAAAGTTTGTGGCTTCTTCATCAAATGCCAAAACCATACCAAACAAATCTGGTATTGAAAATGCTCCAACACTTGAAGAAAAATTTGATGAAGTATACACAAGTGAAACTGAGCCTTCACCAAGAACTGAACCGAGTTCAAACCGACCAGGTTTGGGTTATATTTCGAAAAATGAGGCTGTTTTCAAGAAACCACCATTTTACAACAAAACCTCATATTCGAAAGGTAAAAATGTTCAGAAAAATTCTGGTGAAAATACTTTTGCAAAGAGGAATAAATTTAATAAAAATCAGTTTGTTAAAAGAAATGTATCTCCTCCAAAAACCAGAAAATTTCAAAACTTTAATCATTTTAAGCAATATAACTCACATCAGTTTCAGCAACACACACGAGAAAATCATTGTGTTAATTGCAAGAAATTTGGTCACTCATATGCACAATGCTTCATTGAAAAGAGAGTTGTAGGAAACAAAGTCTACAATGTTGTTTGTGATTTCAATGCACTTGGGCAACCAAGATGGATTAACTTCAAAGGATCCAAATTAATTTGGATACCTAAGGCTACTTGAAACTCATCATGCAAATTTGCCTAGCATCCAAGAACAAAAAGGACATGTGGTACATGGATAGTGGATGTTCAAGGCACATGACTGGAAGGTCAACCTACTTCATCAAACTAAATAAGTATGATGGAGGTTTTGTGACCTTTGGAGATGATGGTAAAGGTAAAATCATTGCTGTTGGAAATATAGGTAATGAGCAATCTACTTTCATTGATGATGTGCTTTTGGTTTGTGGTTTAAAGCACAATCTTTTGAATATAAGTCAGCTGTGCGATTTAGGATATTTAGTTGTTTTCAAAAAGCTTGAATGTTGTGTTGTTAATGAAAAAATAAATGAAGTAATGTTTGTTGCCAAGCGTTTCAATAATATGTATGGACTTACTCTTGATGAACTAAAGAATCAAAATGTAGCTTGTCTTCACTCTAAAGAATCTGAAAAGTGGTTATGGCACAAGAGATTGGGCTATGCAAGTATGTTTCAAATAAACAAACTTGTAAAGAAAGAATTAGTAAGAGGTCTTTCTTTGATAAAGTTTGACAAAGACATCACTTGTGATGCTTGCCAAATGGGAAAACAAACAAAAAGTTCTTTTAAACCAAAGGAAGACAGCTCTACTAAAAGACCACTTGAGTTGCTACACATTGATTTATTTGGTCCAACAAGAACTCAAAGCCTAGGTGGTAAACATTATGGTTTAGTAATTGTAGATGACTATACTAGGTTTGGTTGGGTTTTATTTCTTGCACACAAAAATGAAGCCTTTTCGGCCTTTGAACCTTTTTGCAAGAAAATTCAAAATGAAAAGGATTAGAAAATCTCTTCTATACGAAGCGATCATGGAACTGAATTTGAAAATAATTTGTTTGAATCCTTTTGTGAGGAATTTGGAATATCTCACAACTTCTCTTGTCCAAGAACACCACAACAAAATGGTGTTGTGGAAAGAAGAAATAGAAGCATACAAGAGATGACAAGAGCTATGCTTTGTGAGAGTAATGTTCCAAAATTTCTTTGGGCTGAAGCGGTTAACACAGCTTGCCACATTTTAAATAGAACAATCATAAGGAAATTTTTGAAGAAAATCCCTTATGAACTTTGGAAAGGCTACCCACCAAACTTAGATTACTTACACATCTTTGGATGCAAATGCTTTGTCTTAAATAACAAAGAAAATTTGGATAAATTTGATCCAAAGGCTTATGAGTGTTTATTCGTAGGATATTCCACAACTAGTAAAGCATATAGGGTGTATCATCAAGATGCTAGGATTATTGAGGAGTCCATACATGTTACATTTTGTGATACTAACTTGGTACAAAGCATTTTGGAAGATTGTGATGCAGGAAATCAAGCTCAAAAGGAAGATGAAGCTGCAAAAAATCATGAAAAAGGAAATTCTGGACAAGCTGAACCAGAAACTGCTAATGCTGAAAATTCAAGAGACAATTCCATTTTGTCTCATGAATCTGAAGGAAATTCTGCAGCCTGCAGCGCCCAGAATCCCTTGGTGAATGAATCTGCCTCCAAGTCTACCAGACCTCGTGAATGGAGATTCTTGAAGAATTATCCTGAGGAATTTGTCATTGGGGACGTCTCTCATGGAGTGCAAACAAGGTCTTCAACTAGAAAGGCAAATGAAGGATCAAACATTGCCCTTCTCTCACAAATCGAGCCTCAAAACGTCAAGGAAGCACTTAGTGACCCTTCTTGGGTTAAAGCTATGGAGGATGAGCTTCTTGAGTTTGAAAAGAACCAAGTATGGACTTTGGTTCCAAGGCCAAGTGGAAAGAAAGTGACCGGCACCAAGTGGATTTTTCAGAACAAGTTGGGAGAAGATGGTAGCATTGCAAGAAATAAGGCAAGGCTAGTGGCTCAAGGATATGACCAAGAAAAAGGAATAGACTTTGATGAATCCTTTGCCCCTGTTGCCTGAATGGAGGCCATAAGACTTCTCTTAGCTTATGCTGCATTTTGCGGTTTTAAATTATACCAAATGGATGTGAAATGTGCATTTTTGAATGGAGTGATAGATAGAGAAGTGTATATGGAGCAGCCTCCTGGTTTTTAAAATAAAGAGCATTTTGATCATGTTTTCAAACTATCTAAAGCTCTCTATGGTTTAAGACAAGCTCCTAGAGCTTGCTATGAGAGACTTAGCTCTTTTCTTTTGAAAAATGGTTTTCAAAGAGGCACCACTGACACAACTCTATTCATCAAGAACTCTAATGATTCTTTTATTCTAGTCCAAATATATGTTGATAACATTATTTTTGGATTAGCAAATGAATCCCTTTTTTCTGAATTTGGAAAACTCATGACAAGTGAATTTGACATGAGTATGATGGGTGAACTTAATTTCTTCCTTGGGCTGCAAATTAAACAAACTGAAAAAGGTATTTTCATTCATCAAGAGAAGTATGCCAAGGAATTAGTTAAGAAATTTGGTATGGAAAATGCCAAACCCATGGGAACTCCCATGCATCCTAATTCTAAATTAGATAAGGGAGAAACTGAGAAAGATGTTGATGAGACTAGGTATAGAGGAATGATTGGCTCTCTTATGTACTTAACTTCCTCTAGACCCGATATTGTGCAAAGTGTTGGTTTGTGTTCTAGGTTCCAATCCAAACCAAAAGAGTCACATCTTTCTGCAGTTAAAAGGATCATTAGATATGTTCATGGCACATCCAATTTTGGTCTTTGGTATCCTAAGATTGATGATTTTTCTGTAGTTGGTTATTGTGATGCAGATTTTGCTGGTGATAGAGTTGATAGGAGGAGCACCTCGGGTTTATGTTGCTTCCTTGGGAAGTCCTTAAATGTATGGTCAAGTAAGAAGCAACCAACAGTGGCCCTTTTCACTACAGAGGCTGAGTATATAGTTGCTTCTTCTTGTTGTTCTCAGCTCTTATGGTTGAAAACGCAGCTTGTTGATTACAAATTAAATGCTGAAAATATTCCCCTGCTGTGTGATAATATGAGTGCCATTAATATTTCTAAAAATCCAGTTTTGCACTCTAGGACTAAACATATTGAAGTGAAATTTCACTCAATAAGAGAACATGTCCAAAAGGGGGATATTAGTATTCAATTTGTTAAATCAGAGGAGCAATCAGCAGATATTTTTACAAAACCATTAGCTGAGGATAGATTCTGCATGCTTAGGACTTGTCTAGGAATCTTGAGTTATGATTCTTTGTTTGAAAAATGCTGATGTATTTGCTGGAGCTTTTTTTGTCATAAACAGGCATGAGACAATTCTGGGCAGGTGATGAACTTTTCCATCAAGTCAGCGTGTTCTGGGCTTATTTCAAATGAACCTCAATCTGGGCCAACCTCAATATTTAGATCAAGAGTGGTCCAAATGGGTTTCATTAATCTTATATCACTTCAAGGCCCTAACATAAATGTTACAATCTTGTTTGTTATTTTTGATGACTTGTGTGTTTCATAAAAGGTTTTCAATAAATGTTTTGTGGCCCAAAAGGTTTTCAAGAGGATTTAATTTTGGCCCAAAAAGGTATTTCAGGTTAATTTTGTTGTTTTTCTCAAATTTTAAAATTAACTTCCCTTTTATTTTTTAAAATCAAATAAAATCTTTCTTAAATGAGGTCATGTCTTTTCAAGTCTTTTCAAATGGTGATGTAGTTGCATGGTTTTGGAAATCCACTTTTTGGGTACGGTTACCAACACTCCCTCTCTTCCCTTCATAACTTCTCCACACACTCTTCGGTTTCTTCCCACTCACTTTACTGCTTCTCTTCCCTCAAAAGACTGAAACTAACCAAATGAGGAAGAAAACCATAGCACACAAGCCTCCTCGAGAAAAGGTGTATAAACTTCCATCCAAACCCTCCACTCGCTCCCAAGACCGCACCTTCACACCTTCACCATCTCCTCCTACCTCTCCTCCTCGCACTGCACCCATGGCGCGAACCAAGACTACACCAAGGTACCCTGCTCTTGCCAAGCCGACGCCACCACCTAAGACGATGCCCTCCAAACCGAGCTCTTCGAAACCTGGCTCATCCAAAGGGAAGCGTCCTGCTGTTGCAGAACCTGTTCCTGAGACAGCAAAACCTAAGTCAAGGTCTGTCCCTGTTCGATCACAAAGAGGTAACCCTCATCGCCCTCTCACATCTGTTAGAGAACCAGACATTGATCCTTTTGCTCACAAATCACACTACATGACATCTCACTCAGACTTTAACCCCCATCATTTCAAATCTGCCATGAACCATGATTTTTATGAGGGAGTCGTTCAGTATCGTACTCTATGTCCATCTTTTCTGGCTGATTTACCTAATTTGAAAAAGAAAGGTTTTTCTTTTTTTGAAAATTTGGAATTTTTAGGCTGGAATCACCTTTTCAAAATCAAAAAACCTGTATATCCTCAGTTGGTCAAAGAATTTTATGCAAACATGACTTACCATGAAGGAAGTGTGCATTCGTATGTTAAGGGCAGAGACATTATCTTGAATAATGAAACTATCAGTGACTCCTTGAAGTACACTGATGTTGGGCCGTGTGCTTATACCTCTGTGAAATGGGATGAAGGTGTTGGTATTTCTTACCATGATGCTTTGGCTCACATTTGTGAACATGTTTCCCTAATTGATGGCATCACACCCACTCACAAAGCCCTGTGATATGAACGTGCTCAGTTGCACCGAATTGTTAATTGTGCATAGCTCTTCATTATGCTCTCTTTAAGAACAATGTGAAACAGGAACAAAGAGGAAAGCATAAATCCAGGGGGAGCAATTTTTGAAAAGGAAAGGGGGAGCAACATAAAAGCAAATGACAAAAATCAAAGGGAGTTTCTAAACCTTACTCAAACTCATTTACTTCCTTTTTGATTATTTGCTTAAATCATGTTTGTCATCAAGGGGGAGATTATTGAGTTAAGAAATTAACTAAATTAATTAGTGATGACAAACATTATTTTTGGCAAAATAAATAATTAGAGTTGTTCAAATTAATAAGTATATGTTGCTAATTATTTATTTTGTGTTGCAGGCCAAATTCATTTTTAAGCAGCCCAAATGGTATAATAAAAATATAACAAGGCTGATGGGAAAATAATCAAGCTCAGCCTAAAAGAAACAAAGCCAAAGGATCTGATGGGCCAACCGGGTTGCTTTATGGAAATTCAATCCAAACCCGTATCCATCTCACAAGGCTTCTTTTGTAAGATTGAAGTCTTCTCCCTCTTGAAGTGCAACGTTCTTCTACTCTCTGACCAAGTCAAATCAACTTCACAAAAAGTAAGAAAAAGAAGAAAAGCTTCCTCCATAAGCCAGTAACCAAAGAAGCAAGAAAGAGAAAAACTAAGCTTGAAGCACAGAAGCTAAAGCAGAAAATCTAATCCAAATCAAGCTTAGGATAAAGGTAATCCATCTCATCTTGCATGCATCAGATCTTCATCTCCTCTTCCAAACTCTCTGCACTATCCGAAAATGGCATTCAAGGGAAAGTTGATCTCTGTTCTTCACTGCTACAAATCCACGGTCACAAGAGATTCTTGGGGACCAAGTTGCATTTCTATGGCTAAGATCAAGTTGACCATAAGAAGATTTCTATTGTTACTGCTTTGTGGCTTTCGGTCAAAATGAGTAAGTCAGAGGCAAAGTTTCCATTGTGAGGTTTAATGGGAAAAAGTGAGACAGTGGGTTGTTGAAGCTCAAGGCTCAAGGTGTTGACCTTGGAAGAAGAACTCAGCCACATGCAAGGAGATAAAAGAAGCTTGCTATTCATTCAGAAAGAAAGGAGAGAAAACCAGTGAATAGAGGTTATTGTTCTGAGAGAGCTCTTTGAAGAAGTTCAACTAACTGGACAGTGTAACCTAATCAAAGGTGCATTCCGCCAGTATGAAGAACTGAATCAGAGGCTTGCTAATCTGGTTTTTCGCATAGCACAGAGGCTGTTGATGAAGTCAATCTCCTTCATGTTTTACTGATTGTAATGTACTTTTCTAAGAGTATCTTTCTGTAATTTCTTGTGAGAAAAGGCATTGTGAGAAATCTCAAGTAAAAGCCATGAGTGGAAAAAGGCTGAGTGATACACTTGAGAGAAAAGCCTAGAGTTATTTTCAGATTTCTTTAGGTGTGTTTATGTCTTGTATCTTGTACCTGTGAGGTATCCCTTTCTTAGTTGGGTTAGCACTAAGAGTGAATAGTTAGGTATTAGCATAGCCAATGTCAAGTTAGGTTAGAACTTGAGTGTGAAAGGATTGAGTCAATCCTGTGTTATTGGTGTATGTAATACTGTTAACTATAGTGAAATTCTTCCATTGTTGTGGAAGAGACTGGATGTAGGTTGCATAGCACAAGGCAACCGAACCAGGTTACATGCTGGTGTTAACTTTTCTCTTCTCTGCTGTGTTCTGTTTTCTAATTTTCATGAGACAAAAATAAACTGTCTCATAAATTTCCGCTGCTAAGTTATAACAGGATCAGAATTGCAAATCTGTTTTAAAAGGGTAACAACAGCAACTAAAAGGAAGGCATAGATTCAACCCCCCCTTCTCTAAGCCTACCACAACCTTCACAGAGTAATGATGAACTAAATCCCACATCATTAGGGGGAGGAGCTCTATTGTAATTCAAATGAATGAGTGAAATTCTTCTTCTTGTAAATCCGCTTGTTGTAGCTAAGAGATAACTTCCATGCTTAATCGATCTATTTAATACCGGAAGGGGGTTTAGATCCATTTGAATTTCTATGTGAGCCTCGAAAGGGAAATCATAGAAATTAGTTTAAAGCTCTTTCTCTTACAACTCTCTTGATCAATAAATTTCTGGTTTGAATTGAGATCCTGAGAACTTGTGTGGCTTATGGATAAGAGAATTGAACTCAACCTCTTCTTATGAACAATTAGATCAAGGAATTGGCAAATTGATTGTGTTAAGAGAAATTGGGTTGCCAAGGAATTGGGACTCAATTAATTACAATCTGCCATAGATCTACTTCATATAATTGAGAATGAAGTAGATCTCCAATCCCTAATAAATCTCACCGATTGTTATTCTTCTATTTCACTGCTTTGAATTTCTATTTTCTTTGATTTCCAGCACCCAGAACCCATTTACATTTCATGCAATTTACTTTTCATAGCTATTTACATTCTTGCTTTTACTTTCTTGCTATTTAAGTTTCAGCTCTTTACTTTCTTGTCATTTAAGTTTCTGCCATTTACCTTTCACAATTTACTTTCAGCACTTTAATTTCCAGCAATCTACATTCTGTTGTTTTACTTTCTTTGTGGATCATAATTCTGTTAATTCAATTTCACCAAAATCATCAACTATTAGCTTGACTACATAAATCACCTAACCAAAGTTGCTTAATCCATCAATCCCTGTGGGATCGACCTACTCAACAGTGAGTTATTACTTGATGATTCGGTACACTTGCTGTGCAAATTTTCACGCATAAAATTTTTGGCGTTGTTGTCGGAGATTGATTCAGATTAACAATGATTAAGTGGGTGGTAGTATAGATTGAGCACTTTTCTTTGTTTTTGATTAAGCATACTAACTGTTTGAACATTGTGTCTGCTAACTCTAACATCCACTCTAGCAATAGAGTGTTCACTTGTCATTTGGTTTGTTCTGTGTTGTGTATGCCAGAAGGTAGAAAGGCAACATCAACCTCCTTTAATTCAGAGCCAGAGAGAACTTTTCTAAGATTGAGAAGAGGTGAAGAGGACTCAGAAGAGGACTTGGATCAAGTCATAGAGGATGAGATGCATGGGGAAGGAGTGGCTAACAACAATGCCCAACCTGCCAGGAGGGTGCTAGCCTCCTGTACTATCTCTGACCCTATGAATTGTGGGAGCAGTATACTCACTCCCAATGTACATGCCAACAATTTCGAGCTTAAACCTCAGCTCATTACTTTGGTTCAGAATAATTGTCAGTATGAAGGAGGAGCTTTGGATGACCTTAATCAACACCTATCCATTTTCCTAAGGATATGTGACACTGTTCCAATGGTATTTTGGAGGGTTGGAGAAAACAAAAAGCGAAAGATTATATTACAATTAGATTGGAAGAGACAGAAAGTGGATTATAGGGTTAGGGTTTAATGAGACAGAAAGTGAACTGTAGAATTTGAGTTAGATTGAGACTTGGAGACCTTAGAGAATTTTACTAAATTTATGGTTTAGTTTATTGCTTTAAGTTTAATTCTGAGTGTCGGAGTTCTATGAATGGCTATGGCTTTCCCGGGACCTTATATATTATCTATGTGGGCATTTTTATCATACTGAGAACCTCCGGTTCTCATTCCATACATATTTGTTATTTTCTGATGCAGGTTGTGAGGCACCGTACTGAGCATTCTAGAGACTCTTTGGGAGCGAAGATCTTCCTTTTGGGCTTTTATATTATGTATTTAGTTATGTATATGCGTACTTTCTCCTATTTTGTATAAAAACACATTTTGTCCCTCCTAGAAGTTGACTTTGGAGAATTAGAATTTGTATTTTGTCTCTTGAATTATTG
Organism: Arachis ipaensis; assembly: GCF_059453495.1. NCBI lineage: Eukaryota > Viridiplantae > Streptophyta > Magnoliopsida > Fabales > Fabaceae > Arachis > Arachis ipaensis. Next base: position 64,911,220 of record NC_142439.1, on the reverse strand, counting down.
TTGGGTTGTATATGTATATACTAACTGACCTTTACTTCACAGGTTGAGTCTAGATATTGACTATATTATTATCTTTTGGAACTCTACTTATATATGCATGTCTCTTGGTTCTCTGTATAAGCTTTCTGTCTTATCATTTTTCCTGAGCGATGAACTTCTGTTTGTTTTTATCGTACTTGTTTCTTTTAAGGCTCCTATTTAATTCCCTTTTTTTAATATATCTATATATGTATTTTTATTTTTAGAGGTCGTAGCACCTCACCATCTTTGATTTACGTCCTAGGCGTAAAGCTCTGTGTGGTAGGGCATTACATTATGGTATCAGAGCAGTTTGTTCCTGTAGAGTCTGGAAAATGGACTAACTATGCTTTTGAGCATACTCTAAGTCATGTGTACATGCTATTTAGGATGTCTGCTTGACATATATAGCATAAAGGTTTATGAGCATGCTTTTGGAAATTCAAAGCACTAGACTCGAGATATTAAGACTGTGATGTGCGGATATTTTATAACTTTTTGGCATTATTTTCTTAGTATTTTTAGTATATTTTGTTAAGATTTATTATGTTTTAGTAGGTTTTAGTGCAAAAATAACTTTTTGGATGCTACTTTGAGTTTTTGTGGTTTCTTTATGATTTTAGGTGATTTTGGGTGAATTTGGCAAGCTTTGGCAAAATCTGATTCAGAGGCAACAAAAGGATAGCAGATGTTGTCAGATCCTGACCTCCGTACATTCAAACGAGCATTTTTGGAGCTACAGAGGCAAATTGAAGTGCTCTCAATGGTGTTGGAAACCTAACTTCCAAGGCATTCTAGAAATATATAATGGTCTATACTTTTCTTTGAATTGGACTGCCCAAACAGGACCAACCTTCCAAGTTGAACGCCCAAACTGGCGTTCAACGCTAGCCAGGGAGCAAGAAATGCCCAGAACTTGATTTGGACGCCAGGCATCAACCCAAACACTCACCAAGTGAGCCCTAAAGTGGATTTTAGCACTTCTTAGCTTATTTTATTTCCCTTTTTGTAATTTTTAATTAAAAACAATATATTTTAGGTTTAATCTTAGAGTTTTTATTATAAATAAGAAACTTTCTTCCTCCTGAAGACTATGCCTCCCAGGAGGGGAGAAGCACATACACATTATTTCTATACATTGTGAGCAACTAAACCTCCTAGGTTAAGGAGAGGAGCTCTGCTCATTCCTATAGATTAATATCATTACTTTTCTACTTTAATATATGTTTAATTTCATTCTATGATACATTTTCATTCTTCATCCTTATAAATCTGGGGTGGAACTGGCGTATGACCCCTTATTCTACATGAGTTCTTGCAAGTCCTTGGAGGGATAGTATTGAGCTACAGCTTGAGAATGCATAACAGATTCCAATAGAGTATCTGGGCTAATTGGGATATGTGACATAAAATCTTGTTAGTCATGGGTATTTGAGCTTTTTGTGGTGCTAAGGCTAGAATCATAGAGCTTCATTCTCTGATCCGGAAGATCCGACCTTGTCTGTGGCGTTTTGAGTATGATCATCAGAGATTAAATTGTGTGAGCTTCACCCTCGTTCAGATTGATTGACCATTGGCATGGCGTTTGATATGGATCAGAAGAGATTAATGACCACTAGCCCTAGCTTTAATCACTTACAGCCTTGTCATTGAATGGATCACTCATTATTAAAGTAGTCAGTAAAGAGTATTAATCTGGAAGAACAAGCATCTCCGAAGCCTTAACTGCATTCTTATCATTGCTTCTACATCAAGTTGGTATTGCCTTCATTCTTATTTTGTTTCATGCATTTCTACAACAAACACTCTTTTCTATTCGCCCGACTAAGATCTGCAAGAGAACCATTGCTTGCTCAATCTGACAATCCTCGTGGAATCGACCCTCACTCACCTGAGGTATTACTTGGACGACCCGGTGCAGTTTTCGGTTCAGTTGTGTGAGTTCTAATTTCGTGCACCAAGTTTTTGGCACTGTTGCCGGAGATTGTTCGAGATTGACAAACTACCGGTTGTTTTTCTCCTTAGATCAGGTATTTTTTTACTAGTTTTCTTTTAATTACTTTTCTTGTTAAATTTCGAAAACTCTTTAAAAATCTTTTTCAAAAATTTATCTTTAGTCATCTTTTTCTTTTGTTTGAGTCTTGTGTCAAGTCTTAAGTTTGGTGTCCCTTTAGTTTTTTTTTCTTTTCTTGAATCTTTGAAAATTGTTCTTCCTTTTCTTTCTTTGTGTTAGAACTTTTCTTGGTATTTTTCTTTGTTTGATCTCAAAATCTTAAAGTTTGGTGTCATTTAGTATTTTTCCTTCAAAATTTTTGGAAATAATATCTTTGATTTCAAAATTTTTTAGTTTGGTGTCTTGTTAGTGTTTGTTTCTCCTTTTTAAATTTTTCGAAAATTTTTCAATTTAAATTCAAAAATTATAAGTTTAATGTCTTGTTAGTTTTTCTTTCTTTTAAAATTTGAATTTTAAAATTTATGAATTCTCAAAAAAACTTATCTTATCTTTGATTTGATTTCAAATTTTAAAAGTTTAGTATTTTGTTTGTTTTTCTTTTCTATTAAATTTGAATTTTAAAATCTTTAAATTTTTAAAATCTTATCTTTTGCTTGTTTGACTTTTTCTTTCCAAATTTTAATTTTAAAATCTTTGATTGACTCTTTCTTTTTAAATTTCAAACAAAATTTCAAAATCAAATCTTTTATTTTAATTTCAAATCTGGTTAGTTACTTGTTTATTTTATCTTGTTTTAATTACAAGTTTGGTGTTTTTTTCTTTCAAAATTTGAATTTCAAAATTTATGATTGACTCTCCATTTTTAATTTTCAAATCTTATATTTTTTCTTGATTTTCAAATCTTGTTATCTTATCCTTAATTTTAAAAATTTAAATTTTAAAAGTTGAGTATTTTGTTAGTTGTTCTTTTCAAATTTGAAATTCAAATCTTTAAATTCTCAAATCTTATCTTATCGTACTTCTTTCTTTTGACTTTTCTTTCTTTAATTTTGAAATTCAAAATCTTTAATTGAATTTTTTTATTTTTAATTTTTGAAAATTTTAATTATTTCCTTTTTATTTTTTATTTGTTTTTGAAATTTATAAAAAAAATATTAATTCTTGTTTCTTTTTGGGTATCTCACTAGGAGTCCTCTAGACTTTGACATAGAGACTCCCATTTTTCCTTGTCTCTTATTTGTATATACAGGAACACCAAAGTCACTATGGATCCAAAGGAAAAAAACACAAACCAGGAGAACTGCGGGCTCTCCTGGCTTCTATGAATTTAAGGTCAGCATAGACCTTATCAGGCTAATGCAGCAAAATTGCCAATTTCATGGAAGCCCACAGGAAGACCCCAATAAATTCATCTCTGACTTCCTGCAGTTCTGTGACACTATAGAAACCAGTGAAGTAAATCCTAAAGCCTCCAAGCTATTTCTCTTCCCATTTGCTGTAAGGGGTCAAGCACTGGATTGGTGGCATACTGAGTCCAGAGAAAATTTGAACACTTGGGATAAGCTCGTTAACAAATTCCTGAATAGGTCCTCTCTCTCACAGAGGTTGACTAATCCAATGACAAACATTCAGACCTTCAGGCAGGAACAGAACGAGTCCCTCTATGATGCATGGGAAAGGTACAAGCGGTTGATCAGGAATTGCCCCCTGATATATTTTCAGATTAGGCTAAGATATACTTCTTCTATGAAGGTCTCAGTGAGATGCCAAGAGGTTACTGGATCACCCTGCATGTGGTCCTCTGCACATGGAGAAGACACCTGACGAGGTACATGAGCTCATTGAGAGGGTTGCCAATAACCAGTACCTATACTTATGTGAGAGGACTCTAGTTTGGAAGGAAGCTCAAGAAATGAAGGATGTAGACACGATCCTTGCTCAGAACACAGATGCTAAGGTTGAACTCCCAGGAGGAGGCAGCAAGGACGTTGAACGCCCAGAGAGGGATGGCACTAGCATCCAACGCCCAGGAGGGGGTAACCCTGGCATTCAACGCCAGGAAAGGACCAGCAGTGGTGTTGAACGCCTAAAAAGGGGAGGGGACACAAACGCTAATTCAGAGGACCTCCTTGATGAGCGGATATTTTATACGCTTTTTGGCATCATTTTCATATAGTTTTTAGTATATTTTGTTTAGTTTTTATTAAGTTTTTATAGGTTTTAGTGTTAAATTCACATTTTTGGATTCTACTTTGAGTTTGTGTGTTTTTGTGCAATTTTAGGTATTTTCTGGCTGAAATTGAGGAGCTGGAGCAGAAGTCTGATTCAGCGACAGAGAAAGTATTGCAGATGCTGTTTGGATCTGACCTCCTTGCACTCAGAAGAGCTTTTCTGGAGTTACAGAAGTCCAAATGGAGCATTCTTAATGGATATGGAAAGCTGACTTCGAGAGCTTTCCAGCAATGTATAATAGTTTATACTTTGCTTCAGATTAGAAGGCTTAAAACTGGCGTCCAATGCCAGGTTCTTGCCCCCATCCAAGCGTCCAGCGCCCAAAGAGTAGAAACCAATGTCCAAACGCCCAGAGATGACCCCCTAGCTAGTGTTTCACTCCCTAGAGACCTCATAGTATGTGGATCTCATCAAAGCTCAACCCAAACACTCACCAAGTGGGCTCTAAAAGTGGATGTTAGCACTAAAAAAACTGTTTTACCCTTACTAGTCATCTATTTAGTATTTAAGGGATTAGATTTATGTTATTCAGGATTTTAATAAGTTTTTCACATACTTTACACACCATATTTTCATTTACTTTGTATTTTTCTTTCAGTATGAGTTTCTAAACCTCCTAGGTTGAGGGAAGGAGCCATGCTAAGTCCTATGAATTAATAAAAGTATTACTATTTCTCTTCGATCTGTGTTTGATCTAATTCTAAGATGTATAATCGTTCTTCAACATGGTGAATAGGATGATCAGACAATCAGCTCTGTTCATCATACTAAGATCACTACAAGAAAATAAGCTTTTTGCCACGCTTTAAAAGCGTTCCGAAAAGTGCAAAAAAGCGTGCCGATAGCTTTTCGCCATGCTTTTTGAGCTATCGGCACACTTTTGAAAGGGTCACATCTGCCAGCGTTCCGGTTGCTCTATCGCCACACTTTTGTGGATCTATCGGCACGCTTTTTTTGTTGGCACGCTTTCTTTTCTTGCCACGCTTAAAAGCGTGGCCATAGGTGTTAACCTATAGGTATGCTTTATAAGCATACCGAAAAATTCACGTATCGCCACGCTTTTAAAACGTCCCAGAATGTATATTTTGGGTACTCTTTAAAAGCGTACCAATAGGGGAAGATATGGCTACACTTTTTAAACGTGCCAATAGGGTAAACGTATGAGGATATGGGTACGCTTAGAAAACGTGCCAGTAGATGAGGATATGGGTACGCTTTTAAAGCGTGCCGGTTGCCAAGTTATGGCCACGCTAATTAAGTGTGCTTGTTGAGCCCAAAATTAAGGTATAGCCACCCTTTTGAAGCGTGCCCATAAGTTTGGTCAGAATTTTTTTTTTATTAATCTTCCTAATATTTCGTGCAAAATTCATATATAATTTTAAAATTATAGACCAAAATAAAATTATATATATTGAACTAATCCAAACAAATATCAACTTTCCCATTAAAAAAGACATACATATAAAATTGTCACCATAAAAGTAGGTTTTGATGACAAAGTACTAAAAAGTAAAGTCATAACAAGTAAATAAGAATTGTCATTCCAACAAGTGTCACATATCTACTTCTTTTATATACTTAGTTACAAAATATCAAATTTCATAAGTAGTGTGATCATCCATTATGAGCTCCATTGTTTTTATGACTGCCCTGCAGAATTTTAAATAATCTTGTGTTAGTACATGTTATAAAATCGACTTCAATTAAGTCCAACAAATCCAATTCCAAATCCAAATTGATTAAACATGAAAATGGCAAAGCAACTTTAATTAGATCCCACAACATTGCATATTCAGCCATTAGAACAAAAAACACATCAAACACAACAAAAGAAATAGTCCCCTATACATGGTCACAAAAGGAGCTGTTCACACACAAATTTTAAATTATTGGAGCAGAGGAACAAACATTTACATGAGTAAAAAATTTTCAGAATTCTGGTTATATTTTATTTTTTATTATTATCCATTAGCATATTTGGTGTGTGGAGTCAAAATTGACTAAGCTAGAAATGGAAGAGGCAAGGAATAACAAGCAATTTGGAAGAGAAGATATGGTGTAAAGTTGACTCACAGGTAACAAGTAATTAAAAACTAAAAAGAATGCTACAATTCACAAGTGCATCATCATCATGCAATTGGTTTAGCTGAATAGTAAGCAACCCATCTGTAACTAAAATCCATATTCCTTTTCCCTAATTAATGCTACACTACCTCAGGATAGTAGTAATTAAATTTAAATGACAAGAAAGAAAAGGGAGAAACTGAGCAAGAGAAAATGACAAAGGAGAATATATGGTCAAAACTCAAAACAAAAAAAAGGGTCGTGGGCATGTCAGAGCGCTTTATTCCCAACCGCGATCAACGGCTTCCACCGAAAATGAGATTAAATTGCCAAATCTCTTTCTTTCACACACCCTCTAATGATAGAGGTTCTGATCTATTACATGACTTCTAATGATAGAGGTTCTATTAAGTAGTATACATAACCACGATCACATGACCTCTAATGATAGAGGTTCTATTACAAAACAAATAAGTTATAACAACTATAATAAGTTATACGAGGTTAGGACATAAATAACCACGATCACATTAGCGTAGTTGCCTCCACAGAAGCTGTCAGAATTTTTAAAATTAAACTAAAATAAAGATAGTAGCTAGTCAACTAGCACCGCAGAAACTAAATCCGTACCCTAGCAGCAACGGCAGTACCAGAGCAGAAGCAAACCAAGAGACGTGGCAGCAGCAACAGCAGCGAAAACACAACTATTAAAAGCCTGTAAAAAAAATAGACTTAAATCAACACTAATAAGATTCAGTAGCAACCAAGCAAACACAAGATTCAGTTCAAGCAAACAAACACTGTTTTCAATTTTACTGTTGTATATATTGATTAGTATATGACATGGCAAACAAAGGTAGAAAAAAGTAAATACTAGTTTTGTGTAATGGTATATGCAGGTTCTGTTTGAGAGTAAAAATTTGATAGTAAAAATCTTAAATTAAACCTCTAATTCATAAACATTTATTTTTTAAGTGTGTAACTTGATTAATGAGTTATTCTTATTTCATAAAAAAGAAAAAAATATATATATTAAAAGAATAATTAATGGTTCATTTAAAAGAAGAAAAGGTTTAGAGTTTAACAAACAATCAGAAGTGTGTATTAGAGAGACACTAAACTCAAATTACCACTAAATCCAAGTACTTTAATCATTCGTGGGAATTAGTAACCTATTGAGGCAAAAAAAGATTGAATATGATATTTAACAACTTAATTACACATAGGACAACCAAATTATGAAAACAAGGGGACCAGTAGTAGGCCACATCTCTTTGCTTTCCCATTAATTCAAAGAAAAAAAACTCTTAAATCAAGAAAAAACCACTGGCTAGATACCACATCATGATAGATCATACATCTCTAATATCTCTCATGAAACAATAACTATAGATTCCTCCAAAGTTTTGTGAATAAATATTCTAACACTATAGACAAAACAAAAACAATGCTTCAAATCCCAAGTCCCAATCTGCTACAATTTCTTCCATGTAAGGCATTAGCCATTATTTGTTAGGCTGAACTCTCAAGCAGAAAAAGAAGTAAACTTTTTCAACAATGAGCAAACCAAAACCTCTTAAACCAACAGTGACTAAACATGTAAGCCACCACCACCAGAAGCCTCAGAAAAAAATTAAAATAAAAAAATATACTACAAAAGGGGTCTGAAATAGTAGAAGGTTATGAAACAGAAACTCTCATTGTAAAATTATGAAAGAAAACCAAAAAAAAAATATTAAAATATTAAAGTTGAAGAGGGCAGTAATCATACCTGTTCACTAGTAGGTACTTTCCTCTTCAAGCAGTTTTCATGCAGTAGCTACATAACCAAAAAGTAAAACAAATTAAAATGAGAATGTATTAAACCATGTTCAACTTTTTGCAATTAGTAAAGTAGTAAAGGAAGTCATTAGTTTAATTAAAATAATATTACATCAGATAAAAGTCACTTTTGATGCAATATTTCTCTTTAATTATATTCTTTTCTTTATTTAACCATATAATGTAAGGTAATTCTTTAAAATTTCTACATTCAAAATCACCAAAACCCTTAAAAGATTTAATGGATCCAATGTAAAAAGCATATCTGACCGGGGTCTTCAGGGAATAAACAAATTTTCTCTCCCTAATGAACCTAATAACATTAGATAATTACAATCATCACTCAAATACTACCACATAATTACTCATCAATTTCTAATTAATTAATATACATTCTCACACATGCACTTGCAAGACAAAAAGAATCAACAAGGCTCAGCACTAGAGAGTGTGTGATATTATTCTTCATAATTGCTTTCATCAGAAGTGTTAATTATACTTAATGCTAAATTAACTAATTAACCAGAAATGGATTTATCATAAATTAATATATAATATTCTTACAGAATGTTGTTGATGCCTTGTGTTCCCTGATCCATTGCTCAAGTATGGTAAACTAAGGGCCTAAAATAATATCCAAGGAATATTTTTTAATAAAAAATAAATAGTTTAACATAGTTTTAGAACTTCAATAAATAATAAATAATAAAGGGTGTGTTGTTGAAAAAAAAAAGTAAAGTGAACCTTTAACAGCATGCTATACACACACACACACACATATATATATATATATCACTGACTCATCGTAGTTGTTAGGGGTGCACATGGGCCGGGTGAAGCCGGGTTTGAGGTGACCCAGACCCGGCCCGAAATATAGACCGAGTCTATTTATTAGACCCAGACCCGGCCCTAGACCCGATGAAACCAACAGTCTTTCGGGCCACAATTAAACCGGGTGAAAACCGGGCCATAACCAACCATTCTTCAAAATTAAAACATAATCACAATCAATACCAAAGCATCATCACAATCAATAGTCCAATACTAATATTGTCTAATAACACTAAATATTTAAGTCAATACAAATAACACAATAATATACATTAGTCTAAAGTCAATACAAATAACACAATAATATTTAAGTCAATACAAATAAGATGTTAAGGTTTACAATACATAAGAATAATCATCCTCTATCAATAGCCATTAATGTTGTCAACTTGTTCCTTGTGATGTGAATGCATTAGTGAAACCTATAAAACAAATAAAATTACTCATTTTTCATATAAAAGATTATTACTTGAAATAAATAAGTCACAAATAATAAAGATATCATAAATGTACCTTCAACAATCTTCTGACTGTTATCAAATTGATCAAACTCTTGATCTCCAACGTCTTGTTTAGAAGGGCACAACCAACTTTGAGTGCATATCAAAGCTTCAGCCATTAATGGTGACAAAGAGCTACGAAAGACATCAAGCACACGTCCACCGGTGCTGAAGCATGATTCAGAAGCAACAGTTGAAACCGGAATACCCAAGATGTCGCGGGCTATGAGAGAAAGAATCCTGTATTTTGAAGCATTCACTTTCCACCAAGTCAATATATTAAAATTCTCATCTTCCACAGTATCCTCGGCCAAATATCTCTCCACATCTGACTTGCTATCTGCATTAGCCTTCTCTCTTTTTTGTTTTTTCCACAAATTCACTTGATTTTCAGAAACGCCCTTGGCACCAGCTGAGATTTTAATATTGTCATCCAATACAATACTAGATGAATCTCCACCATCATCCCTTCCTTTATCATCGACAACCTCTTTTTCATAAAAATTATGCAATGTATCTAATGTGAGTTTAACAACACCAGTCATGCTAGTAGATACTTCCTTGTCATAGACATCCTCCAAACACCAACACAGATAATCTAGTTTGTACCGAGGATCCAATACAACAGCAACAAGTAACAATGGATTAAATTTGTCAACCGGTCCCCAATATTTATCATATTTATGTTTCATAGAGCATGCCATACTTCCTAACAAATCAGATTGATTTTGGCTCCAAGATGTTAATTGAGAAGCAACAGATGCAATTTCATGAAAACATATGTTAGATGTAACATGCAAGGAAGATGAGAAAGTGAAAGTTATCTCATAGAAAACTCTCAAAAAATCCATGAATAACCTAGCATGTTGCCAATCAAGGGGTGTAGGTGGACCAATTTTCTTTTTTCCCCCACTATCCTCTCCAAACCACCTAAGAAAATCAGGTTCTTGATCATAAAGTCTATCAAAAGCTTTTTCAAATTTCTCGGCATGTTCCAACATTAGATAGGTAGAATTCCACCTAGTTGGAACATCCAAGCACACAAGACTTTTAGATTCAATTAATTCAGCCTCAATGCAATCTTTAAATTTTTTAGTCCTTTGAGGAGAGGACCTAACATACCTTACAGCATTTCTAATGCTTTCAATTGAAGTGTGTTGCTCTTTAATTCCTTCATTCACTACCAAATTAAGAACATGAGCACAGCATCTCACATGCATATACTTTCCTCCACACACCAACCCACCTCTTGCACCTAATTTCCTTTGAAGATAAGTAATAGCTCCATCATTCGAAGTTGCATTATCCATTGTGATTGTGAAGACTTTTTCAATTCCCCACTCTCTCAAGCATTTCTCGATTTCTCTTCCAACAGTGTCACCCTTGTGGTTCTCAATTTGATAGAAATTTATAATTCTCTTTTGTAACATCCATTCTTCATCAACAAAATGTGCAGTCAAGCTCATATAAGTGTAGTTTTGATTTGATGTCCAGCAATCTGTTGTCAAACAAACCCGAGCACATGACTTTGCCAACCATTCTTTTAGCCTTTTCTTTTCATCTAAATAAAGTTGAAAGCAATCTCGTGAGACTGTCATCCTAGATGGTACCGTAAATCTTGGCTCAAATCGATTTAACATCCTACGAAACCCAATCCCCTCGACAACTTTAAACGGCATTTCATCAAGTACAACAAACTCAGCTACAGACTTCTTACAATCTTCTAAGTTATAACCCTTAAAAGCATTGCATAGATCCTCTTCTTCAATTTTGGGCATGTACCCATGAAGTGTACCCTTCTTCCCTGCTTTAGTAAATATCCACTTATGAGCACTCTTTAAATGCTTATTTAGAGAATTTGTGCCATGTTTAGTAGGATGACAACCGTATTTTTTCTGGTAATGATTACATTTAGCTTGGTGCAGTCCCTTTGTCTCAGTTAACGGAAGTTGAGTAAATTGTTGCCAAACATACGATTTCTTTCCCCTTGTTCGAGCAGCTTCTGGATTCTCCATTTTTTCATCAGAATTTTCTTCATTAGCTTCTGGTTCAGCAGGAGTTGTGGCAGCATCAATAGCAGGAACAACATTTTCAGCTTCAATTTCCATTGTTTTATTCTCCTCCATAATTTCTGAAGGAATGCAATTATCTCCTCCTCCCATTGTTCGTTACCTAAACAAACAAAATCAAGAACAAATTCAACAATAATCAGCAAATCAGAAAGATAGAAATCTTATAATAAAACATGAAAAAACAAATCAGTAAATATACAGTAAACACAAGTAAAAATTTAGAAATCAGTACAAAATCAGTAACTAATTATCATAACAGATTCTTGTAAGGAATTGATGAGCATTTCTTGTGTTAGCACAAATGGGTGTCACCAATGTCACTAACAGATTCTTTCCTTTTTATATTATTCACTACGTTCCTGCTTTTTATCTACTATCACTTTTCATTACATCCTTAATCTAATCATTGTATCTGGATAGAAGGGATTGAGATTGTAATATTTAGTCATTTAATGTAACACAAGAAGATCAAATAGCCACCAATTATTAAAATGCAACTAATAAATCGTGATTACTTTGTAATAATCTCCCTAGCATGGGAGTTAAAGGTATGGTTAAATCTCCTGAATTAGAGGGCAAAGACCAAGTTCAACATATAAAATGGCTTATATACAAGTAATGATCAAGAAATCAACCAAACAAACAAAAATGATCATACAATAAAGAAAAAAAAAGATGCTTACATACAATTAATCATCAACCAAACAAACACTAGAAGGCAGAATAAGGATTATACAATATCCAATCTTTCTCTTCACCATATTACACTAACAATCCCTCTTTGTCCTGTAGGCACGGGATGATGCAACTTGAAAGAGTCACAAATGGCCAAACAATGCCAAACATCTTAAACCAAGCTTTGCTTCATACTCTCAAAATATGAACATGTGAATGCGTGTGTGCAGCTTCATTGCGCAAAATACCAAAATGGTTAGTGCTGGATTACCTTAAACCAAGCTTTGCTTCATACTCTCATTCAGCAATTTTACTTTCTTGGCTGTCTCTGGATCTTCTGGTGCAGGTGAACCTTCGCTCTGATAAATGTTATGGTCCAATGTACCTGTACAATATAGTTCAGCTTAACTTGTCATATAAGAACAACTGAACAAGATAATCAGTAACTAATCAGCTAAACAAATCATTTAACACACATCAACACCCACACCTAATCAGTAAAGAATCAGTAAATCCATACCTACTCAGTAAAGAATTAGTAAACCCAGAAATCAGTAGTAAACAGTGAATCAGAACAAAAAATAAGCTAAACACACATCAACAGCCACACCTAATCAGAGTTCTAATAATGAAAATCAACACCTACAACCAAAATTCACAAATTCTATTTATCAAAAACCCTAATCCTTAATCAGAATATTAATGACATAATAAAATTAATTACTTACCTGAGCAGAAGACCTGAAAAGAAGACCGGAGAAGAGAGCAGAACAAAGGGAGCAGGACTAGCAGAGCAGAGCAGAGCAACGTCGCCGAGAAGCAGGGCAGCACCGTACATCGTCACTATCGTCTGTCGAACGAAGAGCTTCGGCGGTGACTGGGGTGAACACAGAGGGTTGTGAAGAGATGAGAAAGGGAGGAGTCGGCGATGCGTGGTGTGTGCCACGAAACTCGGAGTAGGCCGTGGGGAGAGAAGATGAGGTCAAGGTCACCGGATCGGCCTGCGCCGTGGGAGTGGCGACTGCCAGAGCCGGAGTGGGGCGTGGGGAGTGCCGGAGTGGGGACTTGGGGTGTGGGGGTGAGCCTCAATGGCTGAGGGGCGAGGGCTGAGGCGCTGAGCTGCTGAAGGAGGCACGAGGCAGTGAATGCGATGCGTGTTCTGTGTTGCCCTAGCCCCTAATTAGAAACCTCAAACCTGTACTGTAAGGCTGTAACGCGTTTGTGTGTGTGTGTAACGTGTATATGGCCGGGCCACCGGGCTGGGTCCGGGTGACCCGAGCCATGGCCCGGTCCCGGCTTCACTTCCCTTTCTGATTTCATTTTTTTTCCCGGGTCCACTTCGGGTCACTTCGGGTCCGGGTCTTCGCGGCCCAAATTCCTTCGGGGCCAGTCCGGGTCTGTGCACCCCTAGTAGTTGTTTGGGAAAACTGATTATTAGTAAAGGAATGTGTATGTATGGTACAAATATGTGAGAATTGAAGGACCATAAATGACCTCAATTTGACTCTGAAGGAATCTGATATACCCAATAGCTTCTAACAACACTCTGTGTCAGTCTGCAAAAAAAAGTAAAATATAAATACCACATACCATAAAATTTAAATCCTCCATAGTCATATAATAAAGCATTGTTTGAGTTTTCATAACCTGTATTCATAGTTTTCATAACCTGTATTCAGTCAATTTAAATCCTCTAATTAAATGTTAAGATGTTTCAGAGCTCATCTTAACACAATATTTAATTTGCTTTGCACAAGATCTCTTCATAACCCCAATTTTCAATCTCAGATCAGATCAGCCCAGATACATTTTCAATCCATTAAACATTCAGGAAACAGAAACATTGATAATTCACATACATTTAAATGCAAGAGAAAAGGTTTACTAGAACTTTCAAAGAATTACCTCTTCTACAAGATCCCCATCAATTCCTCTAACAAGTTCACACAGATTGTTTTCAGTAAATGATTCATTGATCAAGAAACTGATGTCCTTGTAACAAGGAGGATACTGTAGAAGAAAAGAGAGAGAAAAGAGTTAGAATTCACAGTTAGAATTTAGTAAGCACATGACATGATATGTGTATTTGTTAACAAAAATAAAAAGAATCAATAGATCCATAGTGCATACTTAGGAGCTTCAATTTATCTCAGAATTGTAATGTATCTTCTTTGTTCTATATATCAATACAAGCAAAAAATACCCTTCAAACACCCCAATAAAAATGTGCATTTTTGCCTTAAAATTTATTACAGGAAAGATCAAATTAAAGTAGGATATCAGGCATGAAGAACAGAAAACCACCATGCTCATCATTGCTCCTATGAGAAAAGCTATACTCATCATGAACATGTTAAATGCCAAATGCTTTCCAGAGATGTTTAAGTTTGAAAATCAAAATTACTATCTCAGGTAGATGTAAGAGCAGTTTTCTTTTCCATACAATTCTAAACTCCTAAAGTAAAAGCAATAATGCAGCACCAATGACCAATCACCATCCAGAAAGTAATAGAAAATGATCCGCAATTGAATAATAAGCAGAGAATTAACATTGAAAGAACGCACCAAGTATAATCGCAAGTAAACAAAATCGATAAAGCTAGAAAAAACAAACCTTGATGCCAGATGCAGGATGAGAGGCGAGCAGAACCGCGACACAGAGAGAGGCGAGCAGCACCACGACCAGGGCTGGGTTGGAGAAGATGAGGCTGAGCAGAACCGCGACACAGAGAGAGGCAAGCAGCACCACGACCAGGGCTGGGTTTGAGAAGATGAGGCTGAGCAGAACCGCGACAAAGAGAAGCGAGCAGGACCATGACCAGGGCTGGGTTCGAGAAGATGAGGCGACGAGCACTGCGACAGAGAGAGGCGAGGAGCCCCACGACCAGGGCTGGGTTCGAGAAGATGAGGTGAGCAGCACCGCGATAGAGACAGGCGCGGAGCACCACGACCAGGGCTGGGTTCGAGAAGATGAGGTGAGCAGCACCGCGACAGAGACAGTCGACCAGGGCTGGGTCCGATCACGATGATGAAGCTGGCGGCGCCTTAGCTTTTAGGGTTTGAGAGGGTTCGAGCGAGAAGATTAATTTTTAGGGTTTCATTGTTTTAGTTAGTGTGTAAGTTAGTAGTGTGTGTTGTTGGGTAGTAAAATTTGATAACTTAGAAAAAAAGGTTAAGTGTGGGAAAAATAGGTGGGAAACTAAATTTTTGAGGAGGGAATTCTATTGGCACGTTTTTTTACGGTGCCAAAATACACAAGGAATAGCCACGCTTTTTAAGTGTACCGGTTTCTTTCTATGGCCACGCTTTTTAAGCATGGCAAAAACAAAGCGTGGCGAAATATCAAATCAGTGGCCACTCTCGTAAAAGCGTGCCGATTTCTCTCTATGAGTACGCTTTTCAAGCGTGGCAGTAAGAAAGCGTGGCCAAATTTTAAATAGGTGGCCACCCTTGAAAAAGCGTGCCAGTTGTCTTCTATGGCCACGCTTTTCAAGCGTGGCAAAAAAAAGCGTGGCCAAATCACAAATAATTGGCCATTCTCGCAAAAGCGTGTCCATAGACCACTTTTGGGCACGCTTTTAAAGCGTGGCAAGAAAAAAGGGTGCCAATAGGCCTTTTTTCTTGTAGTGGATGAATGTGCCTGACAAACACTCGCGTCTACTTGGGTTCGTGTGAATACGTGACTGGAAAGCACGAACCAACAGCTTTGTTTATACATCTCTCAAATGGCTAATCTGCAACTTCGTTGGGGACTTCTCGAGATACCAGTTCAGCCAATTTTCGGGGATATTAGGCTTTCCGTGGTATAGGCGAGAATCCAAAGAAGCAGCATTCTCTGATCTGGAAGATTCGACCTTGTCTGTGGCATTTTGAGTAGGATTGCCAGGAGAATGAACTGCTAGAGCTTCACCCTCCATCAGATTGGATGACCACGGCCAATGGCGTTTGATCTGAAAGCAGAGGAGATTAATGACCATGGCCCATGGCGTCAATCACATACAGCCTGCCATTGAAGAAATCACTCACAATAAAAAAAGATAGCAATACCAGGGTTAATTCAGAAAGGCAAAGCAATTCCAATCCTTCAATATATCCCTATTACTGATTCCTTTCAAATTCACAATCAAGCTGCATCTAAACATAAACCTTCTGATTCGCCTGACTAAGACTAGCAAGATAACCATAGCTTGCTTCAAACCACAATCCTCGTGGGATTGACCCTGACTCGCTCAGGTATTACTTAGATGACCCAGTGCACTTACTGGTACAATTGTACGAAGGTGTGGGGATTCGTGCACCAAATTTTTGGCACCGTTGCCGGGGATTGTTCAAGTTTGGACAAATCGACGGATTTTCTTGCTCCTTAGATCAGGTACTTTATTTCTTGATCATTTTTAATTGAGTCTTTTAACTGAGTCTTTTATTTTTATTTTTCTCTTCTTTGTTTTCGAAAAATTTAAAAACTTTTTTAAAAATATTTTTCTTTTCTTTTATTAATCTTTGTTTTTGGTTTGAGTCTTTTTGTTTATATTCTTGGTTAAATTTTCAAAATTTAGAGTCTTTGTTTTTATTCTTATTGCAATTTTCGATTTTTTGGTATCTTTCTTTCAAAAATTTTTCAAAAACAATTTCTTTGTTTAAATCTTGTGTCAAATCTTTAAGTTTAGTGTCTTCTTGTTATTTTTCTTTTAATTTTCAAAAATTTGTATTTAATTCTCTAAAAATTTTAAGTTTGGTATTCTTTATGTGTTCTTGTGTTCTTTAAATTTCTTGCGTTTTGTTCTTTGTGTTCTTGTTAGTCTTCAAAGTTTTCTTGAGTCTTCTTTGTGTTTTGATCTTAATATTTTTAAGTTTGGTGTTTCTTTGTGTTTCCCTCCAAAATTTTCGAAAATAAGGAGCATTAGATCTAAAAATTTTAAGTTGTCTTTTACTTGTTTTTCTCTCTCCTCATTAAATCAAAAAATCAAAAAAATATCTTTTCTATCTTTAATTTAATCAAATTTTCGAAAATTCACAATAAAAATTCAGATTTTAATTTCAAAATTTTTATCTTATCTTATCTTAGTTTTAAAAATCAAAATTCAAATCTTTTAAAAATCATATCTTTTCAAAAATCTTATCTTTTTCAAAATCAAATTTTTATCTTTCATCAACATTCAAAATTCAAAAATTTTATCTTATCTTATTTCAAAATTTAATTTTCAAAATTTAAAAATTCGACTTTCAAATTTCAAACTTTAAAATCAAATAGTTTTCAAAAATCAAATTTCAAATCTTATCCTTTTCAAATCTTTTCAAACTTTTATCTTTTCTTTTTAATCTCAATTTTAAAATTTAATTTTTTTCAAATCTTTTTAATTTCTTTTCTTATATTTTCTAATTTCAAATTTTTAAATTCAAATCTTTTCTTACCTTATCTCTTATCTTATTTTAAATTCAAATCTTTTCTTAATTAATTACTTATCTTCTCTCTTCTCTTTTTCAAAACTTCATAACTAACTCTTCTATCTTAATTTTCAAAAATTTCTTCTTCTTCTCTCTCTTCTATTTTCGGAAATTCACTAACTAATTTTCAATTCTTTTTAAATTATTAACCTTAATTTTTGAAAATAATAAATAAATAAAATAAAAACAAAAATATTTTTAATTCTTCTCTTTTCTATTTCTATTTCTTCTTCTACTTTTTCTACCTTTCTTTCTTCTTTCTTTTCTTCTACCTTTCTTCATCATGAACCAAAATGGGAATAAAGAGTTTAGAAGAACTCTGGGGTCTTATACAAACCCCACTGCTGACTTCTATGGAAGAAGTATTAGCATACCTGATATCAGAGCAAGTAGCTTTGAACTAAACCCTCAACTTATTACCATAATGTAGCAAACCTGCCAGTTTTCTGGACTTCCACAGGAAGAACCTACAGAATTCTTAGCAGATTTCTTAAAGATTGCTGACATAGTACACCATGAGGGAGTAGACCCAGATGTCTACAGACTATTATTTTTTCCTTTTGCTGTAAAGGACCAAGCAAAGAGGTGGTTGGATAACCAACCCAGATCTAGCTTGAAAACTTGGACACAGTTAGTAGACAAGTTTTTAAATCAATACTTTCCTCCAAGAAAGATGACCCAGCTGAGGCTGGACATCTAGGGCTTCAAACAAGGAGATAATGAAAATCTTTATGATGCTTGGGGAAGGTATAGGAGGATGCTAAAGAAATGTCCCACTGAAATATTTTCAGAATGAGTACAATTAGACATCTTCTATTATGGACTTTCAGACATGGCTAGAATGTCTTTGGACCACTCTGCTAGTGGTTCCATACACATGAGAAAGACCATTGAAGAAGTACAAGAGCTCATTGAGACAATTGCCACTAATCAACATCTGTACTCATCTGCTATGACTTCTATGAAAGGAGAGGTTAAGGCTATATCTACTGAATCTAACCCTCCAGAACAAGATAGCCCATTAACTCATCAACTACACGCCTTTGCCCAGCAAATACTGGAATTGCAAGAGGCTTTGCAAGAAACTCAGGCTTCTAACAGGAATGTAGAAGCCCAGTTGAGTCAAACAAGGCAGCAGTTATCTAAGCAGATAACAGAGGAATGCCAGGCTATCTGATAAACCCCAATTTTGTGGTTTATCTTGTGTAGAATTTGGGAGGTTTTATTGATATTTTCCATACTTACACGCACAAGAGGATTCAAACTGCTGGGATTGGCGCGTCAACAAGTGACGCATACGTGTGGCGGAGCAAGAACCCCATAGACGCGCACACGCGCCTTGCGCGTACGCGTGGATCGCAAAATGCAAGGGATGCGTACACGTGACCCACGCGTACGCGTGATGCTCAGCACGTGACCTCTTTAATGAAATCATGACTGGCGATTTCTGGAGAGCTGGAGGCCCAATTCCAAGCTAATTCTGCATGGAAAAGACCCAGGAATCTTAAGGGAAAGGGGGAGATCATTCATTACACACTTAGCACATAGTTTTAGAGAGATTTTAGTATTCTAGAGACAGAAAAACCTTTCCCCTCTCTAGATCTAGTTTGATTTGATCTTCTCTTGTTGAATTGTTGAATTGGATCTTGTTGATTTGAGTTTGGATAACTTAATTTGAATTCTCTAGTTTTACTTTTGTTAGATCTATTGTTGAAATTGAATTCTCTTATCATTTCCTTTGCTACTCATTTCATGAAGCTATGGATCTTGAATTTCTATTGATGCATTGATATTCTCCATGATTAATAGTATTGTTTGAGTTACTTCTCATTGATAATTGTTAATGGGTGCTTGTAATTTCCAATTGATTTACAATTTGAATATGTTATTTGTTAATGCATACTATGTGTTTGATGAAATGTTCTCTTTAATTATGGAGTAGTTTTTTTTTACTCTTGGCCTAGGCTAAGGGAATTGGGTAAACTTGAGTCATTGGGTCTAATGGATTTGGTGATTTGAGAACCTTAATGGTCAAATTGATACCCATTGACACCAATCCATTACTAAGCCAATTAGTAGTTGGTTTGGGATTTATGAGTTGAGATTGAACAAGCCATTTAATGTATTTCAAGCTTAGGAGTAGATATTACGTACTTAAAGCTTTCTAGAGGTAGACTTAATGAGCTTGGTTCCTCATAATTGTCAAGATATGGTTGTTAGACAAGGATGGTGACCCCAATTCCCATGCCTAGCCAAGAGTTCTTTTTAGTATTCACATTTGAACCCAAAAATTCCAATTGCTTAGTTCTTGTTGTAGTTAGCTTAGTTACTTGCACTTTAAGATTGCTTGAACATGCTTTTTAACCCCGGAATTCTAACCAATATTGATGCACACTTTTGCCCATTCCTCGTGAGACAACCCGAAGTCTAAATACTTTGGTTAATTCTTATTTGGGATTTGTTACTTGTGACAACCAATCTAAATTTGATTTGAGGATTCATTGTTGGTTGAGAACTATACTTGCAACGAGAATTCTTGAGAATTTCTCTACTGACGATAACCCTTGCATCAAATTTATGGCGCCGTTGCCGGGGAATGGTTTCAATGTGTGCCTTGATGTTGGTTATGTGAATATGTGAATAATGTAGATAGTTTACTTGCTTTCTATACCTTGTTTTTAGTTTAGATTTCTCTTATACATGAGCTATGACTCCCAAGTTTGATGACTTGGTCTCAACCGAATTCCAGCTTAGCCGAGCTTGACCCTGAGATTGAAAGAACTTTGTTGCATGCTCAACAGGTTAGGTGATGGTTGGACTATACGGATAGTGCTTCGACCTCCCTTGAGGAGCCTACCGAATCACTAGACGGAACCGAGAGTGACTTGGAGTCCATAACTTCTTATTCTTCTGTTGGCACCACTAATACATCTTCGCATTCCACAGGTGAACCTCATATGGCGGAGCCGTGTAGGATTACTTTGCACGAACAAGGGGCGCCAGACCTCATCCTTCCACCATTGCAAACGAGGTACCCCAATCTTGATCCAAACTTCGAGTTGAAGAATAGTTTGATCAACTTATTTCCCAAATATCATGGGCTTCTGGGTCAAGACACTATCAGACATTTGAGAGACTTCCAAGTTTCTTGTGCTACGGCTCGAAGGCATGGGGCCGATGAGATTTCCATTTTAGTCTTTGCCTTTCCCTTCTCTCTTGAAAGGAAAGCAAAAGAGTGGTTCTATTCCCAACTGGATGAGGTAGTGACCAATTGGGATTTCTTGAGAAGAGAGTTTTTAGACAAGTTCTTTCCACCAGAGAAGACCGACTACATCCGGAAAGAGATCTCGGGTATAATGCAAAAGGACCAAGAAACCTTGTATAAGTATTGGGTTCGGTTTAAGAGGCTCTTGGAATCCTACCCACACCATGGATTGAACACTCACTTGCTCTTTAGTTATTTTATCGGAGGTCTCTGTGCGGAGGGTAGGAAATTGTTGACCGCGTCTAGTAGTGGTTCCCTCTCTAAGAACAAAATAGCTGCGGAGGCTTGGAGCTTAATTAATGATGTCATCGAGGCCACACAGCACGTAAGGGTGAGGAGCAATCCTCTCAAAGGCGTGGTAGAGGCATTCCACTCCGAGTTAACTTTGGCCAAGGCACTTGGAGACATGATTACTATTCTTACGGAGATGCGCAAGGAACAGAAGGAATTCTACCACGTCCAAGCTATCCAAGCTCCACCCCAAGTTCACCAAATTGAAGGTCCCCTTAGGATATGTGGCTTGTGTTCTAGCACCGCACATTACACTTATCAGTGCCACTAAATACAAGAGGACTATACTCTTGCAGTGGCCAATGTTAATTATAACAATAGTCCACCTTACCAATTGTTCATACCCTGGGTCGAGCTGTCCGACCCGGGATAAATCGACCGACCTCTTCAGGTCAGAACTACCCGACCTCTTTAAAAGAGTTCGGCCAAGTCACCAAGAAAGCCCAGAAAAGGGCCCAACCAGAGGAACACGACCCAAAACCAAAGGCAACTCAAGCCTAGAGAGATAAGGGAAGTTTCCACAGAGATAAAGATAACTCCACTCGAAGATAAGATAAGATAACTATCTTATCTCCAGGAAAAGATCACTCTACAACATTATAAATACAGTGGAGCACCCAGGTATAACTCATACTCTGATTCTACTAAAAACCTGCTTAATACCCTTGCTAACTTAAGCATCGGAGTCCCTTGCAGGTAACACCACCCTCCGGTGACGAAGGATCAACGGCACCCTTAGTCCAACAAGTCGTACGTGATAGCTCTGGCCACCACCCACAAGTCGGACACATCAGCGCCGACCAGCACAGAAGATCTCGTCCGAGATCGACCTACAGTTTCAGGTAACCCTCGGAACATTAGCGCCGTTGCCAGGGACCTGGAAGTCATTCCATCATCATGGCGGACAATCTTGACAACGACCACAATTCTGATTTGGAGAACAAAACGCCGCATAAGAACGCGGATGTCACACTAGATGATACTTCTCAACCGAACGAAGATAAGAATTTGCCAAGCACGGGAGTCATAGAGGCACTTCAAGATCGACTAAAACAACTCGAAAAAGAAGTCGAATATCAACGGGAAGCCGAGAGAGTCCTATGAAGGGAAGCTAGGCGACGCTAAGAATTAGAAGACAAGCTCCTAAAGCTTGAAGCCAATCTCAAAGCTAAAACAACTCGATCCAGCCACAAAGACAGCCCCCGCAAAGACCAAGACCCATTCATCAAAGTGATCATGAAGGCCAAAATCCCAAAAGACTTCAAACCTCCTGACATGACTCCGTACGATGGTACATCAGATCCCAGCCATCATCTCAGTAATTTCAGAAGTAGAATGTATCTCACCGATGCCTCAGATGCGGTTCAATGCAAAGCTATCCCGACTACCTTGACGAAGACAGCAATTAAGTGGTTCGACAACCTGCCCCCTAGGTCCATCTCAAGCTTTGACGACTTAGTCAAGAAGTTTCTAGCTAGATTCTCCATCCAGAAGGACAAAACCAAACATGCCCTGAGCCTATTAGGGATCAACCAAGGAGATCGGGAAAGTCTTCGCAACTACATGGAAAGATTCAATAAAGCATGCCTGGACATACAAAGTCTGCCAACAGAAGCAGCCATTATAGGTCTCATTAATGGCTTACGAGAGGGACTTTTTAGTCACTCCATATCGAAAAAACATCCCACAACTCTGAACGAAGTACAAGAACGAGCAGAGAAATACATCAACATGGAGGAAAACTCTCGACTAGGAAAGACCTCAAAGTCTGAATTGTCCTACTCCTCCCGAGATAAGGATAAAGAGTCCAAGAAAAAAGAAGATCAGCATGGAGAAAAGATCAAGAAATACCACAATTACACCCCTCTTCGGGTGTCTCTTGTAAATGTTTATCGAGAAGTATGCCATACTGAAAAGATACCCCCACCTCGCCCACTTAAAAGCAAGAAAGGAGGAGGAAATCAGACAAAATACTGCGAATACCATCGAATCTGTGGACATCCCACCAACGAGTGCTTCGATTTGAAGAATGTCATAGAAGAATTGGTAAGAGAGGGAAGACTAGATTAGTACTTAGCCAGCAAAATAGATGACCTAAGAAAAAGAAGAAGGGACGAAGAGGTCGGGCGAACTGAACGACCACCTCATACCCCGGAAAGACATATCCACATGATACACGGAGGATTTGCGGGAGGAGGAATCTCTAAATCATCTCGCAAAAGACATCTTAAAGAAGTATATCATGTCGAGGGAGGAGAAGGAGCACCCGACCTCCCTACTATCACTTTCACTAAAGAAGACGTAGCTGGCGTCATCTCAGGCCATGATGATCCCATGGTCATCACTATCATATTGGCCAACGCTAATCTCCACCGCACAATGGTGGACCAGGGAAGCTCGGCTAACATATTGTTCAAAACCGCTTTCGACAAACTTGGCTTAGAGGAAAAAGAACTCAGAGCATATCCAAACAGTTTATTCGGACTAGAAGACATTCCAATCCAACCACTTGGATACATCTCACTACACACAACCTTTGGAAAAGAAAACCGGTCAAGGACACTCAACATAGGCTACATCGTGGTCGACGTGAGTACAGCTTACAATGCCCTGATAGGTCGGACAACGCTAAATCAGCTCGGCGCGGTAGTCTCGACTCCACATCTGTGCATGAAGTTCCCAACCACAGAAGGGATTGCTATGATAAAAGCAGACCAGAAGACAGCGCGCCGCTGTTACAACGAAAGTCTGAACCTTAGAGGCAAAGGAGAAGAAATCCACACCATCGAACTCGGGAGAGTTTGAGGGCGGGAAGAACTTCGTCCACAACCTGAAGGCGAGACAAAAAAAGTCCAGATCGGAGATATCCCAGATAAAACGACCAATATTGGTACAATCCTAAAAGGAGACGTAAAGGAGTCCCTCATACAGATCTTAAGAGATAATGTCGACCTCTTTGCATGGAAGGCCGTAGATATGCCGGGCACAGACCCCAAGCTAATGTGCCACAAGCTGGCAGTATACCCAGGATCTCGGCCAGTACAGCAGAGACGTAGAAAGCTCGGGCCAGAACGATCCCAAACTTTGGAAGAGCAGGTACAAGCTCTACTGGAGGCAGGATTCATAAGGGAAGTCAAGTACCCAATATGGCTAGCTAACGTCGTCTTGGTGAAAAAATTAAATGGGAAGTGGCGGATGTGCACCGACTACACCGATCTCAACAAAGCTTGCCCAAAAGATCCTTATCCACTCCCAAGTATCGACGCTCTGGTGGATGCCTCCTCCGGATACAAATACCTCTCATTTATGGACGCCTATTCGGGATACAATCAAATCCCAATGTACCCACCTGATCAAGAAAAAACCTCATTCTTAACCTCAAAAGCAAACTACTACTACGTCGTCATGCCATTCGAACTCAAAAATGCAGGAGCCACTTATCAAAGATTAATAAATAAAGTCTTCACAAACCATATCGGGAAAGTCATGGAAGTATACGTGGACGACATGTTAGTAAAGACACAAAGCAAGGAATCATTACTATCCGACCTCACCCAAGTATTCAAAGGCATGGCATGCGACTTAACCCTGGAAAATGCACCTTCGGAGTAGAAGCTGGCAAATTCTTAGGTTTCATGCTCACACAAAGAGGAATCAAGGCAAATCTGGATAAATGCTGGGATATACTCGACATAAAGAGTTTGACCTGTGTCAAAGAGGTACAACAACTCAATGGAAGATTGGCGGCCTTGTCCAGATTCCTAGCCGGATCATCAATAAGATCTCTCCCCTTCTACGCCACTCTAAGGAAGGGAAAAAGGTTTGAATGGACAACGGAGTACGAACAAGCTTTCCAGGATTTTAAAAGGTTCCTGGGACAACCACCTATTCTAACTCGGCCACGGGAAGGAGAACCACTTGTATTGTACCTCGTAGTAGGAAATCGGGCAGTAGCTTCAGCACTGGTCAGAGAGGACAAAAGTGGACAACAACTTATATACTTCATCAGTAAAGCACTACAAGGGTCCAAACTGAACTCCCAAAAATAGAAAAATTCGCCTATGCTCTCATACTAACATCTCGACGACTACGCCCATATTTCCAAGCCCACATCATCAAAGTTCGGACCAACCAGCCCATAAAAGGCATTTTGCAGAAAACAGATTTAGCAGGAAGAATCTTACAGTGGGTAGTCGAGTTATCCGAATTCGACCTTCAATATGAAGCTCGGACCGCCATCAAATCACAGTATCTGGCCAACTTTATTGCAGAGTTTATTAACACTCCAAAAATCCCCACAGAATGGAATCTCTACATAGACGGCTCCTCGAACAAAACCGGAAGTGGCACAGGTGTGATAATAGAAAGCAACTAGGGAACCTAAATCGAACTTTCCTTCAAATTCAGGTTCTCTGCTTCAAACAACCAAGCCGAATATGAGGCATTACTATCCGGTTTGAAGTTGGCTAAGGAGGTCGGAGCTCAAAAACTTATCATCTTCAATGACTCACAAGTAGTCACCTCACAAATAGCAGGAAGCTATCAAGCCAAGGATCCGACCATGAAAAAGTACTTGGATAAAACCAAGGAACAACTCGGACAACTCGGGGAATATGAGGTCCGCCAAACCAGGGGGCAACAATAGAAGCCTCATTCAGGAGATACTACAGAACCCGTCAATTTCGGAAGAAGAAAAGGTCCTAGCCATAACCGGTCTGGATCAAGGATGGATGACTCCCATAATTAACTACCTCAAAACAAAAATACTCCCTGCAGATAAGAAGGAGGCAAAGAGGTTAAAACGGGAGGCACAATACTACACCATCAAAAACAATACTCTATACAAGAGAGAGATTTCAACACCACTGTTAAAATGTGTGCCGACTTCCAACACAAAGGAAGTTTTAGAAGAAATACACAGTGGCATCTGTGGCAACCATCTCGGAGCACAAGCTCTCACCAAAAAAGTACTCTGAGCTGGATTCTATTGGCCAACTTTATAAAAGGAAGCAACAGAGTTCGTAAAGACATGTCCACCATGTCAGAAACATGCTAATTTCCAGATCGCCCCACCAGAAGAACTTATCAGCGTAACCTCATCCTGGCCATTCGCAAAATAGGGACTCAACCTCCTTGGGCCCTTCCCCCAAGGATCAGGACAGGTCAAGTTCCTCATCGTTGTGGTAGATTATTTCACAAAGTGGATTGAGGCAGAGCCCCTAGCTAACGCCACTACTCAAAGAAGTCGAAAATTCCTATATAGAAACATTGTCACAAGGTTTTGGGTTCCATAATCCATTACCACAGACAATGGCACTCAAAATTGGTGGCCGACTTAAAAATAAGGCACCAATTCATGTCCGTAGAATACCCCTAGGCCAATGGACAGGCAGAAGCCGCCAATAAAGTTATATTATCCGGGCTAAAACAGAGATTACAGGATGCAAAGGGAGCCTGGGCTGAAGAGCTCCCCCAAGTCCTATGGGCATATCGGACAACTCCACACTCCACGATAGGGGAGTCACCCTTCCGACTAGCTTATGGAATGGAGGCAATGATCTCATTAGAAGTTGAAGAAGGGTCCCCCAGAATGATCTTCTACAGTGAAGAGTCCAACTCCCAACTTCAAAAAGAAGAGCTCAACTTACTTTCAGAAATACGGGAAAGAGCTTAGATCAGGGAGGCGCCGCTAAAACGTCGAATGGCCTTAAGATACAATCAAAAGGTAGTACAGTGAATTTTTGCCAACAACGACCTCATCCTAATCCGAAATGATATCGGAACAAGTCGACCTGGAGAGGAAAAACTCGCGGCAAACTGGAAGGGACCCTACCGAGCCATAGAAGTACTCAGAAAGGGCTACTACAGCCTGTCCGAACTCGAGGGACGAGAGCTGCCAAGGTCATGGCACGCCTGCAACCTAAGAAGGTATTATAGTTAGGAGGTAATAAAGATCTTAGGAAAAGGTGCACTCTTTTTCCTGAAAAGGTTTTTTAACGAGGCGCCGAACCAAGATCTATGAACTACCTGACTTAGAAGGATAAAAGCACCCACATGTATATATTTGCATATTTTCTATTTTGAATAAAGTTTTTACAAATTTTCTATAAATCCTCTTTATCAAGACGCATTAATCTGAAATGCAAGAATTCATCACCCGATTATAAAGCTACAGATCGGCAAAAGTGAAAACCAAAACTCACTGCTCGATCATGATAAAGCCGGCAAAGATGAAAATCGAATTCATCAAATGTCAAGCGAAGATTAAAATCGGCAAGATGAAAAGTGATAAAAATAGAATAATGCAAGAAGTTATAAAAAGCGATCCATGAATATAGACATGACGAGGTCTGAAACAAAAAATGGATTGCTAGAAATAACTTAGAATGGACCGACTTAAAAGAAGTCGGACCATATCAAAGCGACGAAAAGTTATAAAAAGTAACCCATAAAAAAGAGGCTTGGCCAGCCCTGAAAATGGAGTACTAGAAATAACTTAGAAGGGACCGACATGATAAAGTCGGTCCAACAAAACTACAAAAAGTTATAAAAAGTAATCCATAAAAAGAGACCTAACAAGGTCCAAATAAAATGGATTACTAGAAATAACTTAGAAGGGACCGACGTGATGAAGTTGGCCCGACAATACTACAATAAGTTATAAGGAAGTAATCCATAAAAAGAGACCTGAAAAGGTCCAAATAAGATGGACTACTAAAAATAAAGGACCGACATGATGAAGTCGGCCTAAAAAGCTACAAAGTTATAAAAAGTCATCCATTAAAAGAGACCTAACAAGGTCCAAATAAGATGGATTACTAAAATAACTCGAAGGACTCAGCAAAAAGATTCAACACGACAGGAGGCGTGTGCTAAATGGGACACAACTCAACCTACAGAAAGCCACGACCCCACCAAACAAGTAGTCTATGGGAGCACTGAGAAAGAATAAGTCGAAAAGAACTAACCTCAGAAACTTTGTTTCAACTAATACAGAAAGTAAAAGTCATCGAAAGAGGTCGGACAACAAGAGTCCAACATTCTAAGGATTCCTGAAAATTCTAAACAACACTGCAGACAAGCATATCGCAAAGGAGCAAAGCTACTATGATAAAAGGCTCAAGAGGCCACCCAAGAGTCGACCTCAAAAAGCTCAAGAAGCTACTTTGTTTTTCTACATAGAGTTGCTATAGAAAAGCAACCAAAATACCCAAGTCAAGATCACAAGTTACAAAAATATAGAGTTCAAAAGCCCACAGACCGGGCTATACACAAATACATCAAAGAAAAAATTATAAAGGATCCAAAGACTCCCCAGTAGCGGTATCTCGGGGTAAAGGAGGACGAGTCTGAAGGGGTATCGCATCTACAGTCCCATCATCCCGATTCAGGATCTGGACATCAGGGTCGGACTCGGGTTGGCCAACCTCAACTGCTGGAATTGAAGAAGGTAGGGCAACAGAGGCTTTGGCAGATGGCACAGGAGGAGGGTCTACATCTATATCATCATCATCCGAGCCATCAGGGACAATCTTACCATCCACTATAGTATTGTCCAAGCTGAATAGGGTAAGGTCGAGCTTGGGCGCAAGAACTCGAACCTGAGCCTTCAAATTCTCATAAGCAGCATTTACGCTACCTACAAGATGACCCTGGAGCTCAGTATAGTCGGCCTCGGCAGATTTCAACCTTTCCCTGAGCTCTATCATCTCCCAATAAGTTAGGACATAGCTCTCATTATGCTTCAATGCC
The DNA here is from genome assembly GCF_059453495.1 of Arachis ipaensis. Taxonomy (NCBI): domain Eukaryota; kingdom Viridiplantae; phylum Streptophyta; class Magnoliopsida; order Fabales; family Fabaceae; genus Arachis; species Arachis ipaensis. The sequence continues at coordinate 64,882,300 of NC_142439.1, read as the reverse complement.
ATCTCCTCAGCCAAGTTCGCAGAAGCCACCGCAGCAGTAGCCTGAGTCTTCTCACCCTCCAACTCTTTTTCCAGCTTCGCCACCTTCACCTCAAGCTCCTCCTTCAACCCCTTGATTCTGTCGAACTCTGATTTAGCCTCCTCCATAAAAGCCTTTGTTGCATGAATGGGAAGATCCTGGGCAGTTTGATATAAAGCCGCCCCCATATGCGCCATCTTAATACTGCTCCGAGTAATAAAGTCCCAATGACGAAGAAGAGAGACATCGTCAGTAGGAACAACACTGTAAGGAGCAATCTGCTGATCAACAAACCCAACGGCATCAAAGTCAAGGGCATCCAAATTGAAGGGCTCAACAGTCCTCTATTTTTTTGGAGGAGGGCCAACAGTAGAAGAAGTAGCAGCAGAAGTCGGGGGAGGATCATCCAAATGGACCTGAGGAGTTGGAATCATCCTCTTCGGCCTAGTAGAGCTCAAGATCGGCTTTTTAAGAGGAACTTGAGAAGATCCTTCCCCTGCAGCTTTAGCCGAGATGTTCTGGGTGGCGGTGGCCTTCCTCGCCTTCTTAAAGGCTTTCATGGAATCATTGGTCTTTGCCATCTCTGAAAAAATAAGTCGACCAAAAAATAGGTTACAAACTGGAAGGAAAAGAAACAAAAGCAAATAAAACAAAGTAAAAGAAGTCGGTCACTACCCAACTCAGCTCGGATAAGAGAGGGGTCCCCCAAAAATTTCTTTGTATCGAGATGGGGAAGTTGCCCCCAAATATCTTCCAACACAGTCATAAAAGCCTGCTCGACCTCATTAAGCATCTCCCACGAGTATCGAGACACGACAACATTCTTTTGCCAACACAAGGGGAAGGCAGGTTCATTATTCGACTCTAAGAAAATTGGTCGAGCTCCCTCAACAGCTCGGACCTTAAAAAAGTAATTCTTAAAGTCCCTAAAGGACTCATCATACATAGCAAACACTTTATGTCCTTGAGCAGACCGAAAAAAAATCTAAGAAGCTTTCTTTTTTGAAGAGATCCCGGGCTTAGTCAAAACAAAAAGATAAAGAAAGAGAGTTTGAGAAGGTTTGACATCCAACCCTTGGCAAAGAAACTGAAAGATCTTGATAAAGCCCCAGGAGTTCGGATGGAGCTGGGATGGGGCTACATTACACGACCACAAAAAGTCGGTCTCAAAGGATGTAAAAGGAAGGGTGATGTTCATTTGGCTGAAAAAGTAGTCGTAAGCATAAAAGAAAGGGCATTCCCCATAGGTCAGAGCAGGAAAGCAAACCCTTTCATCGGAGTCAGGCGTTACCAATTCATAGTTTTTCTCCTGATCCCTACTACTACAGATTTGGTGATGTTTTCTAAGCTCTGCACAGAACTCAGAATTAACTACGGAAACACACATCAGGACGAGGGAGTCCAGCCAGTCAGACATACCCTCAGGGACCTTGAAAGATGTCTCGACAATATTTTTTCGAGAAGACATGGTCAACCAGCCCTACAGCAAAGAAAAAAAGAGAGGGATTACTAAATAAACAACTAGGGCATAACAAAAATATCTCAGACAAAAACAGATACAATAGTGATGATCGGATAATTTATACGCTTTTTCGCACTGTTTTTACATAGTTTTCAGTATATTTTAGTTAGTTTTTAGTATATTTTTATTAGTTTTTATGAAAAAATCACATTTCTGGACTTTACTATGAGTTTGTGTATTTTTCTATGATTTCAGGTATTTTCTAGCCGAAATTGAGTGACTTGAGCAAAAATCTGATTCAGAGGCTGAAAAAGGACTGCAGATGCTGTTGGATTCTGACCCTCCTGCACTCGAAATAGATTTTCTCGAGCTACAGAAGCCCAATTGGCGCGCTCTTAATTGCGTTGGAAAGTACACATTCTGGGCTTTCCAGCAATATATAATAGTGCAGACTTTGCTCGAGTTTTGATAACGCAAACTGGCGTTTAAACGCCAACTTTCTACCATATTCTGGCGTTTAGCATTAAAGCTGGAGTTAAACGCCCAAACTGGCACCAGAGCTGGCGTTTAACTCCAAGAAAAGTCTCTACATGTGAAAGCTTCAATGCTCAGTTTAAGCACACACCAAGTGGGCCCGGAAGTGGATTTCTGCATCATTTACTCATTTTTGTAAATCCTAGGTTACTAGTTTATTATAAATAGGACCTTTTACTATTGTATTTGAGAGTCTTGGTTATTCTGGTTTCCCCTCTGGGGCCGAAGCCAATGAACACCATTATCACTTATTTATTTTCCACGGTGGAGTTTCTACACCCCATAGATTAAGGTGTGGAGCTCTGTTGTTCTTCATGAATTAATGCAATTACTACTGTTTTTCTATCCAATTCAAGCTTATTCTTGTTCTAAGATATTCATTCACACACAAAAACATGATGAATGTGATGATTATATGACACTCATCACTATTCTCACCTATGAACGCGTGCTTGACAACCACTTCCGTTCTACATGAAAACAAGCTTGAATGCATATCTCTTAGCCTCGAGATAAGAGTCTTCGTGGTATAAGTGATGACAAGTCATCTTAGCCTAGTTTCACTAGTCTTCTTCTTTTGTTTTCAATAGATTTTATGCATTTTCTTGAGCCATAAGTAAGCCAATTGGGTAGAATTTCATGTTTCCTTTGATTCAATCAACCATGGATAAATTAATACATTTTCATGAGATTTTGTGTTATAATTGTCATATATTATGAAAGAATAACAATCTCATGATTTTGAGCATAGCTTTGATGTCTTTGATTGATTGATGATAGGTGAAAAGAGCTTTGAAGAAGGTTGAAGAAAGAAGGAATGGCAAAGAGCAAGAGAGAACAAAAAGCTTGAGCCAAAGCTTGCCTCAAACTTTAGCTCAAACTTTAGGAGGAGCTTGACTACACCCTGGAGGGAGCAAAAGCTTGCGCCAACGTTTGACCTCAAGCTTTTAGGCAAACGTTGGCGCCACAACAAGCACACCCAGGGAGCAAAAGCTTGTGCCAACGTTTGACCTCAAGCTTTTAGGCAAACGTTGGCGCCACAACAAACACACCCAGGGAGCAAAAGCTTGCGCCAATGTTTGCCTCAAGCTTTTAGGCAAACGTTGGCCAAGAGGCATGCAAGGGAGGATCCACGTTTGGCTCAAAGTTTGACCTCAAACTTTGGCTCAAACGTGGATGACAGCATGGAAGGCAAGCTGATATGAAAAGCTTGAGTCAAAGTTTGCCTCAAACTTTGACTCAAGCTTTAATAGTTCATGGCCCGGTTCACAAGTGGGTTTCTCTCCAACTCCAAGAGCAATCAACAAAGGCTTTTGTCAACCCAATTCCATCAAGAGCAAAGGCCCAATTCAAGGCTTGAAGATCATTTGAAGAGAGTGTATAAATAGCTTAGAATTTAAGTTTTTGAGGAGCTTTTTCCATTTTAGTTTTGCTGAGTGATTTTGGGAGAGCTTTTGGTTAGGAGTTATTTGGAGATTCTAAGTCTTGGGGAAGGAGAATTGAATTCTCTTTCTCTTAGTTTTCTTAATTTCAATTTCATTTACACTTTGTTTGAATCTTGGGTGTTGGAGAATTGAAGGAATTCTGTTTCAATCCCATCCTGAGATCTCTCTATTTTATTTACTGCACTTTTTGAGAAATCAATATTTGAATTCCTTTCTTCTACTGCTTGATCTTTACTTTTCTTGCAATTGAATTCTGAATTTGGATCTACGAAGGCATTGAGATCTAGACTTGGTTATCTAGTCTCTTGGGTCCTGAGATCTGGAGTTTTCATTTTAATTTCTCTGTTGAATGCGTCTCCAAGTTTATTTACATTACCAGTTGAGATCTGTTTCATTTTAATTCCTTTTCTACTTTTCTGTTTATCGCAATTTACTTTTCCTTGTCTGATTTATGCAAATCCAATTTCCAATTCCCGTTATAATTCAAGCCATTTACATTTCTTGCACTTTAAGATTCTGCAATTTACATTTCTTGCGTTCTAAGTTCTGCCATTTAATTTCTTGTTCTTTAAGATTCAGCACTTTTATTTTCTGTTCTCTTTACTTTATTGCAATTATCCCTCTCCCTTTAATTTTCATGCAATTTAAATTTCAGTTAATTACAAATCACTCAACCAATACTTGATTCGCTTGGCTAAATCAACCACAAAAACTAAAATTGCTCAATCCTTCAATCCCTGTGGGATCGACCTCACTCACGTGAGTTATTATTAGTTGATGCGACCCGGTATACTTGCCGGTTAGATTTGTGTGTTTGGAATTCGTTTTTCAACAAATTTTCCCATCAATAAGCTAGAATAAATTGGCAGCATTCTTGAGATCCGGAAAGTCTAAACCTTGTCTGTGGTATTCCGAGTAGGATCTGGGATGGGATGACTGTGACGAGCTTCAAACTCGCGAGTGTTAGGCGTATTGACAGATGTAAAAGGATCAATGGATCCTATTCCAACATGAGTGAGAACCGACAGATGATTGGTCGTGCGGTGACAGCGCATTTGGACCATTTTCACTGAGAGGACAGACGGTAGCCATTGACAACGGTGATCCCCCAACATACAGCTTGCCATGGAAGGGAGTACGCATGATTGGATGAAAGCAATAGGAAAGCAGAGGTTCAGAAGTAATAAGCATCTGCATACGCTTTTCTGAAATCCTACCAATGAATTACATAAGTACTTCTATCTTTATTTTATGTTTTAATTATATTTTACTCATCAAAACCTCAATACCATTTGAATCTGCCTAACTGAGATTTACAAGGATGACCATAGCTTGCTTCAAGCCGACAATCTCCGTGGGATCGACCCTTACTCTCGTAAGGTATTACTTGGACGACCCAGTACACTTGCTGGTCAGCTGCACGGAGTTGTGTGAAAAGTGTGCGATCACGATTTCGTGTACCAAGTTTTTGGCGCCGTTGTTGGGGATTGTTCGAGTTTGGACAACTGACGGTTCATCTTGTTGCTCAGATTAGGTAATTTTATTTTATTTTAAGCTTTCATTTTTTTATTTTATTTTCGAAAACTTTTTTTTCAGAATTTTTAAGAATGAACTCTAGAGTTTCATGATGATCTGTTGAAGTCTGGCTGGCTGTGAAGCCATGTCTAATCCTTTGGACCGAGGTTTCAACTTATCATCACAAGAGCTTGTTGATATCTATCAATCTTTATGTTGAATGTAATGATCTGCTAAAGCTTGGCTGGCCATTGGCCATGTCTAGTGTTTTGGACCGAAGCTTTCACTGAAAGCTTGGCTGGCTAGTAAGCCATGTCTAATTCCTGGACCGGAGTTTTAGACTAATATTGCATGATTCTTGGAATTCTCATTAAGAATTTTGAATTCCTTATTTTCTTTTTCCAAATAATTTTCGAAAAAAATACAAAAAAATTTATAAAATCATAAAAACCAAAAAATTTTTTTGTTTGAGTCTAGTGTCAAATTTTAAGTTTGGTGTCAATTGCATGTCTTTCTTTTTCTTGCATTTTTCGAAATTTTATGCATTATGTTCTTTGTTGATCTTCAAGTTGTTCTTGATGATTTTCTTTGCTCTGATCTTTAAATTCTCCTGTTTGGTGTCTTTTGTTGTTTTTCATATGCATTTTCACATTGTTATTGTCCCTAGTATACAAACTTCTAAGTTTGGTGTCTTGCATGCATTATTTGTTTTGATCTTGATTTTCCATGTTTAGTTTCATTCTGTTGTTTTTCTCTCTCATCATTAAAAATTCAAAAATTTTCAAAATTATGTCTTTTCAAGTCAATAACCCTTAAAAGCATTGCATAGATCCTCTTCTTCAATTTTGGGCATGTACCCATGAAGTGTACCCTTCTTCCCTGCTTTAGTAAATATCCACTTATGAGCACTCTTTAAATGCTTATTTAGAGAATTTGTGCCATGTTTAGTAGGATGACAACCGTATTTTTTCTGGTAATGATTACATTTAGCTTGGTGCAGTCCCTTTGTCTCAGTTAACGGAAGTTGAGTAAAATGTTGCCAAACATACGATTTCTTTCCCCTTGTTCGAGCAGCTTCTGGATTCTCCATTTTTTCATCAGAATTTTCTTCATTAGCTTCTGGTTCAGCAGGAGTTGTGGCAGCATCAATAGCAGGAACAACATTTTCAGCTTCAATTTCCATTGTTTTATTCTCCTCCATAATTTCTGAAGGAATGCAATTATCTCCTCCTCCCATTGTTCGTTACCTAAACAAACAAAATCAAGAACAAATTCAACAATAATCAGCAAATCAGAAAGATAGAAATCTTATAATAAAACATGAAAAAACAAATCAGTAAATATATAGTAAACACAAGTAAAAATTTAGAAATCAGTACAAAATCAGTAACTAATTATCATAACAGATTCTTGTAAGGAATTGATGAGCATTTCTTGTGTTAGCACAAATGGGTGTCACCAATGTCACTAACAGATTCTTTCCTTTTTATATTATTCACTACGTTCCTGCTTTTTATCTACTATCACTTTTCATTACATCCTTAATCTAATCATTGTATCTGGATAGAAGGGATTGAGATTGTAATATTTAGTCATTTAATGTAACACAAGAAGATCAAATAGCCACCAATTATTAAAATGCAACTAATAAATCGTGATTACTTTGTAATAATCTCCCTAGCATGGGAGTTAAAGGTATGGTTAAATCTCCTGAATTAGAGGGCAAAGACCAAGTTCAACATATAAAATGGCTTACATACAAGTAATGATCAAGCAATCAACCAAACAAACAAAAATGATCATACAATAAAGAAAAAAAAAAGATGCTTACATACAATTAATCATCAACCAAACAAACACTAGAAGGCAGAATAAGGATTATACAATATCCAATCTTTCTCTTCACCATATTACACTAACAATCCCTCTTTGTCCTGTAGGCAGGGGATGATGCAACTTGAAAGAGTCACAAATGGCCAAACAATGCCAAACATATTAAACCAAGCTTTGCTTCATACTCTCAAAATATGAACATGTGAATGCGTGTGTGCAGCTTCATTGCGCAAAATACCAAAATGGTTAGTGCTGGATTACCTTAAACCAAGCTTTGCTTCATACTCTCATTCAGCAATTTTACTTTCTTGGCTGTCTCTGGATCTTCTGGTGCAGGTGAACCTTCGCTCTGATAAATGTTATGGTCCAATGTACCTGTACAATATAGTTCAGCTTAACTTGTCATATAAGAACAACTGAACAAGATAATCAGTAACTAATCAGCTAAACAAATCATTTAACACACATCAACACCCACACCTAATCAGTAAAGAATCAGTAAATCCATACCTACTCAGTAAAGAATTAGTAAACCCAGAAATCAGTAGTAAACAGTGAATCAGAACAAAAAATAAGCTAAACACACATCAACAGCCACACCTAATCAGAGTTCTAATAATGAAAATCAACACCTACAACCAAAATTCACAAATTCTATTTATCAAAAACCCTAATCCTTAATCAGAATATTAATGACATAATAAAATTAATTACTTACCTGAGCAGAAGACCTGAAAAGAAGACCGGAGAAGAGAGCAGAACAGAGGGAGCAGGACTAGCAGAGCAGAGCAGAGCAACGTCGCCGAGAAGCAGGGCAGCACCGTACATCGTCACTATCGTCCGTCGAACGAAGAGCTTCGGCGGTGACTGGGGTGAACACAGAGGGTTGTGAAGAGATGAGAAAGGGAGGAGTCGGCGATGCGTGGTGTGTGCCACGAAACTCGGAGTAGGCCGTGGGGAGAGAAGATGAGGTCAAGGTCACCGGATCGGCCTGCGCCGTGGGAGTGGCGACTGCCAGAGCCGGAGTGGGGCGTGGGGAGTGCCGGAGTGGGGACTTGGGGTGTGGGGGTGAGCCTCAATGGCTGAGGGGCGAGGGCTGAGGCGCTGAGCTGCTGAAGGAGGCACGAGGCAGTGAATGCGATGCGTGTTCTGTGTTGCCCTAGCCCCTAATTAGAAACCTCAAACCTGTACTGTAAGGCTGTAACGCGTTTGTGTGTGTGTGTAACGTGTATATGGCCGGGCCACCGGGCTGGGTCCGGGTGACCCGAGCCATGGCCCGGTCCCGGGTCCACTTCGGGTCACTTCGGGTCTGGGTCTTCGCGGCCCAAATTCCTTCGGGGCCAGTCCGGGTCTGTGCACCCCTAGTAGTTGTTTGGGAAAACTGATTATTAGTAAAGGAATGTGTATGTATGGTACAAATATGTGAGAATTGAAGGACCATAAATGACCTCAATTTGACTCTGAAGGAATCTGATATACCCAATAGCTTCTAACAACACTCTGTGTCAGTCTGCAAAAAAAGTAAAATATAAATACCACATACCATAAAATTTAAATCCTCCATAGTCATATAATAAAGCATTGTTTGAGTTTTCATAACCTGTATTCATAGTTTTCATAACCTGTATTCAGTCAATTTAAATCCTCTAATTAAATGTTAAGATGTTTCAGAGCTCATCTTAACACAATATTTAATTTGCTTTGCACAAGATCTCTTCATAACCCCAATTTTCAATCTCAGATCAGATCAGCCCAGATACATTTTCAATCCATTAAACATTCAGGAAACAGAAACATTGATAATTCACATACATTTAGATGCAAGAGAAAAGGTTTACCAGAACTTTCAAAGAATTACCTCTTCTACAAGATCCCCATCAATTCCTCTAACAAGTTCACACAGATTGTTTTCAGTAAATGATTCATTGATCAAGAAACTGATGTCCTTGTAACAAGGAGGATACTGTAGAAGAAAAGAGAGAGAAAAGAGTTAGAATTCACAGTTAGAATTTAGTAAGCACATGACATGATATGTGTATTTGTTAACAAAAATAAAAAAAATCAATAGATCCATAGTGCATACTTAGGAGCTTCAATTTATCTCAGAATTGTAATGTATCTTCTTTGTTCTATATAACAATACAAGCAAAAAATACCCTTCAAACACCCCAATAAAAATGTGCATTTTTGCCTTAAAATTTATTACAGGAAAGATCAAATTAAAGTAGGATATCAGGCATGAAGAACAGAAAACCACCATGCTCATCATTGCTCCTATGAGAAAAGCTATACTCATCATGAACAGGTTAAATGCCAAATGCTTTCCAGAGATGTTTAAGTTTGAAAATCAAAATTACTATCTCAGGTAGATGTAAGAGCAGTTTTCTTTTCCATACAATTCTAAACTCCTAAAGTAAAAGCAATAATGCAGCACCAATGACCAATCACCATCCAGAAAGTAATAGAAAATGATCCGCAATGGAATAATAAGCAGAGAATTAACATTGAAAGAACGCACCAAGTATAATCGCAAGTAAACAAAATCGATAAAGCTAGAAAAAACAAACCTTGATGCCAGATGCAGGATGAGAGGCGAGCAGAACCGCGACACAGAGAGAGGCGAGCAGCACCACGACCAGGGCTGGGTTGGAGAAGATGAGGCTGAGCAGAATTGCGACACAGAGAGAGGCGAGCAGCACCACAACCAGGGCTGGGTTTGAGAAGATGAGGCTGAGCAGAACCGCGACAAAGAGAAGCGAGCAGGACCACGACCAGGGCTGGGTTCGAGAAGATGAGGCGACGAGCACTGCGACAGAGAGAGGCGAGGAGCCCCACGACCAGGGCTGGGTTCGAGAAGATGAGGTGAGCAGCACCGCGATAGAGACAGGCGCGGAGCACCACGACCAGGGCTGGGTTCGAGAAGATGAGGTGAGCAGCACCGCGACAGAGACAGGCGACCAGGGCTGGGTCCGATCGCGATGATGAAGCTGGCGGCGCCTTAGCTTTTAGGGTTTGAGAGGGTTCGAGCGAGAAGATTAATTTTTAGGGTTTCATTGTTTTAGTTAGTGTGTAAGTTAGTAGTGTGTGTTGTTGGGTAGTAAAATTTGATAACTTAGAAAAAAAAGGTTAAGTGTGGGAAAAATAGGTGGGAAACTAAATTTTTGAGGAGGGAATTCTATTGGCACGTTTTCTTACGGTGCCAAAATACACAAGGAATAGCCACGCTTTTTAAGTGTACCGGTTTCTTTCTATGGCCACGCTTTTTAAGCATGGCAAAAACAAAGCGTGGCGAAATATCAAATCAGTGGCCACTCTCGTAAAAGCGTGCCGATTTCTCTCTATGAGTACGCTTTTTAAGCGTGGCAGTAAGAAAGCGTGGCCAAATTTTAAATAAGTGGCCACCCTTGAAAAAGCGTGCCAGTTGTCTTCTATGGCCACGCTTTTCAAGCGTGGCAAAAAAAAGCGTGGCCAAATCACAAATAATTGGCCATTCTCGCAAAAGCGTGTCCATAGACCACTTTTGGGCACGCTTTTAAAGCGTGGCAAGAAAAAAGGGTGCCGATAGGCCTTTTTTCTTGTAGTGGATGAATGTGCCTGACAAACACTCGCGTCTACTTGGGTTCGTGTGAATACGTGACTGGAAAGCACGAACCAACAGCTTTGTTTATACATCTCTCAAATGGCTAATCTGCAACTTCGTTGGGGACTTCTCGAGATACCAGTTCAGCCAATTTTCGGGGATATTAGGCTTTCCGTGGTATAGGCTAGAATCCAAAGAAGCAGCATTCTCTGATCTGGAAGATTCGACCTTGTCTGTGGCATTTTGAGTAGGATTGCCAGGAGAATGAACTGCTAGAGCTTCACCCTCCATCAGATTGGATGACCACGGCCAATGGCGTTTGATCTGAAAGCAGAGGAGATTAATGACCATGGCCCATGGCGTCAATCACATACAGCCTGCCATTGAAGAAATCACTCACAATAAAAAAAGATAGCAATACCAGGGTTAATTCAGAAAGGCAAAGCAATTCCAATCCTTCAATATATCCCTATTACTGATTCCTTTCAAATTCACAATCAAGCTGCATCTAAACATAAACCTTCTGATTCGCCTGACTAAGACTAGCAAGATAACCATAGCTTGCTTCAAACCACAATCCTCGTGGGATTGACCCTGACTCGCTCAGGTATTACTTAGATGACCCAGTGCACTTACTGGTACAATTGTACGAAGGTGTGGGGATTCGTGCACCAAATTTTTGGCACCGTTGCCGGGGATTGTTCAAGTTTGGACAAATCGACGGATTTTCTTGCTCCTTAGATCAGGTACTTTATTTCTTGATCATTTTTAATTGAGTCTTTTAACTGAGTCTTTTATTTTTATTTTTCTCTTCTTTGTTTTCGAAAAATTTAAAAACTTTTTTAAAAATATTTTTCTTTTCTTTTATTAATCTTTGTTTTTGGTTTGAGTCTTTTTGTTTATATTCTTGGTTAAATTTTCAAAATTTAGAGTCTTTGTTTTTATTCTTATTGCAATTTTCGATTTTTTGGTATCTTTCTTTCAAAAATTTTTCAAAAACAATTTCTTTGTTTAAATCTTGTGTCAAATCTTTAAGTTTAGTGTCTTCTTGTTATTTTTCTTTTAATTTTCAAAAATTTGTATTTAGTTCTCTAAAAATTTTAAGTTTGGTATTCTTTATGTGTTCTTGTGTTCTTTAAATTTCTTGCGTTTTGTTCTTTGTGTTCTTGTTAGTCTTCAAAGTTTTCTTGAGTCTTCTTTGTGTTTTGATCTTAATATTTTTAAGTTTGGTGTTTCTTTGTGTTTCCCTCCAAAATTTTCGAAAATAAGGAGCATTAGATCTAAAAATTTTAAGTTGTCTTTTACTTGTTTTTCTCTCTCCTCATTAAATCAAAAAATCAAAAAAATATCTTTTCTATCTTTAATTTAATCAAATTTTCGAAAATTCACAATAAAAATTCAGATTTTAATTTCAAAATTTTTATCTTATCTTATCTTAGTTTTAAAAATCAAAATTCAAATCTTTTAAAAATCATATCTTTTCAAAAATCTTATCTTTTTCAAAATCAAATTTTTATCTTTCATCAACATTCAAAATTCAAAAATTTTATCTTATCTTATTTCAAAATTCAATTTTCAAAATTTAAAAATTCGACTTTCAAATTTCAAACTTTAAAATCAAATAGTTTTCAAAAATCAAATTTCAAATCTTATCCTTTTCAAATCTTTTCAAACTTTTATCTTTTCTTTTTAATCTCAATTTTAAAATTTAATTTTTTTCAAATCTTTTTAATTTCTTTTCTTATATTTTCTAATTTCAAATTTTTAAATTCAAATCTTTTCTTACCTTATCTCTTATCTTATTTTAAATTCAAATCTTTTCTTAATTAATTACTTATCTTCTCTCTTCTCTTTTTCAAAACTTCATAACTAACTATTCTATCTTAATTTTCAAAAATTTCTTCTTCTTCTCTCTCTTCTATTTTCGGAAATTCACTAACTAATTTTCAATTCTTTTTAAATTATTAACCTTAATTTTTGAAAATAATAAATAAATAAAATAAAAACAAAAATATTTTTAATTCTTCTCTTTTCTATTTCTATTTCTTCTTCTACTTTTTCTACCTTTCTTTCTTCTTTCTTTTCTTCTACCTTTCTTCATCATGAACCAAAATGGGAATAAAGAGTTCAGAAGAACTCTGGGGTCTTATACAAACCCCACTGCTGACTTCTATGGAAGAAGTATTAGCATACCTGATATCAGAGCAAGTAGCTTTGAACTAAACCCTCAACTTATTACCATAATGTAGCAAACCTGCCAGTTTTCTGGACTTCCACAGGAAGAACCTACAGAATTCTTAGCAGATTTCTTAAAGATTGCTGACATAGTACACCATGAGGGAGTAGACCCAGATGTCTACAGACTATTATTTTTTCCTTTTGCTGTAAAGGACCAAGCAAAGAGGTGGTTGGATAACCAACCCAGATCTAGCTTGAAAACTTGGACACAGTTAGTAGACAAGTTTTTAAATCAATACTTTCCTCCAAGAAAGATGACCCAGCTGAGGCTGGACATCTAGGGCTTCAAACAAGGAGATAATGAAAATCTTTATGATGCTTGGGGAAGGTATAGGAGGATGCTAAAGAAATGTCCCACTGAAATATTTTCAGAATGAGTACAATTAGACATCTTCTATTATGGACTTTCAGACATGGCTAGAATGTCTTTGGACCACTCTGCTAGTGGTTCCATACACATGAGAAAGACCATTGAAGAAGTACAAGAGCTCATTGAGACAATTGCCACTAATCAACATCTGTACTCATCTGCTATGACTTCTATGAAAGGAGAGGTTAAGGCTATATCTACTGAATCTAACCCTCCAGAACAAGATAGCCCATTAACTCATCAACTACACGCCTTTGCCCAGCAAATACTGGAATTGCAAGAGGCTTTGCAAGAAACTCAGGCTTCTAACAGGAATGTAGAAGCCCAGTTGAGTCAAACAAGGCAGCAGTTATCTAAGCAGATAACAGAGGAATGCCAGGCTATCTGATAAACCCCAATTTTGTGGTTTATCTTGTGTAGAATTTGGGAGGTTTTATCGATATTTTCCATACTTACACGCACAAGAGGATTCAAACTGCTGGGATTGGCGCGTCAACAAGTGACGCATACGTGTGGCGGAGCAAGAACCCCATAGACGCGCACACGCGCCTTGCGCGTACGCGTGGATCGCAAAATGCAAGGGATGCGTACACGTGACCCACGCGTACGCGTGATGCTCAGCACGTGACCTCTTTAATGAAATCATGACTGGCGATTTCTGGAGAGCTGGAGGCCCAATTCCAAGCTGATTCTGCATAGAAAAGACCCAGGAATCTTAAGGGAAAGGGGGAGATCATTCATTACACACTTAGCACATAGTTTTAGAGAGATTTTAGTATTCTAGAGACAGAAAAACCTTTCCCCTCTCTAGATCTAGTTTGATTTGATCTTCTCTTGTTGAATTGTTGAATTGGATCTTGTTGATTTGAGTTTGGATAACTTAATTTGAATTCTCTAGTTTTACTTTTGTTAGATCTATTGTTGAAATTGAATTCTCTTATCATTTCCTTTGCTACTCATTTCATGAAGCTATGGATCTTGAATTTCTATTGATGCATTGATATTCTCCATGATTAATAGTATTGTTTGAGTTACTTCTCATTGATAATTGTTAATGGGTGCTTGTAATTTCCAATTGATTTACAATTTGAATATGTTATTTGTTAATGCATACTATGTGTTTGATGAAATGTTCTCTTTAATTATGGAGTAGTTTTTTTTACTCTTGGCCTAGGCTAAGGGAATTGGGTAAACTTGAGTCATTGGGTCTAATGGATTTGGTGATTTGAGAACCTTAATGGTCAAATTGATACCCATTGACACCAATCCATTACTAAGCCAATTAGTAGTTGGTTTGGGATTTATGAGTTGAGATTGAACAAGCCATTTAATGTATTTCAAGCTTAGGAGTAGATATTACGTACTTAAAGCTTTCTAGAGGTAGACTTAATGAGCTTGGTTCCTCATAATTGTCAAGATATGGTTGTTAGACAAGGATGGTGACCCCAATTCCCATGCCTAGCCAAGAGTTCTTTTTAGTATTCACATTTGAACCCAAAAATTCCAATTGCTTAGTTCTTGTTGTAGTTAGCTTAGTTACTTGCACTTTAAGATTGCTTGAACATGCTTTTTAACCCCGGAATTCTAACCAATATTGATGCACACTTTTGCCCATTCCTCGTGAGACAACCCGAAGTCTAAATACTTTGGTTAATTCTTATTTGGGATTTGTTACTTGTGACAACCAATCTAAATTTGATTTGAGGATTCATTGTTGGTTGAGAACTATACTTGCAACGAGAATTCTTGAGAATTTCTCTACTGACGATAACCCTTGCATCAAATTTATGGCGCCGTTGCCGGGGAATGGTTGCAATGTGTGCCTTGATGTTGGTTATGTGAATATGTGAATAGTGTAGATAGTTTACTTGCTTTCTATACCTTGTTTTTAGTTTAGATTTCTCTTATACATGAGCTATGACTCCCAAGTTTGATGACTTGGTCTCAACCGAATTCCAGCTTAGCCGAGCTTGACCCTGAGATTGAAAGAACTTTGTTGCATGCTCAACAGGTTAGGTGATGGTTGGACTATACGGATAGTGCTTCGACCTCCCTTGAGGAGCCTACCGAATCACTAGACGGAACCGAGAGTGACTTGGAGTCCATAACTTCTTATTCTTCTGTTGGCACCACTAATACATCTTCGCATTCCACAGGTGAACCTCATATGGCGGAGCCGTGTAGGATTACTTTGCACGAACAAGGGGCGCCAGACCTCATCCTTCCACCATTGCAAACGAGGTACCCCAATCTTGATCCAAACTTCGAGTTGAAGAATAGTTTGATCAACTTATTTCCCAAATATCATGGGCTTCTGGGTCAAGACACTATCAGACATTTGAGAGACTTCCAAGTTTCTTGTGCTACGGCTCGAAGGCATGGGGCCGATGAGATTTCCATTTTAGTCTTTGCCTTTCCCTTCTCTCTTGAAAGGAAAGCAAAAGAGTGGTTCTATTCCCAACTGGACGAGGTAGTGACCAATTGGGATTTCTTGAGAAGAGAGTTTTTAGACAAGTTCTTTCCACCAGAGAAGACCGACTACATCCGGAAAGAGATCTCGGGTATAATGCAAAAGGACCAAGAAACCTTGTATAAGTATTGGGTTCGGTTTAAGAGGCTCTTGGAATCCTACCCACACCATGGATTGAACACTCACTTGCTCTTTAGTTATTTTATCGGAGGTCTCTGTGCGGAGGGTAGGAAACTGTTGACCGCGTCTAGTAGTGGTTCCCTCTCTAAGAACAAAATAGCTGCGGAGGCTTGGAGCTTAATTAATGATGTCATCGAGGCCACACAGCACGTAAGGGTGAGGAGCAATCCTCTCAAAGGCGTGGTAGAGGCATTCCACTCCGAGTTAACTTTGGCCAAGGCACTTGGAGACATGATTACTATTCTTACGGAGATGCGCAAGGAACAGAAGGAATTCTACCACGTCCAAGCTATCCAAGCTCCACCCCAAGTTCACCAAATTGAAGGTCCCCTTAGGATATGTGGCTTGTGTTCTAGCACCGCACATTACACTTATCAGTGCCACTAAATACAAGAGGACTATACTCTCGCAGTGGCCAATGTTAATTATAACAATAGTCCACCTTACCAATTGTTCATACCCTGGGTCGAGCTGTCCGACCCGGGATAAATCGACCGACCTCTTCAGGTCAGAACTACCCGACCTCTTTAAAAGAGTTCGGCCAAGTCACCAAGAAAGCCCAGAAAAGGGCCCAACCAGAGGAACACGACCCAAAACCAAAGGCAACTCAAGCCTAGAGAGATAAGGGAAGTTTCCACAGAGATAAAGATAACTCCACTCGAAGATAAGATAAGATAACTATCTTATCTCCAGGAAAAGATCACTCTACAACATTATAAATACAGTGGAGCACCCAGGTATAACTCATACTCTGATTCTACTAAAAACCTGCTTAATACCCTTGCTAACTTAAGCATCGGAGTCCCTTGCAGGTAACACCACCCTCCGGTGACGAAGGATCAACGGCACCCTTAGTCCAACAAGTCGTACGTGATAGCTCTGGCCACCACCCACAAGTCGGACACATCAGCGCCGACCAGCACAGAAGATCTCGTCCGAGATCGACCTACAGTTTCAGGTAACCCTCGGAACATTAGCGCCGTTGTCAGGGACCTGGAAGTCATTCCATCATCATGGCGGACAATCTTGACAACGACCACAATTCTGATTTGGAGAACAAAATGCCGCATAAGAACGCGGATGTCACACTAGATGATACTTCTCAACCGAACGAAGATAAGAATTTGCCAAGCACGGGAGTCATAGAGGCACTTCAAGATCGACTAAAACAACTCGAAAAAGAAGTCGAATATCAACGGGAAGCCGAGAGAGTCCTATGAAGGGAAGCTAGGCGACGCTAAGAATTAGAAGACAAGCTCCTAAAGCTTGAAGCCAATCTCAAAGCTAAAACAACTCGATCCAGCCACAAAGACAGCCCCCGCAAAGACCAAGACCCATTCATCAAAGTGATCATGAAGGCCAAAATCCCAAAAGACTTCAAACCTCCTGACATGACTCCGTACGATGGTACATCAGATCCCAGCCATCATCTCAGTAATTTCAGAAGTAGAATGTATCTCACCGATGCCTCAGATGCGGTTCGATGCAAAGCTATCCCGACTACCTTGACGAAGACAGCAATTAAGTGGTTTGACAACCTGCCCCCTAGGTCCATCTCAAGCTTTGACGACTTAGTCAAGAAGTTTCTAGCTAGATTCTCCATCCAGAAGGACAAAACCAAACATGTCCTGAGCCTATTAGGGATCAACCAAGGAGATCGGGAAAGTCTTCGCAGCTACATGGAAAGATTCAATAAAGCATGCCTGGACATACAAAGTCTGCCAACAGAAGCAGCCATTATAGGTCTCATCAATGGCTTACGAGAGGGACTTTTTAGTCACTCCATATCGAAAAAACATCCCACAACTCTGAACGAAGTACAAGAACGAGCAGAGAAATACATCAACATGGAGGAAAACTCTCGACTAGGAAAGACCTCAAAGTCTGAATTGCCCTACTCCTCCCGAGATAAGGATAAAGAGTCCAAGAAAAAAGAAGATCAGCATGGAGAAAAGATCAAGAAATACCACAATTACACCCCTCTTCGGGTGTCTCTTGTAAATGTTTATCGAGAAGTATGCCATACTGAAAAGATACCCCCACCTCGCCCACTTAAAAGCAAGAAAGGAGGAGGAAATCAGACAAAATACTGCGAATACCATCGAATCTGTGGACATCCCACCAACGAGTGCTTCGATTTGAAGAATGTCATAGAAGAATTGGTAAGAGAGGGAAGACTAGATTAGTACTTAGCCAGCAAAATAGATGACCTAAGAAAAAGAAGAAGGGACGAAGAGGTCGGGCGAACTGAACGACCACCTCATACCCCGGAAAGACATATCCACATGATACACGGAGGATTTGCGGGAGGAGGAATCTCTAAATCATCTCGCAAAAGACATCTTAAAGAAGTATATCATGTCGAGGGAGGAGAAGGAGCACCCGACCTCCCTACTATCACTTTCACTAAAGAAGACGTAGCTGGCGTCATCTCAGGCCATGATGATCCCATGGTCATCACTATCATATTGGCCAACGCTAATCTCCACCGCACAATGGTGGACCAGGGAAGCTCGGCTAACATATTGTTCAAAACCGCTTTCGACAAACTTGGCTTAGAGGAAAAAGAACTCAGAGCATATCCAAACAGTTTATTCGGACTAGAAGACATTCCAATCCAACCACTTGGATACATCTCACTACACACAACCTTTGGAAAAGAAAACCGGTCAAGGACACTCAACATAGGCTACATCGTGGTCGACGTGAGTACAGCTTACAATGCCCTGATAGGTCGGACAACGCTAAATCAGCTCGGCGCGGTAGTCTCGACTCCACATCTGTGCATGAAGTTCCCAACCACAGAAGGGATTGCTATGATAAAAGCAGACCAGAAGACAGCGCGCCGCTGTTACAACGAAAGTCTGAACCTTAGAGGCAAAGGAGAAGAAATCCACACCATCGAACTCGGGAGAGTTCGAGGGCGGGAAGAACTTCGTCCACAACCTGAAGGCGAGACAAAAAAAGTCCAGATCGGAGATATCCCAGATAAAACGACCAATATTGGTACAATCCTAAAAGGAGACGTAAAGGAGTCTCTCATACAGATCTTAAGAGATAATGTCGACCTCTTTGCATGGAAGGCCGTAGATATGCCGGGCACAGACCCCAAGCTAATGTGCCACAAGCTGGCAGTATACCCAGGATCTCGGCCAGTACAGCAGAGACGTAGAAAGCTCGGGCCAGAACGATCCCAAACTTTGGAAGAGCAGGTACAAGCTCTACTGGAGGCAGGATTCATAAGGGAAGTCAAGTACCCAATATGGCTAGCTAACGTCGTCTTGGTGAAAAAATTAAATGGGAAGTGGCGGATGTGCACCGACTACACCGATCTCAACAAAGCTTGCCCAAAAGATCCTTATCCACTCCCAAGTATCGACGCTCTGGTGGATGCCTCCTCCGGATACAAATACCTCTCATTTATGGACGCCTATTCGGGATACAATCAAATCCCAATGTACCCACCTGATCAAGAAAAAACCTCATTCTTAACCTCAAAAGCAAACTACTACTACGTCGTCATGCCATTCGAACTCAAAAATGCAGGAGCCACTTATCAAAGATTAATAAATAAAGTCTTCACAAACCATATCGGGAAAGTCATGGAAGTATACGTGGACGACATGTTAGTAAAGACACAAAGCAAGGAATCATTACTATCCGACCTCACCCAAGTATTCAAAGGCATGGCATGCGACTTAACCCTGGAAAATGCACCTTCGGAGTAGAAGCTGGCAAATTCTTAGGTTTCATGCTCACACAAAGAGGAATCGAGGCAAATCTGGATAAATGCTGGGATATACTCGACATAAAGAGTTTGACCTGTGTCAAAGAGGTACAACAACTCAATGGAAGATTGGCGGCCTTGTCCAGATTCCTAGCCGGATCATCAATAAGATCTCTCCCCTTCTACGCCACTCTAAGGAAGGGAAAAAGGTTTGAATGGACAACGGAGTACGAACAAGCTTTCCAGGATTTTAAAAGGTTCCTGGGACAACCACCTATTCTAACTCGGCCACGGGAAGGAGAACCACTTGTATTGTACCTCGTAGTAGGAAATCGGGCAGTAGCTTCAGCACTGGTCAGAGAGGACAAAAGTGGACAACAACTTATATACTTCATCAGTAAAGCACTACAAGGGTCCAAACTGAACTCCCAAAAATAGAAAAATTCGCCTATGCTCTCATACTAACATCTCGACGACTACGCCCATATTTCCAAGCCCACATCATCAAAGTTCGGACCAACCAGCCCATAAAAGGCATTTTGCAGAAAACAGATTTAGCAGGAAGAATCTTACAGTGGGTAGTCGAGTTATCCGAATTCGACCTTCAATATGAAGCTCGGACCGCCATCAAATCACAGTATCTGGCCGACTTTATTGCAGAGTTTATTAACACTCCAAAAATCCCCACAGAATGGAATCTCTACATAGACGGCTCCTCGAACAAAACCGGAAGTGGCACAGGTGTGATAATAGAAAGCAACTAGGGAACCTAAATCGAACTTTCCTTCAAATTCAGGTTCTCTGCTTCAAACAACCAAGGCGAATATGAGGCATTACTATCCGGTTTGAAGTTGGCTAAGGAGGTCGGAGCTCAAAAACTTATCATCTTCAATGACTCACAAGTAGTCACCTCACAAATAGCAGGAAGCTATCAAGCCAAGGATCCGACCATGAAAAAGTACTTGGATAAAACCAAGGAACAACTCGGACAACTCGGGGAATATGAGGTCCGCCAAACCAGGGGGCAACAATAGAAGCCTCATTCAGGAGATACTACAGAACCCGTCAATTTCGGAAGAAGAAAAGGTCCTAGCCATAACCGGTCTGGATCAAGGATGGATGACTCCCATAATTAACTACCTCAAAACAAAAATACTCCCTGCAGATAAGAAGGAGGCAAAGAGGTTAAAACGGGAGGCACAATACTACACCATCAAAAACAATACTCTATACAAGAGAGAGATTTCAACACCACTGTTAAAATGTGTGCCGACTTCCAACACAAAGGAAGTTTTAGAAGAAATACACAGTGGCATCTGTGGCAACCATCTCGGAGCACAAGCTCTCACCAAAAAAGTACTCTGAGCTGGATTCTATTGGCCAACTTTATAAAAGGAAGCAACAGAGTTCGTAAAGACATGTCCACCATGTCAGAAACATGCTAATTTCCACATCGCCCCACCAGAAGAACTTATCAGCGTAACCTCATCCTGGCCATTCGCAAAATAGGGACTCAACCTCCTTGGGCCCTTCCCCCAAGGATCAGGACAGGTCAAGTTCCTCATCGTTGTGGTAGATTATTTCACAAAGTGGATTGAGGCAGAGCCCCTAGCTAACGCCACTACTCAAAGAAGTCGAAAATTCCTATATAGAAACATTGTCACAAGGTTTTGGGTTCCATAATCCATTACCACAGACAATGGCACTCAAAATTGGTGGCCGACTTAAAAATAAGGCACCAATTCATGTCCGTAGAATACCCCTAGGCCAATGGACAGGCAGAAGCCGCCAATAAAGTTATATTATCCGGGCTAAAACAGAGATTACAGGATGCAAAGGGAGCCTGGGCTGAAGAGCTCCCCCAAGTCCTATGGGCATATCGGACAACTCCACACTCCACGATAGGGGAGTCACCCTTCCGACTAGCTTATGGAATGGAGGCAATGATCTCATTAGAAGTTGAAGAAGGGTCCCCCAGAATGATCTTCTACAGTGAAGAGTCCAACTCCCAACTTCAAAAAGAAGAGCTCAACTTACTTTCAGAAATACGGGAAAGAGCTTAGATCAGGGAGGCGCCGCTAAAACGTCGAATGGCCTTAAGATACAATCAAAAGGTAGTACAGTGAATTTTTGCCAACAACGACCTCATCCTAATCCGAAATGATATCGGAACAAGTCGACCTGGAGAGGAAAAACTCGCGGCAAACTGGAAGGGACCCTACCGAGCCATAGAAGTACTCAGAAAGGGCTACTACAGCCTGTCCGAACTCGAGGGACGAGAGCTGCCAAGGTCATGGCACGCCTGCAACCTAAAAAGGTATTATAGTTAGGAGGTAATAAAGATCTTAGGAAAAGGTGCACTCTTTTTCCTGAAAAGGTTTTTTAACGAGGCGCCGAACCAAGATCTATGAACTACCTGACTTAGAAGGATAAAAGCACCCACATGTATATATTTGCATATTTTCTATTTTGAATAAAGTTTTTACAAATTTTCTATAAATCCTCTTTATCAAGACGCATTAATCTGAAATGCAAGAATTCATCACCCGATTATAAAGCTACAGATCGGCAAAAGTGAAAACCAAAACTCACTGCTCGATCATGATAAAGCCGGCAAAGATGAAAATCGAATTCATCAAATGTCAAGCGAAGATTAAAATCGGCAAGATGAAAAGTGATAAAAATAGAATAATGCAAGAAGTTATAAAAAGTGATCCATGAATATAGACATGACGAGGTCTGAAACAAAAAATGGATTGCTAGAAATAACTTAGAATGGACCGACTTAAAAGAAGTCGGACCATATCAAAGCGACGAAAAGTTATAAAAAGTAACCCATAAAAAAGAGGCTTGGCCAGCCCTGAAAATGGAGTACTAGAAATAACTTAGAAGGGACCGACATGATAAAGTCGGTCCAACAAAACTTCAAAAAGTTATAAAAAGTAATCCATAAAAAGAGACCTAACAAGGTCCAAATAAAATGGATTACTAGAAATAACTTAGAAGGGACCGACGTGATGAAGTTGGCCCGACAATACTACAATAAGTTATAAGGAAGTAATCCATAAAAAGAGACCTGAAAAGGTCCAAATAAGATGGACTACTAAAAATAAAGGACCGACATGATGAAGTCGGCCTAAAAAGCTACAAAGTTATAAAAAGTCATCCATTAAAAGAGACCTAACAAGGTCCAAATAAGATGGATTACTAAAATAACTCGAAGGACTCAGCAAAAAGATTCAACACGACAGGAGGCGTGTGCTAAATGGGACACAACTCAACCTACAGAAAGCCACGACCCCACCAAACAAGTAGTCTATGGGAGCACTGAGAAAGAATAAGTCGAAAAGAACTAACCTCAGAAACTTTGTTTCAACTAATACAGAAAGTAAAAGTCATCGAAAGAGGTCGGACAACAAGAGTCCAACATTCTAAGGATTCCTGAAAATTCTAAACAACACTGCAGACAAGCATATCGCAAAGGAGCAAAGCTACTATGATAAAAGGCTCAAGAGGCCACCCAAGAGTCGACCTCAAAAAGCTCAAGAAGCTACTTTGTTTTTCTACATAGAGTTGCTATAGAAAAGCAACCAAAATACCCAAGTCAAGATCACAAGTTACAAAAATATAGAGTTCAAAAGCCCACAGACCGGGCTATACACAAATACATCAAAGAAAAAATTATAAAGGATCCAAAGACTCCCCAGTAGCGGTATCTCGGGGTGAAGGAGGACGAGTCTGAAGGGGTATCGCATCTACAGTCCCATCATCCTGATTCAGGATCTGGACATCAGGGTCGGACTCGGGTTGGCCAACCTCAACTGCTGGAATTGAAGAAGGTAGGGCAACAGAGGCTTTGGCAGATGGCACAGGAGGAGGGTCTACATCTATATCATCATCATCCGAGCCATCAGGGACAATCTTACCATCCACTATAGTATTGTCCAAGCTGAATAGGGTAAGGTCGAGCTTGGGCGCAAGAACTCGAACCTGAGCCTTCAAATTCTCATAAGCAGCATTTACGCTACCTACAAGATGACCCTGGAGCTCAGTATAGTCGGCCTCGGCAGATTTCAACCTTTCCCTGAGCTCTATCATCTCCCAATAAGTTAGGACATAGCTCTCATTATGCTTCAATGCCATCTCCTCAGCCAAGTTCGCAGAAGCCACCGCAGCAGTAGCCTGAGTCTTCTCACCCTCCAACTCTTTTTCCAGCTTCGCCACCTTCACCTCAAGCTCCTCCTTCAACCCCTTGATTCTGTCGAACTCTGATTTAGCCTCCTCCATAAAAGCCTTTGTTGCATGAATGGGAAGATCCTGGGCAGTTTGATATAAAGCCGCCCCCATATGCGCCATCTTAATACTGCTCCGAGTAATAAAGTCCCAATGACGAAGAAGAGAGACATCGTCAGTAGGAACAACACTGTAAGGAGCAATCTGCTGATCAACAAACCCAACGGCATCAAAGTCAAGGGCATCCAAATTGAAGGGCTCAACAGTCCTCTGTTTTTTTGGAGGAGGGCCAACAGTAGAAGAAGTAGCAGCAGAAGTCGGGGGAGGATCATCCAAATGGACCTGAGGAGTTGGAATCATCCTCTTCGGCCTAGTAGAGCTCAAGATCGGCTTTTTAAGAGGAACTTGAGAAGATCCTTCCCCTGCAGCTTTAGCCGAGATGTTCTGGGTGGCGGTGGCCTTCCTCGCCTTCTTAAAGGCTTTCATGGAATCATTGGTCTTTGCCATCTCTGAAAAAATAAGTCGACCAAAAAATAGGTTACAAACTGGAAGGGAAAGAAACAAAAGCAAATAAAACAAAGTAAAAGAAGTCGGTCACTATCCAGCTCAGCTCGGATAAGAGAGGGGTCCCCCAAAAATTTCTTTGTATCGAGATGGGGAAGTTGCCCCCAAATATCTTCCAACACAGTCATAAAAGCCTGCTCGACCTCATTAAGCATCTCCCACGAGTATCGAGACACGACAACATTCTTTTGCCAACACAAGGGGAAGGCAGGTTCATTATTCGACTCTAAGAAAATTGGTCGAGCTCCCTCAACAGCTCGGACCTTAAAAAAGTAATTCTTAAAGTCCCTAAAGGACTCATCATACATAGCAAACACTTTATGTCCTTGAGCAGACCGAAAAAAAATCTAAGAAGCTTTCTTTTTTGAAGAGATCCCGGGCTTAGTCAAAACAAAAAGATAAAGAAAGAGAGTTTGAGAAGGTTTGACATCCAACCCTTGGCAAAGAAACTGAAAGATCTTGATAAAGCCCCAGGAGTTCGGATGGAGCTGGGATGGGGCTACATTACACGACCACAAAAAGTCGGTCTCAAAGGATGTAAAAGGAAGGGTGATGTTCATTTGGCTGAAAAAGTAGTCGTAAGCATAAAAGAAAGGGCATTCCCCATAGGTCAGAGCAGGAAAGCAAACCCTTTCATCGGAGTCAGGCGTTACCAATTCATAGTTTTTCTCCTGATCCCTACTACTACAGATTCGGTGATGTTTTCTAAGCTCTGCACAGAACTCAGAATTAACTACGGAAACACACATCAGGACGAGGGAGTCCAGCCAGTCGGACATACCCTCAGGGACCTTGAAAGATGTCTCGACAATATTTTTTCGAGAAGACATGGTCAACCAGCCCTACAGCAAAGAAAAAAAGAGAGGGATTACTAAATAAACAACTAGGGCATAACAAAAATATCTCAGACAAAAACAGATACAATAGTGATGATCGGATAATTTATACGCTTTTTCGCACTGTTTTTACATAGTTTTCAGTATATTTTAGTTAGTTTTTAGTATATTTTTATTAGTTTTTATGCAAAAATCACATTTCTGGACTTTACTATGAGTTTGTGTATTTTTCTATGATTTCAGGTATTTTCTAGCCGAAATTGAGTGACTTGAGCAAAAATCTGATTCAGAGGCTGAAAAAGGACTGCAGATGCTGTTGGATTCTGACCCTCCTGCACTCGAAATAGATTTTCTCGAGCTACAGAAGCCCAATTGGCGCGCTCTTAATTGCGTTGGAAAGTACACATTCTGGGCTTTCCAGCAATATATAATAGTGCAGACTTTGCTCGAGTTTTGATAACGCAAACTGGCGTTTAAACGCCAACTTTCTACCATATTCTGGCGTTTAGCATTAAAGCTGGAGTTAAACGCCCAAACTGGCACCAGAGCTGGCGTTTAACTCCAAGAAAAGTCTCTACATGTGAAAGCTTCAATGCTCAGTTTAAGCACACACCAAGTGGGCCCGGAAGTGGATTTCTGCATCATTTACTCATTTTTGTAAATCCTAGGTTACTAGTTTATTATAAATAGGACCTTTTACTATTGTATTTGAGAGTCTTGGTTATTCTGGTTTCCCCTCTGGGGCCGAAGCCAATGAACACCATTATCACTTATTTATTTTCCACGGTGGAGTTTCTACACCCCATAGATTAAGGTGTGGAGCTCTGTTGTTCTTCATGAATTAATGCAATTACTACTGTTTTTCTATCCAATTCAAGCTTATTCTTGTTCTAAGATATTCATTCACACACAAAAACATGATGAATGTGATGATTATATGACACTCATCACTATTCTCACCTATGAACGCGTGCTTGACAACCACTTCCGTTCTACATGAAAACAAGCTTGAATGCATATCTCTTAGCCTCGAGATAAGAGTCTTCGTGGTATAAGTGATGACAAGTCATCTTAGCCTAGTTTCACTAGTCTTCTTCTTTTGTTTTCAATAGATTTTATGCATTTTCTTGAGCCATAAGTAAGCCAATTGGGTAGAATTTCATGTTTCCTTTGATTCAATCAACCATGGATAAATTAATACATTTTCATGAGATTTTGTGTTATAATTGTCATATATTATGAAAGAATAACAATCTCATGATTTTGAGCATAGCTTTGATGTCTTTGATTGATTGATGATAGGTGAAAAGAGCTTTGAAGAAGGTTGAAGAAAGAAGGAATGGCAAAGAGCAAGAGAGAACAAAAAGCTTGAGCCAAAGCTTGCCTCAAACTTTAGCTCAAACTTTAGGAGGAGCTTGACTACACCCTGGAGGGAGCAAAAGCTTGCGCCAACGTTTGACCTCAAGCTTTTAGGCAAACGTTGGCGCCACAACAAGCACACCCAGGGAGCAAAAGCTTGTGCCAACGTTTGACCTCAAGCTTTTAGGCAAACGTTGGCGCCACAACAAACACACCCAGGGAGCAAAAGCTTGCGCCAACGTTTGCCTCAAGCTTTTAGGCAAACGTTGGCCAAGAGGCATGCAAGGGAGGATCCACGTTTGGCTCAAAGTTTGACCTCAAACTTTGGCTCAAACGTGGATGACAGCATGGAAGGCAAGCTGATATGAAAAGCTTGAGTCAAAGTTTGCCTCAAACTTTGACTCAAGCTTTAATAGTTCATGGCCCGGTTCACAAGTGGGTTTCTCTCCAACTCCAAGAGCAATCAACAAAGGCTTTTGTCAACCCAATTCCATCAAGAGCAAAGGCCCAATTCAAGGCTTGAAGATCATTTGAAGAGAGTGTATAAATAGCTTAGAATTTAAGTTTTTGAGGAGCTTTTTCCATTTTAGTTTTGCTGAGTGATTTTGGGAGAGCTTTTGGTTAGGAGTTATTTGGAGATTCTAAGTCTTGGGGAAGGAGAATTGAATTCTCTTTCTCTTAGTTTTCTTAATTTCAATTTCATTTACACTTTGTTTGAATCTTGGGTGTTGGAGAATTGAAGGAATTCTGTTTCAATCCCATCCTGAGATCTCTCTATTTTATTTACTGCACTTTTTGAGAAATCAATATTTGAATTCCTTTCTTCTACTGCTTGATCTTTACTTTTCTTGCAATTGAATTCCGAATTTGGATCTACGAAGGCATTGAGATCTAGACTTGGTTATCTAGTCTCTTGGGTCCTGAGATCTGGAGTTTTCATTTTAATTTCTCTGTTGAATGCGTCTCCAAGTTTATTTACATTACCAGTTGAGATCTGTTTCATTTTAATTCCTTTTCTACTTTTCTGTTTATCGCAATTTACTTTTCCTTGTCTGATTTATGCAAATCCAATTCCCAATTCCCGTTATAATTCAAGCCATTTACATTTCTTGCACTTTAAGATTCTGCAATTTACATTTCTTGCGTTCTAAGTTCTGCCATTTAATTTCTTGTTCTTTAAGATTCAGCACTTTTATTTTCTGTTCTCTTTACTTTATTGCAATTATCCCTCTCCCTTTAATTTTCATGCAATTTAAATTTCAGTTAATTACAAATCACTCAACCAATACTTGATTCGCTTGGCTAAATCAACCACAAAAACTAAAATTGCTCAATCCTTCAATCCCTGTGGGATCGACCTCACTCACGTGAGTTATTATTAGTTGATGCGACCCGGTATACTTGCCGGTTAGATTTGTGTGTTTGGAATTCGTTTTTCAACAAATTTTCCCATCAATAAGCTAGAATAAATTGGCAGCATTCTTGAGATCCGGAAAGTCTAAACCTTGTCTGTGGTATTCCGAGTAGGATCTGGGATGGGATGACTGTGACGAGCTTCAAACTCGCGAGTGTTAGGCGTATTGACAGATGTAAAAGGATCAATGGATCCTATTCCAACATGAGTGAGAACCGACAGATGATTGGTCGTGCGGTGACAGCGCATTTGGACCATTTTCACTGAGAGGACAGACGGTAGCCATTGACAACGGTGATCCCCCAACATACAGCTTGCCATGGAAGGGAGTACGCATGATTGGATGAAAGCAATAGGAAAGCAGAGGTTCAGAAGTAATAAGCATCTCCATACGCTTTTCTGAAATCCTACCAATGAATTACATAAGTACTTCTATCTTTATTTTATGTTTTAATTATATTTTACTCATCAAAACCTCAATACCATTTGAATCTGCCTAACTGAGATTTACAAGGATGACCATAGCTTGCTTCAAGCCGACAATCTCCGTGGGATCGACCCTTACTCTCGTAAGGTATTACTTGGACGACCCAGTACACTTGCTGGTCAGCTGCACGGAGTTGTGTGAAAAGTGTGCGATCACGATTTCGTGTACCAAGTTTTTGGCGCCGTTGCCGGGGATTGTTCGAGTTTGGACAACTGACGGTTCATCTTGTTGCTCAGATTAGGTAATTTTATTTTATTTTAAGCTTTCATTTTTTTATTTTATTTTCGAAAACTTTTTTTTCAGAATTTTTAAGAATGAACTCTAGAGTTTCATGATGATCTGTTGAAGTCTGGCTGGCTGTGAAGCCATGTCTAATCCTTTGGACCGAGGTTTCAACTTATCATCACAAGAGCTTGTTGATATCTATCAATCTTTATGTTGAATGTAATGATCTGCTAAAGATTGGCTGGCCATTGGCCATGTCTAGTGTTTTGGACCGAAGCTTTCACTGAAAGCTTGGCTGGCTAGTAAGCCATGTCTAATTCCTGGACCGGAGTTTTAGACTAATATTGCATGATTCTTGGAATTCTCATTAAGAATTTTGAATTCCTTATTTTCTTTTTCCAAATAATTTTCGAAAAAAATACAAAAAAATTTATAAAATCATAAAAACCAAAAAATTTTTTTGTTTGAGTCTAGTGTCAAATTTTAAGTTTGGTGTCAATTGCATGTCTTTCTTTTTCTTGCATTTTTCGAAATTTTATGCATTATGTTCTTTGTTGATCTTCAAGTTGTTCTTGATGATTTTCTTTGCTCTGATCTTTAAATTCTCCTGTTTGGTGTCTTTTGTTGTTTTTCATATGCATTTTCACATTGTTATTGTCCCTAGTATACAAACTTCTAAGTTTGGTGTCTTGCATGCATTATTTGTTTTGATCTTGATTTTCCATGTTTAGTTTCATTCTGTTGTTTTTCTCTCTCATCATTAAAAATTCAAAAATTTTCAAAATTATGTCTTTTCAAGTCAATAACCCTTAAAAGCATTGCATAGATCCTCTTCTTCAATTTTGGGCATGTACCCATGAAGTGTACCCTTCTTCCCTGCTTTAGTAAATATCCACTTATGAGCACTCTTTAAATGCTTATTTAGAGAATTTGTGCCATGTTTAGTAGGATGACAACCGTATTTTTTCTGGTAATGATTACATTTAGCTTGGTGCAGTCCCTTTGTCTCAGTTAACGGAAGTTGAGTAAAATGTTGCCAAACATACGATTTCTTTCCCCTTGTTCGAGCAGCTTCTGGATTCTCCATTTTTTCATCAGAATTTTCTTCATTAGCTTCTGGTTCAGCAGGAGTTGTGGCAGCATCAATAGCAGGAACAACATTTTCAGCTTCAATTTCCATTGTTTTATTCTCCTCCATAATTTCTGAAGGAATGCAATTATCTCCTCCTCCCATTGTTCGTTACCTAAACAAACAAAATCAAGAACAAATTCAACAATAATCAGCAAATCAGAAAGATAGAAATCTTATAATAAAACGTGAAAAAACAAATCAGTAAATATACAGTAAACACAAGTAAAAATTTAGAAATCAGTACAAAATCAGTAACTAATTATCATAACAGATTCTTGTAAGGAATTGATGAGCATTTCTTGTGTTAGCACAAATGGGTGTCACCAATGTCACTAACAGATTCTTTCCTTTTTATATTATTCACTACGTTCCTGCTTTTTATCTACTATCACTTTTCATTACATCCTTAATCTAATCATTGTATCTGGATAGAAGGGATTGAGATTGTAATATTTAGTCATTTAATGTAACACAAGAAGATCAAATAGCCACCAATTATTAAAATGCAACTAATAAATCGTGATTACTTTGTAATAATCTCCCTAGCATGGGAGTTAAAGGTATGGTTAAATCTCCTGAATTAGAGGGCAAAGACCAAGTTCAACATATAAAATGGCTTACATACAAGTAATGATCAAGCAATCAACCAAACAAACAAAAATGATCATACAATAAAGAAAAAAAAAAAGATGCTTACATACAATTAATCATCAACCAAACAAATACTAGAAGGCAGAATAAGGATTATACAATATCCAATCTTTCTCTTCACCATATTACACTAACAATCCCTCTTTGTCCTGTAGGCAGGGGATGATGCAACTTGAAAGAGTCACAAATGGCCAAACAATGCCAAACATCTTAAACCAAGCTTTGCTTCATACTCTCAAAATATGAACATGTGAATGCGTGTGTGCAGCTTCATTGCGCAAAATACCAAAATGGTTAGTGCTGGATTACCTTAAACCAAGCTTTGCTTCATACTCTCATTCAGCAATTTTACTTTCTTGGCTGTCTCTGGATCTTCTGGTGCAGGTGAACCTTCGCTCTGATAAATGTTATGGTCCAATGTACCTGTACAATATAGTTCAGCTTAACTTGTCATATAAGAACAACTGAACAAGATAATCAGTAACTAATCAGCTAAACAAATCATTTAACACACATCAACACCCACACCTAATCAGTAAAGAATCAGTAAATCCATACCTACTCAGTAAAGAATTAGTAAACCCAGAAATCAGTAGTAAACAGTGAATCAGAACAAAAAATAAGCTAAACACACATCAACAGCCACACCTAATCAGAGTTCTAATAATGAAAATCAACACCTACAACCAAAATTCACAAATTCTATTTATCAAAAACCCTAATCCTTAATCAGAATATTAATGACATAATAAAATTAATTACTTACCTGAGCAGAAGACCTGAAAAGAAGACTGGAGAAGAGAGCAGAACAGAGGGAGCAGGACTAGCAGAGCAGAGCAGAGCAACGTCGCCGAGAAGCAGGGCAGCACCGTACATCGTCACTATCGTCCGTCGAACGAAGAGCTTCGGCGGTGACTGGGGTGAACACAGAGGGTTGTGAAGAGATGAGAAAGGGAGGAGTCGGTGATGCGTGGTGTGTGCCACGAAACTCGGAGTAGGCCGTGGGGAGAGAAGATGAGGTCAAGGTCACCGGATTGGCCTGCGCCGTGGGAGTGGCGACTGCCAGAGCCGGAGTGGGGCGTGGGGAGTGCCGGAGTGGGGACTTGGGGTGTGGGGTGAGCCTCAATGGCTGAGGGGCGAGGGCTGAGGCGCTGAGCTGCTGAAGGAGGCACGAGGCAGTGAATGCGATGCGTGTTCTGTGTTGCCCTAGCCCCTAATTAGAAACCTCAAACCTGTACTGTAAGGCTGTAACGAGTTTGTGTGTGTGTGTAACGTGTATATGGCCGGGCCACCGGGCTGGGTCCGGGTGACCCGAGCCATGGCCCGGTCCCGGCTTCACTTCCCTTTCTGATTTCATTTTTTTTCCCGGGTCCACTTCGGGTCACTTCGGGTCCGGGTCTTCGCGGCCCAAATTCCTTCGGGGCCAGTCCGGGTCTGTGCACCCCTAGTAGTTGTTTGGGAAAACTGATTATTAGTAAAGGAATGTGTATGTATGGTACAAATATGTGAGAATTGAAGGACCATAAATGACCTCAATTTGACTCTGAAGGAATCTGATATACCCAATAGCTTCTAACAACACTCTGTGTCAGTCTGCAAAAAAAGTAAAATATAAATACCACATACCATAAAATTTAAATCCTCCATAGTCATATAATAAAGCATTGTTTGAGTTTTCATAACCTGTATTCATAGTTTTCATAACCTGTATTCAGTCAATTTAAATCCTCTAATTAAATGTTAAGATGTTTCAGAGCTCATCTTAACACAATATTTAATTTGCTTTGCACAAGATCTCTTCATAACCCCAATTTTCAATCTCAGATCAGATCAGCCCAGATACATTTTCAATCCATTAAACATTCAGGAAACAGAAACATTGATAATTCACATACATTTAAATGCAAGAGAAAAGGTTTACTAGAACTTTCAAAGAATTACCTCTTCTACAAGATCCCCATCAATTCCTCTAACAAGTTCACACAGATTGTTTTCAGTAAATGATTCATTGATCAAGAAACTGATGTCCTTGTAACAAGGAGGATACTGTAGAAGAAAAGAGAGAGAAAAGAGTTAGAATTCACAGTTAGAATTTAGTAAGCACATGACATGATATGTGTATTTGTTAACAAAAATAAAAAAAATCAATAGATCCATAGTGCATACTTAGGAGCTTCAATTTATCTCAGAATTGTAATGTATCTTCTTTGTTCTATATAACAATACAAGCAAAAAATACCCTTCAAACACCCCAATAAAAATGTGCATTTTTGCCTTAAAATTTATTACAGGAAAGATCAAATTAAAGTAGGATATCAGGCATGAAGAACAGAAAACCACCATGCTCATCATTGCTCCTATGAGAAAAGCTATACTCATCATGAACAGGTTAAATGCCAAATGCTTTCCAGAGATGTTTAAGTTTGAAAATCAAAATTACTATCTCAGGTAGATGTAAGAGCAGTTTTCTTTTCCATACAATTCTAAACTCCTAAAGTAAAAGCAATAATGCAGCACCAATGACCAATCACCATCCAGAAAGTAATAGAAAATGATCCGCAATGGAATAATAAGCAGAGAATTAACATTGAAAGAACGCACCAAGTATAATCGCAAGTAAACAAAATCGATAAAGCTAGAAAAAACAAACCTTGATGCCAGATGCAGGATGAGAGGCGAGCAGAACCGCGACACAGAGAGAGGCGAGCAGCACCACGACCAGGGCTGGGTTGGAGAAGATGAGGCTGAGCAGAATTGCGACACAGAGAGAGGCGAGCAGCACCACGACCAGGGCTGGGTTTGAGAAGATGAGGCTGAGCAGAACCGCGACAAAGAGAAGCGAGCAGGACCACGACCAGGGCTGGGTTCGAGAAGATGAGGCGACGAGCACTGCGACAGAGAGAGGCGAAGAGCCCCACGACCAGGGCTGGGTTCGAGAAGATGAGGTGAGCAGCACCGCGATAGAGACAGGCGCGGAGCACCACGACCAGGGCTGGGTTCGAGAAGATGAGGTGAGCAGCACCGCGACAGAGACAGGCGACCAGGGCTGGGTCCGATCGCGATGATGAAGCTGGCGGCGCCTTAGCTTTTAGGGTTTGAGAGGGTTCGAGCGAGAAGATTAATTTTTAGGGTTTCATTGTTTTAGTTAGTGTGTAAGTTAGTAGTGTGTGTTGTTGGGTAGTAAAATTTGATAACTTAGAAAAAAAAGGTTAAGTGTGGGAAAAATAGGTGGGAAACTAAATTTTTGAGGAGGGAATTCTATTGGCACGTTTTTTTACGGTGCCAAAATACACAAGGAATAGCCACGCTTTTTAAGTGTACCGGTTTCTTTCTATGGCCACGCTTTTTAAGCATGGCAAAAACAAAGCGTGGCGAAATATCAAATCAGTGGCCACTCTCGTAAAAGCGTGCCGATTTCTCTCTATGAGTACGCTTTTTAAGCGTGGCAGTAAGAAAGCGTGGCCAAATTTTAAATAAGTGGCCACCCTTGAAAAAGCGTGCCAGTTGTCTTCTATGGCCACGCTTTTCAAGCGTGGCAAAAAAAAGCGTGGCCAAATCACAAATAATTGGCCATTCTCGCAAAAGCGTGTCCATAGACCACTTTTGGGCACGCTTTTAAAGCGTGGCAAGAAAAAAGGGTGCCGATAGGCCTTTTTTCTTGTAGTGGATGAATGTGCCTGACAAACACTCGCGTCTACTTGGGTTCGTGTGAATACGTGACTGGAAAGCACGAACCAACAGCTTTGTTTATACATCTCTCAAATGGCTAATCTGCAACTTCGTTGGGGACTTCTCGAGATACCAGTTCAGCCAATTTTCGGGGATATTAGGCTTTCCGTGGTATAGGCTAGAATCCAAAGAAGCAGCATTCTCTGATCTGGAAGATTCGACCTTGTCTGTGGCATTTTGAGTAGGATTGCCAGGAGAATGAACTGCTAGAGCTTCACCCTCCATCAGATTGGATGACCACGGCCAATGGCGTTTGATCTGAAAGCAGAGGAGATTAATGACCATGGCCCATGGCGTCAATCACATACAGCCTGTCATTGAAGAAATCACTCACAATAAAAAAAGATAGCAATACCAGGGTTAATTCAGAAAGGCAAAGCAATTCCAATCCTTCAATATATCCCTATTACTGATTCCTTTCAAATTCACAATCAAGCTGCATCTAAACATAAACCTTCTGATTCGCCTGACTAAGACTAGCAAGATAACCATAGCTTGCTTCAAACCACAATCCTCGTGGGATTGACCCTGACTCGCTCAGGTATTACTTAGATGACCCAGTGCACTTACTGGTACAATTGTACGAAGGTGTGGGGATTCGTGCACCAAATTTTTGGCACCGTTGCCGGGGATTGTTCAAGTTTGGACAAATCGACGGATTTTCTTGCTCCTTAGATCAGGTACTTTATTTCTTGATCATTTTTAATTGAGTCTTTTAACTGAGTCTTTTATTTTTATTTTTCTCTTCTTTGTTTTCGAAAAATTTAAAAACTTTTTTAAAAATATTTTTCTTTTCTTTTATTAATCTTTGTTTTTGGTTTGAGTCTTTTTGTTTATATTCTTGGTTAAATTTTCAAAATTTAGAGTCTTTGTTTTTATTCTTATTGCAATTTTCGATTTTTTGGTATCTTTCTTTCAAAAATTTTTCAAAAACAATTTCTTTGTTTAAATCTTGTGTCAAATCTTTAAGTTTAGTGTCTTCTTGTTATTTTTCTTTTAATTTTCAAAAATTTGTATTTAGTTCTCTAAAAATTTTAAGTTTGGTATTCTTTATGTGTTCTTGTGTTCTTTAAATTTCTTGCGTTTTGTTCTTTGTGTTCTTGTTAGTCTTCAAAGTTTTCTTGAGTCTTCTTTGTGTTTTGATCTTAATATTTTTAAGTTTGGTGTTTCTTTGTGTTTCCCTCCAAAATTTTCGAAAATAAGGAGCATTAGATCTAAAAATTTTAAGTTGTCTTTTACTTGTTTTTCTCTCTCCTCATTAAATCAAAAAATCAAAAAATATCTTTTCTATCTTTAATTTAATCAAATTTTCGAAAATTCACAATAAAAATTCAGATTTTAATTTCAAAATTTTTATCTTATCTTATCTTAGTTTTAAAAATCAAAATTCAAATCTTTTAAAAATCATATCTTTTCAAAAATCTTATCTTTTTCAAAATCAAATTTTTATCTTTCATCAACATTCAAAATTCAAAAATTTTATCTTATCTTATTTCAAAATTCAATTTTCAAAATTTAAAAATTCGACTTTCAAATTTCAAACTTTAAAATCAAATAGTTTTCAAAAATCAAATTTCAAATCTTATCCTTTTCAAATCTTTTCAAACTTTTATCTTTTCTTTTTAATCTCAATTTTAAAATTTAATTTTTTTCAAATCTTTTTAATTTCTTTTCTTATATTTTCTAATTTCAAATTTTTAAATTCAAATCTTTTCTTACCTTATCTCTTATCTTATTTTAAATTCAAATCTTTTCTTAATTAATTACTTATCTTCTCTCTTCTCTTTTTCAAAACTTCATAACTAACTCTTCTATCTTAATTTTCAAAAATTTCTTCTTCTTCTCTCTCTTTTATTTTCGGAAATTCACTAACTAATTTTCAATTCTTTTTAAATTATTAACCTTAATTTTTGAAAATAATAAATAAATAAAATAAAAACAAAAATATTTTTAATTCTTCTCTTTTCTATTTCTATTTCTTCTTCTACATTTTCTACCTTTCTTTCTTCTTTCTTTTCTTCTACCTTTCTTCATCATGAACCAAAATGGGAATAAAGAGTTCAGAAGAACTCTGGGGTCTTATACAAACCCCACTGCTGACTTCTATGGAAGAAGTATTAGCATACCTGATATCAGAGCAAGTAGCTTTGAACTAAACCCTCAACTTATTACCATAATGTAGCAAACCTGCCAGTTTTCTGGACTTCCACAGGAAGAACCTACAGAATTCTTAGCAGATTTCTTAAAGATTGCTGACATAGTACACCATGAGGGAGTAGACCCAGATGTCTACAGACTATTATTTTTTCCTTTTGCTGTAAAGGACCAAGCAAAGAGGTGGTTGGATAACCAACCCAGATCTAGCTTGAAAACTTGGACACAGTTAGTAGACAAGTTTTTAAATCAATACTTTCCTCCAAGAAAGATGACCCAGCTGAGGCTGGACATCTAGGGCTTCAAACAAGGAGATAATGAAAATCTTTATGATGCTTAGGGAAGGTATAGGAGGATGCTAAAGAAATGTCCCACTGAAATATTTTCAGAATGAGTACAATTAGACATCTTCTATTATGGACTTTCAGACATGGCTAGAATGTCTTTGGACCACTCTGCTAGTGGTTCCATACACATGAGAAAGACAATTGAAGAAGCACAAGAGCTCATTGAGACAATTGCCACTAATCAACATCTGTACTCATCTGCTATGACTTCTATGAAAGGAGAGGTTAAGGCTATATCTACTGAATCTAACCCTCCAGAACAAGATAGCCCATTAACTCATCAACTACACGCCTTTGCCCAGCAAATACTGGAATTGCAAAAGGCTTTGCAAGAAACTCAGGCTTCTAACAGGAATGTAGAAGCCCAGTTGAGTCAAACAAGGCAGCAGTTATCTAAGCAGATAACAGAGGAATGCCAGGCTATCTGATAAACCCCAATTTTGTGGTTTATCTTGTGTAGAATTTGGGGGGTTTTATCGATATTTTCCATACTTACACGCACAAGAGGATTCAAACTGCTGGGATTGGCGCGTCAACAAGTGACGCATACGTGTGGCGGAGCAAGAACCCCATAGACGCGCACATGCGCCTTGCGCGTACGCGTGGATCGCAAAATGCAAGGGATGCGTACACGTGACCCACGCGTACGCGTGATGCTCAGCACGTGACCTCTTTAATGAAATCATGACTGGCGATTTCTGGAGAGCTGGAGGCCCAATTCCAAGCTAATTCTGCATGGAAAAGACCCAGGAATCTTAAGGGAAAGGGGGAGATCATTCATTACACACTTAGCACATAGTTTTAGAGAGATTTTAGTATTCTAGAGACAGAAAAACCCTTCCCCTCTCTAGATCTAGTTTGATTTGATCTTCTCTTGTTGAATTGTTGAATTGGATCTTGTTGATTTGAGTTTGGATAACTTAATTTGAATTCTCTAGTTTTACTTTTGTTAGATCTATTGTTGAAATTGAATTCTCTTATCATTTCCTTTGCTACTCATTTCATGAAGCTATGGATCTTGAATTTCTATTGATGCATTGATATTCTCCATGATTAATAGTATTGTTTGAGTTACTTCTCATTGATAATTGTTAATGGGTGCTTGTAATTTCCAATTGATTTACAATTTGAATATGTTATTTGTTAATGCATACTATGTGTTTGATGAAATGTTCTCTTTAATTATGGAGTAGTTTTTTTTACTCTTGGCCTAGGCTAAGGGAATTGGGTAAACTTGAGTCATTGGGTCTAATGGATTTGGTGATTTGAGAACCTTAATGGTCAAATTGATACCCATTGACACCAATCCATTACTAAGCCAATTAGTAGTTGGTTTGGGATTTATGAGTTGAGATTGAACAAGCCATTTAATGTATTTCAAGCTTAGGAGTAGATATTACGTACTTAAAGCTTTCTAGAGGTAGACTTAATGAGCTTGGTTCCTCATAATTGTCAAGATATGGTTGTTAGACAAGGATGGTGACCCCAATTCCCATGCCTAGCCAAGAGTTCTTTTTAGTATTCACATTTGAACCCAAAAATTCCAATTGCTTAGTTCTTGTTGTAGTTAGCTTAGTTACTTGCACTTTAAGATTGCTTGAACATGCTTTTTAACCCCGGAATTCTAACCAATATTGATGCACACTTTTGCCCATTCCTCGTGAGACAACCCGAAGTCTAAATACTTTGGTTAATTCTTATTTGGGATTTGTTACTTGTGACAACCAATCTAAATTTGATTTGAGGATTCATTGTTGGTTGAGAACTATACTTGCAACGAGAATTCTTGAGAATTTCTCTACTGACGATAACCCTTGCATCAAATTTATGGCGCCGTTGCCGGGGAATGGTTGCAATGTGTGCCTTGATGTTGGTTATGTGAATATGTGAATAGTGTAGATAGTTTACTTGCTTTCTATACCTTGTTTTTAGTTTAGATTTCTCTTATACATGAGCTATGACTCCCAAGTTTGATGACTTGGTCTCAACCGAATTCCAGCTTAGCCGAGCTTGACCCTGAGATTGAAAGAACTTTGTTGCATGCTCGACAGGTTAGGTGATGGTTGGACTATACGGATAGTGCTTCGACCTCCCTTGAGGAGCCTACCGAATCACTAGACGGAACCGAGAGTGACTTGGAGTCCATAACTTCTTATTCTTCTGTTGGCACCACTAATACATCTTCGCATTCCACAGGTGAACCTCATATGGCGGAGCCGTGTAGGATTACTTTGCACGAACAAGGGGCGCCAGACCTCATCCTTCCACCATTGCAAACGAGGTACCCCAATCTTGATCCAAACTTCGAGTTGAAGAATAGTTTGATCAACTTATTTCCCAAATATCATGGGCTTCTGGGTCAAGACACTATCAAACATTTGAGAGACTTCCAAGTTTCTTGTGCTACGGCTCGAAGGCATGGGGCCGATGAGATTTCCATTTTAGTCTTTGCCTTTCCCTTCTCTCTTGAAAGGAAAGCAAAAGAGTGGTTCTATTCCCAACTGGACGAGGTAGTGACCAATTGGGATTTCTTGAGAAGAGAGTTTTTAGACAAGTTCTTTCCACCAGAGAAGACCGACTACATCCGGAAAGAGATCTCGGGTATAATGCAAAAGGACCAAGAAACCTTGTATAAGTATTGGGTTCGGTTTAAGAGGCTCTTGGAATCCTACCCACACCATGGATTGAACACTCACTTGCTCTTTAGTTATTTTATCGGAGGTCTCTGTGCGGAGGGTAGGAAATTGTTGACCGCGTCTAGTAGTGGTTCCCTCTCTAAGAACAAAATAGTTGCGGAGGCTTGGAGCTTAATTAATGATGTCATCGAGGCCACACAGCACGTAAGGGTGAGGAGCAATCCTCTCAAAGGCGTGGTAGAGGCATTCCACTCCGAGTTAACTTTGGCCAAGGCACTTGGAGACATGATTACTATTCTTACGGAGATGCGCAAGGAACAGAAGGAATTCTACCACGTCCAAGCTATCCAAGCTCCACCCCAAGTTCACCAAATTGAAGGTCCCCTTAGGATATGTGGCTTGTGTTCTAACACCGCACATTACACTTATCAGTGCCACTAAATACAAGAGGACTATACTCTCGCAGTGGCCAATGTTAATAATAACAATAGTCCACCTTACCAATTGTTCATACCCTGGGTCGAGCTGTCCGACCCGGGATAAATCGACCGACCTCTTCAGGTCAGAACTACCCGACCTCTTTAAAAGAGTTCGGCCAAGTCACCAAGAAAGCCCAGAAAAGGGCCCAACCAGAGGAACACGACCCAAAACCAAAGGCAACTCAAGCCTAGAGAGATAAGGGAAGTTTCCACAGAGATAAAGATAACTCCACTCGAAGATAAGATAAGATAACTATCTTATCTCCAGGAAAAGATCACTCTACAACATTATAAATACAGTGGAGCACCCAGGTATAACTCATACTCTGATTCTACTAAAAACCTGCTTAATACCCTTGCTAACTTAAGCATCGGAGTCCCTTGCAGGTAACACCACCCTCCGGTGACGAAGGATCAACGGCACCCTTAGTCCAACAAGTCGTACGTGACAGCTCTGGCCACCACCCACAAGTCGAACACATCAGCGCCGACCAGCACAGAAGATCTCGTCCGAGATCGACCTACAGTTTCAGGTAACCCTCGGAACATTAGCGCCGTTGCCAGGGACCTGGAAGTCATTCCATCATCATGGCGGACAATCTTGACAACGACCACAATTCTGATTTGGAGAACAAAACGCTGCATAAGAACGCGGATGTCACAAAACGAAGATAAGAATTCGCCAAGCACAGGAGTCATAGAGGCACTTCAAGATCGACTAAAACAACTCGAAAAAGAAGTCGAATATCAACGGGAAGCCGAGAGAGTCCTATGAAGGGAAGCTAGGCGACGCTGAGAATTAGAAGACAAGCTCCTAAAGCTTGAAGCCAATCTCAAAGCTAAAACAACTCGATCCAGCCACAAAGACAGCCCCCGCAAAGACCAAGACCCATTCATCAAAGTGATCATGAAGGCCAAAATCCCAAAAGACTTCAAACCTCCTGACATGACTCCGTACAATGGTACATCAGATCCCAGCCATCATCTCAGTAATTTCAGAAGTAGAATGTATCTCACCGATGCCTCAGATGCGGTTCGATGCAAAGCTATCCCGACTACCTTGACGAAGACAGCAATTAAGTGGTTCGACAACCTGCCCCCTAGGTCCATCTCAAGCTTTGACGACTTAGTCAAGAAGTTTCTAGCTAGATTCTCCATCCATAAGGACAAAACCAAACATGCCCTAAGCCTATTAGGGATCAACCAAGGAGATCGGGAAAGTCTTCGCAGCTACATGGAAAGATTCAATAAAGCATGCCTGGACATACAAAGTCTGCCAACAGAAGCAGCCATTATAGGTCTCATCAATGGCTTACGAGAGGGACATTTTAGTCACTCCATATCGAAAAAACATCCCACAACTCTGAACAAAGTACAAGAACGAGCAGAGAAATACATCAACATGGAGGAAAACTCTCGACTAGGAAAGACCTCAAAGTCTAAATTGTCCTACTCCTCCCGAGATAAGGATAAAGAGTCCAAGAAAAAAGAAGATCAGCATGGAGAAAAGATCAAGAAATACCACAATTACACCCCTCTTCGGGTGTCTCTTGTAAATGTTTATCGAGAAGTATGCCATACTGAAAAGATACCCCCACCTCGCCCACTTAAAAGCAAGAAAGGAGGAGAAAATCAGAGAAAATACTGTGAATACCATCGAATCTGTGGACATCCCACCAACGAGTGCTTCGATTTGAAGAATGTCATAGAAGAATTGGTAAGAGAGGGAAGACTAGATTAGTACTTAGCCAGCAAAATAGATGACCTAAGAAA
Organism: Arachis ipaensis; assembly: GCF_059453495.1. Lineage (NCBI taxonomy): Eukaryota > Viridiplantae > Streptophyta > Magnoliopsida > Fabales > Fabaceae > Arachis > Arachis ipaensis. The sequence continues at coordinate 64,840,909 of NC_142439.1, read as the reverse complement.
AAGAAGAAGGGACGAAGAGGTCGGGCGAACTGAACGACCACCTCATACCCCGGAAAGACATATCCACATGATACACGGAGGATTTGCGGGAGGAGGAATCTCTAAATCATCTCGCAAAAGACATCTTAAAGAAGTATATCATGTCGAAGGAGGAGAAGGAGCACCCGACCTCCCTACTATCACTTTCACTAAAGAAGACGTAGCTGGCGTCATCTCAGGCCATGATGATCCCATGGTCATCACTATCATATTGGCCAACGCTAATCTCCACCGCACAATGGTGGACCAGGGAAGCTCGGCTAACATATTGTTCAAAACCGCTTTCGACAAACTTGGCTTAGAGGAAAAAGAACTCAGAGCATATCCAAACAGTTTATTCGGACTAGAAGACATTCCAATCCAACCACTTGGATACATCTCACTACACACAACCTTTGGAAAAGAAAACCGGTCAAGGACACTCAACATAGGCTACATCGTGGTCGACGTGAGTACAGCTTACAATGCCCTGATAGGTCGGACAACGCTAAATCAGCTCGGCGCGGTAGTCTCGACTCCACATCTGTGCATGAAGTTCCCAACCACAGAAGGGATTGCTATGATAAAAGCAGACCAGAAGACAGCGCGCCACTGTTACAACGAAAGTTTGAACCTTAGAGGCAAAGGAGAAGAAATCCACACCATCGAACTCGGGAGAGTTCGAGGGCGGGAAAAACTTCGTCCACAACCTGAAGGCGAGACAAAAAAAGTCCAGATCGGAGATATCCCAGATAAAACGACCAATATTGGTACAATCCTAAAAGGAGACGTAAAGGAGTCCCTCATACAGATCTTAAGAGATAATGTCGACCTCTTTGCATGGAAGGCCGTAGATATGCCGGGCACAGACCCCAAGCTAATGTGCCACAAGCTGGCAGTATACCCAGGATCTCGGCCAGTACAGCAGAGACGTAGAAAGCTCGGGCCAGAACGATCCCAAACTTTGGAAGAGCAGGTACAAGCTCTACTGGAGGCAGGATTCATAAGGGAAGTCAAGTACCCAATATGGCTAGCTAACGTCGTCTTGGTGAAAAAATTAAATGGGAAGTGGCGGATGTGCACCGACTACACCGATCTCAACAAAGCTTGCCCAAAAGATCCTTATCCACTCCTAAGTATCGACACTCTGGTGGATGCCTCCTCCGGATACAAATACCTCTCATTTATGGACGCCTATTCGGGATACAATCAAATCCCAATGTACCCACCTGATCAAGAAAAAACCTCATTCTTAACCTCAAAAGCAAACTACTACTACGTCGTCATGCCATTCGAACTCAAAAATGCAGGAGCCACTTATCAAAGATTAATAAATAAAGTCTTCACAAACCATATCGGGAAAGTCATGGAAGTATACGTGGATGACATGTTAGTAAAGACACAAAGCAAGGAATCATTACTATCCGACCTCACCCAAGTATTCAAAGGCATGGCATGCGACTTAACCCTGGAAAATGCACCTTCGGAGTAGAAGCTGGCAAATTCTTAGGTTTCATGCTCACACAAAGAGGAATCGAGGCAAATCTGGATAAATGCTGGGATATACTCGACATAAAGAGTTTGACCTGTGTCAAAGAGGTACAACAACTCAATGGAAGATTGGCGGCCTTGTCCAGATTCCTAGCCGGATCATCAATAAGATCTCTCCCCTTCTACGCCACTCTAAGGAAGGGAAAAAGGTTTGAATGGACAACGGAGTACGAACAAGCTTTCCAGGATTTTAAAAGGTTCCTGGGACAACCACCTATTCTAACTCGGCCACGGGAAGGAGAACCACTTGTATTGTACCTCGTAGTAGGAAATCGGGCAGTAGCTTCAGCACTGGTCAGAGAGGACAAAAGTGGACAACAACTTATATACTTCATCAGTAAAGCACTACAAGGGTCCAAACTGAACTCCCAAAAATAGAAAAATTCGCCTATGCTCTCATACTAACATCTCGACGACTACGCCCATATTTCCAAGCCCACATCATCAAAGTTCGGACCAACCAGCCCATAAAAGGCATTTTGCAGAAAACAGATTTAGCAGGAAGAATCTTACAGTGGGTAGTCGAGTTATCCGAATTCGACGTTCAATATGAAGCTCGGACCACCATCAAATCACAGTATCTGGCCGACTTTATTGCAGAGTTTATTAACACTCCAAAAATCCCCACAGAATGGAATCTCTACAGTCCCATCATCCCGATTCAGGATCTGGACATCAGGGTCGGACTCGGGTTGGCCAACCTCAACTGCTGGAATTGAAGAAGGCAGGGCAACAGAGGCTTTGGCAGATGGCACAGGAGGAGGGTCTACATCTATATCATCATCATCCGAGCCATCAGGGACAATCTTACCATCCACTATAGTATTGTCCAAGCTGAATAGGGTAAGGTCGAGCTTGGGCGCAAGAACTCGAACCTGAGCCTTCAAATTCTCATAAGCAGCATTTACGCTACCTACAAGATGACCCTGGAGCTCAGTATAGTCGGCCTCGGCAGATTTCAACCTTTCCCTGAGCTCTATCATCTCCCCATAAGTTAGGATATAGCTCTCATTATGCTTCAATGCCATCTCCTCAGCCAAGTTCGCAGAAGCCACCGCAGCAGTAGCCTGAGTCTTCTCACCCTCCAACTCTTTTTCCAGCTTCGCCACCTTCACCTCAAGCTCCTCCTTCAACCCCTTGATTCTGTCGAACTCCGATTTAGCCTCCTCCATAAAAGCCTTTGTTGCATGAATGGGAAGATCCTGGGCAGTTTGATATAAAGCCGCCCCCATATGCGCCATCTTAATACTGCTCCGAGTAATAAAGTCCCAATGACGAAGAAGAGAGACATCGTCAGTAGGAACAACACTGTAAGGAGCAATCTGCTGATCAACAAACCCAACGGCATCAAAGTCAAGGGCATCCAAATTGAAGGGCTCAACAGTCCTCTGTTTTTTTTGGAGGAGGGCCAACAGTAGAAGAAGTAGCAGCAGAAGTCGGGGGAGGATCATCCAAATGGACCTGAGGAGTTGGTATCATCCTCTTCGGCCTAGTAGAGCTCAAGATCGGCTTTTTAAGAGGAACTTGAGAAGATCCTTCCCCTGCAGCTTTAGCCGAGATGTTCTGGGTGGCGGTGGCCTTCCTCGCCTTCTTAAAGGCTTTCATGGAATCATTGGTCTTTGCCATCTCTGAAAAAATAAGTCGACCAAAAAATAGGTTACAAACTGGAAGGAAAAGAAACAAAAGCAAATAAAACAAAGTAAAAGAAGTCGGTCACTACCCAGCTCAGCTCGGATAAGAGAGGGGTCCCCCAAAAATTTCTTTGTATCGAGATGGGGAAGTTGCCCCCAAATATCTTCCAACACAGTCATAAAAGCCTGCTCGACCTCATTAAGCATCTCCCACGAGTATCGAGACACGACAACATTCTTTTGCCAACACAAGGGGAAGGCAGGTTCATTATTCGACTCTAAGAAAATTGGTCGAGCTCCCTCAACAGCTCGGACCTTAAAAAAGTAATTCTTAAAGTCCCTAAAGGACTCATCATACATAGCAAACACTTTATGTCCTTGAGCAGACCGAAAAAAAATCTAAGAAGCTTTCTTTTTTGAAGAGATCCCGGGCTTAGTCAAAACAAAAAGATAAAGAAAGAGAGTTTGAGAAGGTTTGACATCCAACCCTTGGCAAAGAAACTGAAAGATCTTGATAAAGCCCCAGGAGTTCGGATGGAGCTGGGATGGGGCTACATTACACGACCACAAAAAGTCGGTCTCAAAGGATGTAAAAGGAAGGGTGATGTTCATTTGGCTGAAAAAGTAGTCGTAAGCATAAAAGAAAGGGCATTCCCCATAGGTCAGAGCAGGAAAGCAAACCCTTTCATCGGAGTCAGGCGTTACCAATTCATAGTTTTTCTCCTGATCCCTACTACTACAGATTCGGTGATGTTTTCTAAGCTCTGCACAGAACTCAGAATTAACTACGGAAACACACATCAGGACGAGGGAGTCCAGCCAGTCGGACATACCCTCAGGGACCTTGAAAGATGTCTCGACAATATTTTTTCGAGAAGACATGGTCAACCAGCCCTACAGCAAAGAAAAAAAGAGAGGGATTACTAAATAAACAACTAGGGCATAACAAAAATAGCTCAGACAAAAACAGATACAATAGTGATGATCGGATAATTTATACGCTTTTTCGCACTATTTTTACATAGTTTTCAGTATATTTTAGTTAGTTTTTAGTATATTTTTATTAGTTTTTATGCAAAAATCACATTTCTGGACTTTACTATGAGTTTGTGTATTTTTCTATGATTTCAGGTATTTTCTAGCCGAAATTGAGTGACTTGAGCAAAAATCTGATTCAGAGGCTGAAAAAGGACTGCAGATGCTGTTGGATTCTGACCCTCCTGCACTCGAAATAGATTTTCTCGAGCTACAGAAGCCCAATTGGCATGCTCTTAGTTGCGTTGGAAAGTACACATTCTGGGCTTTCCAGCAATATATAATAGTGCAGACTTTGCTCGAGTTTTGATAACGCAAACTGGCGTTTAAACGCCAACTTTCTACCATATTCTGGCGTTTAGCATTAAAGCTGGAGTTAAACGCCCAAACTGGCACCAGAGCTGGCGTTTAACTCCAAGAAAAGTCTCTACATGTGAAAGCTTCAATGCTCAGTTTAAGCACACACCAAGTGGGCCCGGAAGTGGATTTCTGCATCATTTACTCATTTTTGTAAATCCTAGGTTACTAGTTTATTATAAATAGGACCTTTTACTATTGTATTTGAGAGTCTTGGTTATTCTGGTTTCCCCTCTGGGGCCGAAGCCAATGAACACCATTATCACTTATTTATTTTCCACGGTGGAGTTTCTACACCCCATAGATTAAGGTGTGGAGCTCTGTTGTTCTTCATGAATTAATGCAATTACTACTGTTTTTCTATCCAATTCAAGCTTATTCTTGTTCTAAGATATTCATTCACACACAAAAACATGATGAATGTGATGATTATATGACACTCATCACTATTCTCACCTATGAACGCGTGCTTGACAACCACTTCCATTTTACATGAAAACAAGCTTGAATGCATATCTCTTAGCCTCGAGATAAGAGTCTTCGTGGTATAAGTGATGACAAGTCATCTTAGCCTAGTTTCACTAGTCTTTTTCTTTTGTTTTCAATAGATTTTATGCATTTTCTTGAGCCATAAGTAAGCCAATTGGGTATAATTTCATGTTTCCTTTGATTCAATCAACCATGGATAAATTAATACATTTTCATGAGATTTTGTGTTATAATTGTCATATATTATGAAAGAATAACAATCTCATGATTTTGAGCATAGCTTTGATGTCTTTGATTGATTGATGATAGGTGAAAAGAGCTTTGAAGAAGGTTGAAGAAAGAAGGAATGGCAAAGAGCAAGAGAGAACAAAAAGCTTGAGCCAAAGCTTGCCTCAAACTTTAGCTCAAACTTTAGGAGGAGCTTGACTACACCCTGGAGGGAGCAAAAGCTTGCGCCAACGTTTGACCTCAAGCTTTTAGGCAAACGTTGGCGCCACAACAAGCACACCCAGGGAGCAAAAGCTTGTGCCAACGTTTGACCTCAAGCTTTTAGGCAAACGTTGGCGCCACAACAAACACACCCAGGGAGCAAAAGCTTGCGCCAACGTTTGCCTCAAGCTTTTAGGCAAACGTTGGCCAAGAGGCATGCAAGGGAGGATCCACGTTTGGCTCAAAGTTTGACCTCAAACTTTGGCTCAAACGTGGATGACAGCATGGAAGGCAAGCTGATATGAAAAGCTTGAATCAAAGTTTGCCTCAAACTTTGACTCAAGCTTTAATAGTTCATGGCCCGGTTCACAAGTGGGTTTCTCTCCAACTCCAAGAGCAATCAACAGAGGCTTTTGTCAACCCAATTCCATCAAGAGCAAAGGCCCAATTCAAGGCTTGAAGATCATTTGAAGAGAGTATATAAATAGCTTAGAATTTAAGTTTTTGAGGAGCTTTTTCCATTTTAGTTTTGCTGAGTGATTTTGGGAGAGCTTTTGGTTAGGAGTTATTTGGAGATTCTAAGTCTTGGGGAAGGAGAATTGAATTCTCTTTCTCTTAGTTTTCTTAATTTCAATTTCATTTACACTTTGTTTGAATCTTGGGTGTTGGAGAATTGAAGGAATTCTATTTCAATCCCATCCTGAGATCTCTCTATTTTATTTACTGCACTTTTTGAGAAATCAATATTTGAATTCCTTTCTTCTACTGCTTGATCTTTACTTTTCTTGCAATTGAATTCCGAATTTGGATCTACGAAGGCATTGAGATCTAGACTTGGTTATCTAGTCTCTTGGGTCCTGAGATCTGGAGTTTTCATTTTAATTTCTCTGTTGAATGCGTCTCCAAGTTTATTTACATTACCAGTTGAGATCTGTTTCATTTTAATTCCTTTTCTACTTTTCTGTTTATCACAATTTACTTTTCCTTGTCTGATTTATGCAAATCCAATTCCCAATTCCCGTTATAATTCAAGCCATTTACATTTCTTGCACTTTAAGATTCTGCAATTTACATTTCTTGCGTTCTAAGTTCTGCCATTTAATTTCTTGTTCTTTAAGATTCAGCACTTTTATTTTCTGTTCTCTTTACTTTACTGCAATTATCCCTCTCCCTTTAATTTTCATGCAATTTAAATTTCAGTTAATTACAAATCACTCAACCAATACTTGATTCGCTTGGCTAAATCAACCACAAAAACTAAAATTGCTCAATCCTTCAATCCCTATGGGATCGACCTCACTCACGTGAGTTATTATTAGTTGATGCGACCCGGTATACTTGCCGGTTAGATTTGTGTGTTTGGAATTCGTTTTTCAACAAATTTTCCCATCAATAAGCTAGAATAAATTGGCAGCATTCTTGAGATCCGGAAAGTCTAAACCTTGTCTGTGGTATTCCGAGTAGGATCTGGGATGGGATGATTGTGACGAGCTTCAAACTCGCGAGTGTTAGGCGTATTGACAGATGTAAAAGGATCAATGGATCCTATTCCAACATGAGTGAGAACCGACAGATGATTGGTCGTGCGGTGACAGCGCATTTGGACCATTTTCACTGAGAGGACAGACGGTAGCCATTGACAACGGTGATCCCCAACATACAGTTTGCCATGGAAGGGAGTACGCATGATTGGATGAAAGCAATAGGAAAGCAGAGGTTCAGAAGTAATAAGCATCTCCATATGCTTTTCTGAAATCCTACCAATGAATTACATAAGTACTTCTATCTTTATTTTATGTTTTAATTATATTTTACTCATCAAAACCTCAATACCATTTGAATCTGCCTAACTGAGATTTACAAGGATGACCATAGCTTGCTTCAAGCCGACAATCTCCGTGGGATCGACCCTTACTCTCGTAAGGTATTACTTGGACGACCCAGTACACTTGCTGGTCAGCTGCACGGAGTTGTGTGAAAAGTGTGCGATCACGATTTCGTGTACCAAGTTTTTGGCGCCGTTGCCGGGGATTGTTCGAGTTTGGACAACTGACGGTTCATCTTGTTGCTCAGATTAGGTAATTTTATTTTATTTTAAGCTTTCATTTTTTTATTTTATTTTCGAAAACTTTTTTTTCAGAATTTTTAAGAATGAACTCTAGAGTTTCATGATGATCTGTTGAAGTCTGGTTGGCTGTGAAGCCATGTCTAATCCTTTGGACCGAGGTTTCAACTTATCATCACAAGATCTTGTTGATATCTATCAATCTTTCTGTTGAATGTAATGATCTGCTAAAGCTTGGCTGGCCATTGGCCATGTCTAGTGTTTTGGACCGAAGCTTTCACTGAAAGCTTGGCTGGCTAGTAAGCCATGTCTAATTCCTGGACCGGAGTTTTAGACTAATATTGCATGATTCTTGGAATTCTCATTAAGAATTTTGAATTCCTTATTTTCTTTTTCCAAATAATTTTCGAAAAAAATACAAAAAATTTTATAAAATCATAAAAACCAAAAAATTTTTTTGTTTGAGTCTAGTGTCAAATTTTAAGTTTGGTGTCAATTGCATGTCTTTCTTTTTCTTGCATTTTTCGAAATTTTATGCATTATGTTCTTTGTTGATCTTCAAGTTGTTCTTGATGATTTTCTTTGCTCTGATCTTTAAATTCTCCTGTTTGGTGTCTTTTGTTGTTTTTCATATGCATTTTCACATTGTTATTGTCCCTAGTATACAAACTTCTAAGTTTGGTGTCTTGCATGCATTATTTGTTTTGATCTTGATTTTCCATGTTTAGTTTCATTCTGTTGTTTTTCTCTCTCATCATTAAAAATTCAAAAATTTTCAAAATTATGTCTTTTCAAGTCAATAATACAGAGAATTGAAGATTCAGAACATACAGCAGAGGAAATTACAGAGAAAAAGCTGGGATTTCAAAACGCCCAGTGAGAAAGGAAAACTGGCGTTTAAACGCCAGCCAGGGTACCTGGCTGGGCGTTAAACACCCAAAAGGGTAGTATTTTGGGCATTAAACGCCAGAATGGATACCAGGGCGTTTAACGCCAGGACAACACAAGGGAGGTAAGTTAGTTTTTAATTCAAATCTTTTTCAAATTTTCATGATTTTTCAAAATCAAATCTTTTCCAAATCATATTTTTTTATCATATCTTTTTCAAAATCAAATCTTTTCCATTTTTCTCTCACTATTTTCGAAAAATCCTTGCTACCAATTAATAATTTGATTCAAAAATTTCAAGTTTGTTACTTCTTTGTTAAGAAAGGTTCAATATTTGAATTTTAGAATCATATCTTTTAAATTTCTTGTTAGCCAAGTCATTAATTTTAAAAATATTTTTTTTTATTTTTCAATCATATCTTCTCAATCACATCTTTTTCAAAATAACTTTCAATCATATCTTTTTTATTGCTAATTTCAAAATCTTTTTCAAAATCACTTAACCACTTTCTTACTTTTAATTTTCGAAAACCATCAACCACTTTTTCAAAATTCTTTTTAATTAATTTAAATTTTTTAATTTTGTTTTCAAAAATTTCCCCACCTCCTCACCCTCTTTTATTTAAGGACTAACACTTCTCCTCTATTAGCAATTCGGACTATCTCCCTCTCTATAAGTTCGAATTCTCCTCTCTACCTCATCCTTCTATTCTTCTTTTCCTCTGACACCTCAAGGAATCTCTATACTGTGACATAGAGGATTCCATACTTTCTTGTCTTTTTATTTTATTGCCCCTCTAATCAACCAAAACCCCCATATACCCCTCATAGCCAATAATCATACATTTTATTGCAACTCTTCGTGAGACGACCCGGAGCCCAAATACTCCGATTATAAATTCATTGGGGTTTGTTAATTGTGACAACTCAAATTTTTTATGTGGGAATTGTTTGATGGTTTGGAGCTATGCTTACAACGAAGTAATTCTTTCTATAAGAAGAAAATCTAGATCATCGAGCAAAACTCATTCATCAAAATGGCGCCGTTGCCGGGGAGTTGCAATGGTGTTATGGTATTGGTTATTGTATATATGTGAATATTATGAATAGCTTGATTTTTGGATTGCTTGTTAGTTTTTGTTAGTTTTAGGACTTTGTTTCATTATTTCTTGTTAGCTTTTATCTCTTATTTTCACTTTTCACTATGAATTCTCACTTTAGCTATGAGTGTGATTACAACTATGTTGTAGGAAATGGGAACTTCAATGAAGATGTGCATCAAGGATGGGATAATCAAAGGTGGGAGGAGCCATATGCATATGATCAATCCTCATGGCAACAACCTCTACCAATGCACTATGAAGAATAGCCAATCTATGATGCATACCAATCCAATGGTTATGGTGAATCTCCTTGTGACTTTCAAGAACCACCACCGCCTGCCTATGAGCCATATCCCCAACATAACCCTCAACCATACTCACAAGCCCCTTCTTACCAACCATCTTCATATGACCCTAATCCATATCCATCCTACGAATAACCATATGAGCCATATGAACCACATATAGAGCCATCACCATTCCAACATCAACATTTTCAAGAGCCACCGCCTCCATATTATTACCAAGATGAACCACCTCCAATACATGAAAACTTTCAACCACAAGATGAACTCTACTTACCACCACAACTCTACCAAGAAGAACCACCTTCCAACTATAATACCTTTCCCTCAAACAATGAGCCCTCTCTTCCACCATCACCTCCTGATGAAGCCTCTATGCTAGAATTAAGGGATCTTGAATCTCATATCTTAAGGCAACACGAGGAGGATGAAAAGAATTTTGAGGAGTTAAGAGCAAAAATGGCTATCATGGTAGAAGCCATTGGCAACATAGTCTCATCCCGCCTAAGCCTATGCGATCAAGGCACTTCCATTGTGGAATGTGGAAAAGTAACAAAGGAGCTTAGTGAGAGAGTGAACTTGAAGCTCCAAGATGAAGAAGAGGAGTTAAAGTAAGAAATGCAACAAGAGGAGGAGGTAGAGATTATTGAAGAAGAGGAAGAAGTGGTTGAAGACTTAGGAGATGCGGAACCTCCTTGGGAACATAGAGTTGAAGAAAATCCATCCAAGATGATTGAAATTGATGCTCCGGAGGGAAGTGCACACCTTCCAAGACATATTCCATATGAAGACTCGGATGGGATAGAGCAAGAATTGAGTCCCCTTGGTGATGAAGATCAAGCATCAAGTCTTAGTGGTGAAGAATCCTTTGAGCATGAAGAACCCTCTCTCGATGAAATGGAAAGCAATGTGGAGGTAAATGTCTCTCACCCTCCCATTTATGATTTGAGTAAGAGAAAAGAGTTAGATAAAAGTGTTGAACAAAGGATTGATATTAAGAGATCTTGTGAGGAGGTGGAGATCCTTAGAAAAAGGAGGATGGAAATTGAATATGCTTTAGCAAGACCCTTGGAATTACCTTTGCCTAGGTTGCCATCTACACCTTCATTTGAGTGGATGAAACTCATTTCTATTATCTTTATTATCCCACTCGAATATGGATTGCTTGAAACGGATGGTCAACTTAGGATGCTTTGTGGGATGAAGCGTAAAAAAAATGTTTTGTGGTTGGCGTTGCAAATCAAGGCTCATTATGGTTGAAGCTTCAAAGAGCAAGGGTTGGACTAGTGCTCAATTGGATGGGTCTAGGAGAATAGATTGGTGCTCCTATGAGAATTCACCTCTCTTGCCACCCGGAGGAAATCACCATGATCAACTCAAGGACGGGTGTGAAAACAAAGTGTGGGATCCTGGATCGCACAAGGAAGATCAACTTTGGGAGCCTATGGTTTGTGAAGAACTCCATCAAAGCTTGGAGTTATTAACTTTGAATGATGAAGCACAATGGAAGTCCAAGCATTAGTGGATGTTTAAGGATGGATTCAAGCACAAGCCACCTTGATGAAGAGCTCCCCATAAGTCCAACTTAAGGACAATAAACAAAAGTGCTAGGTGGGAGACAACCCACCATGGTAACATCTTTCCCTTTTTCTCTTTGTAAATATTGGTAATTTAGATTTAATTTCATGTTTTGTTTGATTACTTGAGTTCAATTGGGAGTCTAGTAGGTCAAATAAGATTTTGTGATGTTTCGGTAGTTGTTTGGAGGTTTGGAATGCTTGGTTCGGTGCAAAAACATAGAAAAATTTTGAAAAACAGAGCACCACCCACGCGCACGCGCACTCCACGCGTACGCGTGAATCAAGCAATTTTGGCAATCCACGCGGACGCGCCATGTACACGTATGCGTGGATTAAATTTTTCCACTTCCCATATATTCACCTGAGAGTTATGCCTGAAGTGTGCCAACTTGGTGCCCCAGGGCACGCGAACGCGCACCTTGCGCGTCCGCGTCGACTCTCTGCTTTGCCATGCACGCGTACGCGCACTGTACGCGTACACGTCGATTCCATTTCATCAATCCACGCTTACGCGCATATGACGCGCACGCGTGGATTGCCCTGTTTCACTCACCTTCTTTTCTTCTCCTCTTTCCATTTTTTTCTTTCTTCTCTCTTCTCTTCTTTCCACCCTTCAAACATCATCCAACACTACCAAACATCATATAACACTATTTTTCTTAGTTAGTTAAGTTTAATTTTTGTTTTTCATTATAAGTGTTGGATTACTAATCTTGTTTATTGTTTACTGCTGCTGCTTATTGATAAGATGTTAGTTTAACATCATTGTTGTTAATTGTCATTGTTGGATTTCTTTGATTGAGGTTGTATTTGGTTACTTGGTTTGGAATTTTTCATGTTCAATGTTTTTGAATACCAAGTATATATTACATTGCCTTCATGCATCTTAACTCTTTGAATTGCATGTTTTGGCCACCATGCATTCATCATCCATCATTAGGCAATTGTATATTATCATTGCATTTTTTTTAGGTGATGCTTGTTTATGATTCACCCTTATTCACATCACTTATTTCATGCATTGAGATTGTAGAATTGTGAAATTGGATCAAAAACATACCAGTGACATATTTTTGAGCTTTTCAAGCTTTGTGGACTATGCTTGCTATGTGATTGATCTTAACTCTCATACTTCTTTTCTTTAAGTTCCTTAGCATCCATGTGTTCCACCTCTATGTCACTTAGGTGTTGCAACAACTTCAATAAATGTCATTATTTGATGTGTGAGTTTCATTCTGTTCACCAAATTTACTTACACATCAATCAATGTCCATGCATTATCCAATTTCACAATTGCTTGATTAATTGCTTGAATGCTTTCATGCCTCTTTACTACTTGTGTGGTTGACTTAACCTACAAGTCTTTTAAAGTATTTCAAGCACACTAGAATGAGTGAAGTACATGTTTTCTTTTGTATAATTGTGGCATGATTTTTAAATACTAGGGTGTGAGTTCTAAACCGCATGCAAGTCAGGACCCACACACTTATTTTTCATTAATGTCACACTAATTCACTCACTCATTTCTAGTGATTTACCTCATTCCAACAATCCATGCTTCCTTGCTTGTGCATTTACTTGTCTTATTATCTCCTGTTTTCTATGTTCAGGATGGATCATCATAAGCAAAAACAGAAGTGGAAGGAAGAACACGCAGCACCGATTGACCTACCAGCTGAAGGTAGCAACTTGGAAAGTCGCCGTACCCCCTTGCTCATCTTTGAGTGCACCGAGGACGGTGTAAACTTTTAAGTGTGGGGAGGTCATCCGACCGCTCGGCATTTTTGGGTGACAAGTTTCTAATCCCAACACTTTTGCATTTTATTTTAGGATTTTCAGTTGCATTTTCTTATTTTGCATATGTATGTATTAAGCTTAGTCAAAATCATGATATTTTCCAAGAATTCTATCTATAGGGCACCCCAATTGAAAAAAAAAATTTAGAACTTGCTTGAATCATATACATTGTGGATCATGTTTTTGAGCTAAGAACACAAGCATGTAAGTTTTGAGCCTAATTGTGTGGTTACATTATATATAACCACTTATTTTCATTCTTGTGTGCATTATTCTCTTCCTATGATTGTAATCTTTGATTTGTTTAATTCTATATGTCCATTATTTTGTGTATACATGCATTTATATGATTGAGGCCATTGTTCAAATAGCTCACTTACCCAAATAGCCTACCTTTTATCTTCTATTGATAACCAATTTAAGCCTATGCTTAACCCATTTATTCTTAATTGTAGCACATTACAAGCCTAAGTGAAAAATAATAAATATCCCTTAATTTGGATCTTTGATTAGCTTAGTCTAGAGAAAGTGTTTATCATTTGATTTTAGGAAGTTGGGAACATGGGGTAAAGATAAAAGTGTGTTTGTTAAAAAATCTTGGGAATTGGGTACATACTCATGTATTAATCATGTGTAAACCATATGCATTGATGTTCTTGTATATATTTTAGTTGAAAAGAAAAAAAATAATAAAAAAATGAGAAAAACAAAAAAGAATATATATATATATATATATATATATATATATATATATATATATATATATATATATATATAAGAAAAAAAAAGAATTACAATAAAAAGGGGACAAAAATGCCCCAAAGTTCAAAGTTCAATAAAAGTCAATGCATATGGGTGGTGATCAAAAAGAGAATGCATGAGTGTGTGAAAAAGTGAAGAATGGGTAGTTAGGTTTGTTTAAAATTGTATAGGTTGTCATAGGTTAGGTGGGAAGTTTAAGTTAATCAAAGATTCGAATTTCAAGCTCACTTGACTATATGCATCCTACCTTGACCCTAGCCACATTACACCCTTTGGGAAAGTCCTCATGATATTTGTATGCATGCATGAAATAATTGTTGATTGTTAGATGAAAAACAAATCTTGGAAAGCATGATTAGGGGAGAATTGAGTGAATCAACCCCATACACTTGAGTGCATAGAGCGGATACACATCCGGTGAGGGTTCGATTGCTCAATTACATGTTTCCACCCATGATCATCTCTTTTCTTGCAAGTTTGTAAAATCTTTTTAATAATTCAATTCAATTGTGGGTTGAGTGATTGCTATTGCCTTAGCCCTTGTGTTTGTATATGTATTCTTAGAAATTGATTTATTTTGACTAAGTGGACGCATTCATGTAGATAGATTGCATATAGATAGATTGTATTTAGTTAGTTTGCATTGAATAAATGTTGATACCTTTTGCTTCTTTCTTGATTTTAGCATGAGGACATGCTTGGTTTAAGTGTGGGAAGATTTGATAAACCCCGATTTTGTGGTTTATCTTGTGCTTATTTTGGGGGATTTTATCACCTTTTCCCACATTTATTCAATGAAATAGCATGGTTTTGCAATTCTCCCTTGATTTGTGCTTAAAAGTGAAAACATGCTTTTTAGTCCCTAAAATTGATGATTTTAATTCACTTTAATTCCATTCGATGCCTTGATGTGTTTTTTGAGTGATTTCATGTTCATAAGGAAAGTATTGGATGGAAGAAGTGAGGAGAAAAGCATGCAAAATGGGAGAACTCATGAAGAAATGAAGGAACCGTAAAGCTGTCAAGCCCGACCTCTTCGTACTCAATCGACCATAACTTGAGCTACAGAGGTCCAAATGAGGCGGTTCCAGTTGCGTTGGAAAGCTAACATCCGGAGCTTCGAAATGATATAAAATTTGCCATATGTTTCTTTGCGCTAAGGGGTGCGCACGCGCCATGTACGCGTGCGCACCGATTCTGCCGTGGCCCACTAAGGTGAAATCGCCCCCAGCGATTTCACAAGCACTTTAGGCCCAACCCAACTCATTTCTAATACTATTTTATGCAGAATTCAAGCTTAGGCAAAGGGGGGAGCAATTAGTTTAGCCAACATGAGCCTTTACTTAGTTTTCTAGAGAGATTTTCATCTTAGATCTAGGTTTGATTCATGCTTTGATTTACTTTTCTTTTATAATTCCTTGTTCCTCTACTCTTTCTCTCTCTAATTTTGTATTTCATTCTTGTAATTGCTTACTTTGTTGTTGATGCACTTTTGTTCCTCTATTTTCCTTTAATTCAATTTATGATTCATGTTCCTTTATTGTTGATTTGGATTTGTTGTTGTTTAATTCATTGCAATTGAGTAGTGTAGATTTACATTCCTTGCAATTTTACTATGCTTTCCTTTTATGCTTTCCAAGTGTTTGATAAAAGGCTTGGAAGGATGTTAGAGTAGATTTTGAGCATTCTTGGCTTGGAAAGAGTAGTTGGGCAATCTTGAGTCATGAAAACCCAACTTATGTTGGTGATCTAGAGTTTTTAGCTAATATTATTTCCATTGACGCTAATCTTTTGCTATTTTCATTAGTAAGTTGATTAGGACTTTTGGATTGAGATTAGCTAGTCTCATTAGACTTTCTCCCTATTTGTTGGAGTTGACGTAATGAGATAAATTCTTGTTTATATTTGTGACATGATTAATTAGTCTTGTTTGACATTCTCCCGATGTGTGAGTTAACTAAATAAGATGAATTAATCATGCATGACTAGGATAGAAAGCCTATGATCTCAATCCATTGCCATGAATGTCTCTCTTTATTACTTGCTTTCTTTAATTACTTGCTCAATTTACTTTTCTTGTCTTTTTATTTTATTGCCCCTCTAATCAACCAAAACCCCCCTATACCCCTCATAGCCAATAATCATACATTTCATTGCAACTCTTCGTGAGACGACCCGGAGCCCAAATACTCCGGTTATAAATTCATTGAGGTTTGTTAATTGTGACAACTCAAATTTTTGATGTGGGAATTGTTTGATGGTTTGGAGCTATGCTTACAACGAAGTAATTCTTTCTATAAGAAGAAAATCTAGACCATCGAGCAAAACTCGTTCATCAAAATGGGACGTGTGATCTCAAGTTGATATCCACTTGACTTTCCTTCATAGTTAGAGGTTAACTAAGTGGAGCAATGAACAATTGTTGGCACATTGATGATGATAATGAGGATAGGACTTCTAGTTCTCATACCTTGCCAAGAGCTTTTCTAGTTGTTAGTTTATCTCTTTTGCAATTTACATTTCTTGTTCTTTATTTCAAAAACCCTAAACTATACTTCATAGCCAATAACAAGAACACTTCATTGCAATTTCTAGGGAGAACAACCCGAGGTTTGAATACTTTGGTTATTTTTATTGGGGTTTGTTTTAGTGACAACCAAATTTTTTTATTGAAGAAATTATTTGTTGGTTTAGAACTATGCTTGCAACGAGATTCAATTTGTGAAATTCTAAATCACACACACAATTTTCGTTCATCAAAATGGCACCGTTGCCGGGGAATTGCAATGGTGTTATGTTATTGCTTATTGTATATATGTGAATATTGTGAATAGCTTAATTTTTGGATTGCTTGTTGGTTTTTGCTATTTTTAGGACTTTGTTTCATTGTCTCTTGTTAGCTTTTGTTTCTTATTTTCTCTTTTCATTATGAATTCTCGCTTTGGCTATGAGTTTGGTTCTAACTATGTTGTAGAAAATGGGAGCTACAATGAAGATATGTATCACGGATGGGACACTCAAGGATGGGAGGAGCCATATGTATATGATCAATCCTCTTGGCAACAACCCCCACCATTAGACTATGAACAAGAGTCATTCCATGATGCATATCAGTCCAATAGCTATAGTGAATCTCCTTGTGACTATCAAGAACAGCCACCATATGCCTATGAGCCATATCCTCAGCATAGCCATCAACCATACTCACAAGTCCCTTTCCACCAAACACCTCCATATGACCCTAACCCATATCCACCATACCAATCACCTTTTGAGCCATACGAGCCATACATGGAACCACCACAACATTAGCACTTCCAAGAACCACCTCCTCCATACCATGACCGAGATGAACCACCTCCAATGTACACAAATTTTCAACCACAAGATGAATTCTACCCTCCACCACAACCCTCCATGGAAAAATATCCATGTCCATCAATCCAAGAGCAATATGATCCTACTTGTGTTAGCAATTCGGAACAAGAATCAAAGGATCACCTTAAGGAAGCGATGGATCGGCTCCAAGCAACCGTCCGTCCACTACAAGGGAGGCGGGAATTGGCGGCCCAAACACTCACCAAGTGGGCCTCAGAAATAGATTTTAGCACTAAAAGACTATTTTACCCTTACTAGTCATCTGTTTAGTATTTAAGGAATTAGATTTATGTTATTCAGGCTTTTAATTAGTTTTTCACAGACTTTACACACCATATTTTCATTTACTTTGTATTTTCCTTTCAGTATGAGTTTCTAAACCTCCTAGGTTGAGGGGAGGAGCCCTGCTGAGTCCTGTGAATTAATAAAAGTATTATTGTTTCTCTTCGATCCGTGTTTGATCTAATTCTAAGATGTATAATCGTTCTTCAACATGGTGAATAGGATGATTAGACAATCATCTCTGTTCATCATACTAAGACGAACATGCCTGACAAACACCCGCATCTACTTGGGTTCGTGTGAATACGTGACTGGAAAGCGCAAACCAACAGCTATGTTTATACATCTCTCATACGGCTAATCTACGACTTCGTTGGGGACTTCTCGAGACACCAGTTCAGCCAATTTCTGGGGAGATTAGGGTCTCCTTGGTATAGGCTAGAATCCAAAGACGCAGCATTCTCTGATCCGGAAGATTTGACCTTGTCTGTGGCATTTTGAGTAGGATCGCCAGGAGAATGAACTGCTAGAGCTTCACCCTCCATCAGATTAGATGACCACGGCCAATGGCGTTTGATCTGAAAGCAGAGGAGATTAATGACTATGGCCCATGGCGTCTATCACACACAGCCTTTCATTGAAGAAATCACTCACAAGCAAAGAAAACAGTAATACCAGAGTTAATTCAGAAAGGCAAAGCAACTCCAATCCTTCATTATATCCCTATTATTGATTCCTTTCAAATTCACAATCAAAATTCATCTAAACATAAACCTTCTGATTCGCCTAACTAAGACCAGCAAGATAACCATAGCTTACTTCAAACCACAATCCTCGTGGGATCGACCCTGACTCGCTCAGGTATTACTTGGACGACCCAGTGCACTTGCTGGTACAGCTGTACAATGGTGTGGGGATTCGTGCACCACTCCTTCCTAGACATCCTTACAATCCCTTTCCAGCCACCCTGGATACTCATCTTGCACTGCCAAAAGCCCTAGAGTACAGAGCCAAGTTGCCATAACCTCAAAAATTTTAGAAACCTCCTAATACTCTTCCTAAAGACACAGAGATGAATCCAAGAGAAGAATGTAAGGCTCACATCAGGACCAAAGAGGCTGAGCCTAAGGTGATACACACTGTTAATGAACTAAATAAAGAAAAGGTTCAAGAAGGAAGGCCATTGCTACACGCCCCATTAGGGCACAGGTGCCTAAAATACCATACCCTCCGAAGCCTCAAAAGGATGAGAACCACTCATAGTTCTTGGAAGTCTCTAAGACACTGCAAATCAATACTCCTGTTGCTAAGGTTGTAAAGAGCTTACCCCTGAAAAGAATGCTTTAAAGGGAGATGAAATAAAGGTACTTACTGAGAAGTACAGTGCACTAATTCAGAATGAGATACCAAAGAAGATGCCAGACCCAGGAAGCTTTCAAATTCTATGTACTATTGGAAAGATCACTTTTGGCAAAGCCCTGTATGATCTTGGCTTAAGTTTAAAACTGATACCTCCATCTGTGATGAAGAAACTAGGAACTCAAGAGGCACAAGAAACAATGATCACCCTGCATTTAGATGACCAATCCCTAAGGCAGACACATGGGCTAGTGGAGAACGCACTAGACAAGGTTAGAGAGCTATTACCCCCAGTAGGCTCTATGATACTTGACAAGGGAGAAGAAACAGATGACTTCATCATTCTAGGAAAACCATCCCTAGCCACTGCAAGAGCCCTGATAGATGTTGAGAGAGAAGAAATGGCACTGAGGTTGCATGAGAACTTCATGGTTTTCAAGGTTTTTAAACCTCCAAGACCCCTGACAAAGGAGGTACTTGCATGCAGAGTGCAATATTGAAGCCTCCTCCCTTGGCGAAAACTCATACAGTTTCTTCAGACATCAAAACCTAAGTTTGGTTTTGGGCAGTCACTACCTACCAGAGAGGAAGGTCCCAAGAGGAAGATGCATAGAGGATGGAGAAACAATCCAACCCCTACCCTAATAAGCAAGGAGAATAACTCTGATAACAATACCAGAAAGCTTGTTGGGAGGAATTCACATACGAAGGCACTAATCTCCTCCTCTTCTCCCATAGAGTCATTTCTTTTAACCAACTGGAAGAAGAGGAAGAAAGTCAACAATCAAGTGTCAAGCTAATGACATTAAAGAAGCACTTGTTAGGAATTAGAAGACAGAAATGAAAACTTAAATCCTAATAATACTCATGCAATACTTAAATTAAAAGACAGAAATTTAAATGAACATAAAAACTTAAAGACTACTAGTGATATCTAAATAAGAAATAGGAATTAGAATAGCCACAGAAGTAGGGAGGTGGAACTCAACCACCTTAATCATGGGAGGCATTAGGCTCTTCAGGGAATAATTTCTGACGCTTTAGCTCTTCTATCTCACGCCCCTGCTTCTCTTGTCCTTGACCAGTTTGCAAAGCATACTAGTGTGGTCCTTTTTCTCTTCTCTTAACTGATCCAAGGTGGTTTTCAATTGTGCAATAGATGCTTCCAGCTGGGTCCAATATTCAATTGAAGGGATCTCTTAAGGCTCAGGCACCTTCCTTTTGGGTGGATCAACTGGTACTTGGGCGCTTTCCATCACCTGTTTAATGATTAGGCTTTCTACTAGGATGAAAAAATCTTTGTTAATCATGACTCCAGCCTCTTTACACAAGCGAAAGATAAGATTTGGATAAGCCAATCTGGCGTGAGTTGACATCCTATTTGCCACCTTGTATAGCTCAAAAAGAATTATTTGGTGAACTTCCACCTCATTCCCCATCATAATGCAGTGAATCATCACAGCCCTTCTGATGGTAACTTCAGAGCGGTTGCTAGTAGGGAGTATGGAATGCCCAATGAAGTCCAACCAGCCCCTAGCAACTGGTTTGAGATCTACTCTTCTCAGTTGGTTTGGGTTACCTCTTGTGTTATTGATCAACTTAGTTCCAGACAGACATATGTCTTCTAGAATCTTTTCCAGCTTTGGATTAGCCACCACTCTCCTGTTAAAGGATTCTGGATCATCCTTTTCAGGAGGAAGCTTGAAGATCTCTCTCACCTTGTCAAAATGAAAATAGAGTCTTCCCTTGCACTATGGTGTGAAAAGTATGGAATCCTTGTCTATCTTTCTTTTGCTTATCTATCATCCATAGATTTTCATAGAATTATTAAATTATTGTTGTTCCAACATTAAACTCAGGATCAGCTAGAATCTCCCAGCCTCTTTTTTGAATTTGCTCCTAGATCTCTGGGTACTCATCTTCTTTCAATTCAAATTTGGCTTCCGGGATCACTGTCCTATGGCACATAATTTTGTAAAAATTTTCTTCATGCTGCTTTGTGTAAAATCTGAAAGGTTTGAAAATAACTACTTGGTTGTCTTCTTTCTTATTTCTTAAAGTAGGATTTCCACTTTTTGGAGCCATAAAATTCGAATGGGGTGAGAAGAAAGGGCTCTCTCTACAACAAACTTAAAAGGTTTACTCGTCCTTATGGGTGTTGAACGCCCAGCCAATGCCCCCTGTAGGGTGATACCCTTGTAACCACATATAGTCCCGTCTAATAGGATTTGAGTTTTCCAGGGAATAATCTGAGTCTAGAGTTGAAGAGAAGAACTTTCTGCCCTGGTTCAAAGAATCTAGAAGAGATCTTTCTGTCATGCCACTTTTTGGCCCTTTCTTTATAGATCTTTGCATTCTCAAATGCAGCAAGTCAGAATTCCTCCAACTCGTTTAGCTGGAGCAACCGTTTCTCTCCTATAGGGGTCTTGAAAGCTGTTCTGTATGCCCAGAGAGCTTCATCAAGCTTTCTTGCCCAATCCTTTCTAGAGGTATTCACCGTTCTTTCCAGGATTCTCTTGAGTTCTCTATTTGAGACCTCAGCTTGCCCATTTATCTGTGGGTGATATGGGGTGGCCACTTTATGGCGAATTCCGTATCTACTTAGCACAGAATCAAGCTGTCTATTGCAAAAATGAGTTCCTCCATCACTGATTAGTGTCCTAGGGACACCAAACCTGCTGAAGATGTTCTTCTAAAGGAACTTCATTACTACTCCAGTGTCATTTGTGGGTGATACAATTGCCTCAACCCATTTAGACACATAATCTACTGCTACAAGAATGTAGGTGTTTGAGTTTGAAGGTGGGAATGGACCCATGAAGTCTATACCCCATACATCAAACAGTTCAATCTCTAAGATTCCCTGCTAAAGCATGTCGTGACCATGAGGGAGGTTGCCAGCCCTTTGGCAACTGTCATAGCGACAGACAAACTCTCGGAAGTCCTTAAAAACTGTGGGCCAGTAGAAACCACTTTGGAGGACTTTAGTGGCTGTCCGCTCTCCTCCAAAATGTCCTCTATAATTGGAGCCATGGCAATGCCATAGGATTTTCTGTGCCTCTTCCTCAGATACACAGCGCCGGATTATCCCATCTGAGCATCTCTTAAAGATATATGGTTCATCCCACAAGTAGTATCTAGCATCATGAATGAGCTTTTGGACTTGCTGCCTACTATATTCCTTGGGGATGAATCTTATAGCTTTGTAGTTTGCAATGTCTGCAAACCAAGGCGGTGTCCGAATAGCAAAGAGTTACTCATCTGGGAAGGTTTCAGATACCTCAGTAGAGGGAGAAGATGTCCCTTCTACTAGTTCAGTCCGAGATAGGTGGTCAGCCACTTGATTCTCTGATCCTTTTTTATCTCTTATTTCTATATCAAACTCTTGCAAGAGTAATACCCATCTTATAAGCCTGGGCTTAGAATCCTGCTTGGTGAGCAGATATTTAAGAGTAGCATGATCAGTGTAGATAATGACCTTAGACCCTATTAGATAGGATCTGAACTTGTCAATGGTATAGACCACTGCAAGCAATTCCTTTTCTGTGGTAGTGTAATTTTTCTGCGCGTCATTTAGAACACGGCTAGCTTAATAAATGACATGTAGAAGCTTGTCATGCCCCTACCCCAGGACTACGCCAATGGCATGGTCACTAGCGCCATACATCAGCTCAAATGGTAAGTCCCAGCTGGTTGCAGAGATTACAGGTGTAGGGATAAACTTAGCTTTTAGAGTCTCAAATGGCTGCAGACACTCTTGGTCAAAGACAAATGGAGTGTCAGTAGTCAGTAAGTTGCACAGGGGTTTAGCAATTTTAGAAAAATCCTTAATAAACCTCCTGTAGAATCCTGCGTGTCCAAGGAAACTTTTGATTCCCTTAACATCAGTGGGTGGTGGTAATCGCTCAATTACCTCCACCTTAGCTTGATCCACTTCTATTCTCTTGTTCGAAATCCGATGCCCAAGGACAATTCCTTCAGTTACCATGAAGTGACATTTTTTCCAGTTTAAAACCAGGTTTGTCTCTTGGCATCATTTAAGAACTAGGGCTAGATGGTCAAGGCAGAAGTCAAATGAATCTCCAATGATAGAGAAGTCATCCATGAATACTTCAAGGAACTTCTGTACCATATCAAAGAAGATGGAGAGCATACATCTCTGAAAGGTGGCAGGTGCATTGCACAAGCCAAATGGCATCTGTCTATAAGCAAACACACCATATGGACATGTGAATGCTGTCCTTTCTTGATCCTATAAATCTACTATAATTTGATTGTAACCGGAATAGCCATCCAGGAAATAATAAAAAGCGTGCCCCGCTAGTCTCTCTAGTATTTAATCAATAAATGGTAAAGGAAAATGATCCTTTCTGGTGGCATTATTGAGCCTTCTATAGTCAATGCACATACGCCACCCTGTAACTGTCCTTGTAGGAATCAGTTCATTCTTTTCATTATGAACCACTGTCATGCCTCCCTTTTTAAGAACAACTTGGACAGGGTTTACCCATGGGCTGTCAAAGATGGGATAAATAATCCCATCCTCCCATAATTTGGTGACTTCCTTTTACACCACTTCTTTCATGGCTGGATTCAGTCGCATTTGTGGTTGTACCACTGGTTTGGCGTCATCCTCCAGCAGGATCTTATGCATGCATCGGGTTAGGCTAATGCCCTTTCAGTCACTTATCGTCCACCCAAGAGCTTCTTGTGTGTCTTTAGCACTTGGATTAGCGCTTTTTCTTCCTATGGCTCTAAGGCAGAGCTTATAAGTATCTCCATCTCTGAGAAATGCATATTTCAAGGAGGATGGTAGTGGTTTAAGTTCGAGTTTAGGAGGCTTGTCCTCCTCTTTAGGAGTTTTCAGAGGCTCCTTTATCTCCTCTGACTCCTCTAACTCTGGCTGAGCATCATAAAAGATGTCATCCAGTTCTTCTTCAAGCCCCTCGGCCATATTCACTTTTTCCACCAGGAAATCAATGATATCAATACTCATACACTCCTCTGGAGTGTTTGGATGCTGCATGGCTTTCACCACATTTAATACGAACTCATCCTTATTGACTCTCAGGGTTATTTCCCCTTTCTGAATGTCAATCAGGGTCCGTCTTGTAGCTAGGAAGGGTATTCCTAGAATGAGGGTTTCACTTTTGTGCTCTTCCATTTCTAGCACCACAAAGTCTGTAGGGAAAGCAAAGGGTCCAACTCTAACAATCATGTCTTCAATTAGGCCTGATGGAAGCTTAACAAAGTCATCAGCAAGTTGAAGACATATGCGGGTAGGTTTAACTTCGTGAGTTAAATAGAGTCTCTTTATTAGTGATGCAGGTATTAAGTTAATACTTGCTCCGAGATCACATAGGGCTGTCTTTGTACAGGCATCCCCTAAGGTGTAGGGGATCATAAAGCTCCCAGGATCCTTGAGTTTCTCTGGTAAACTGTTTTGGATTACTGCACTACACTCTTTAGTGAGAAAGACTATTTCTGCCTCTCTCCAGTCCTTCTTATGACTTAGGATGTCCTTCATGAATTTGGCATAAGAAGGTATCTGTTCAAGAGCCTTTGCAAAAGGAATCTTGATCTCAAGTGTCTTGAGATAATCTGTAAAGCAGGCAAACTGTTTATCCTTTTCTACTTGGTGGAGCTTCTGAGGATATGACATCTTATCTCTATACTCATCAACCTTGGTTGATGTAGGTTGAATGCCTACATATTGGAAGGCGGGTTAGTAGCTTGTTTAGGAAGGGTCTTATCAGCACTTGCATGTGTTTGACCATTCCTAGTTGGGTGTTCAACACCCTTGCTGCCCCCTTCCTGGTGTTCAGCGCCAGGCACACTATTCCCTTGTGGGCGTTTAACACCCAGGGTGGGTATCCCTTCTTGGCATTGAATGCCAAGTGTATTTCCCCCCTTTGGGTGTTCAACGCCAGGAGTGAGCACCCCTTCTTGGCGTTGAACGCCAATGTCATTTCCTCTAGGATGTGCAACGTCCTTAGAGGTGTTCTGGACAATAGTCTGGTTGTCCTTCGTCAGCTTCTCTTCTTCAGGTTTCCTGTTGCTCTGAGGTTGGATGTTCAATATTTTCCCACTCCTCAGTTGGATAGCCTGACATTCATCTTTTATCTGCTTAGATAATTGATGTCTTGTTTGACTCAGCTGGGCTTCTACATTCCTATTGGAAGCCTAAGTTTCTCGCAAAGCCTCTTGCAAGTCCAGCAACTGCTGTGCAAGGGCATGTGCTGAGTCAATGGGCCATCTTATTTTGGAGGGCTAGATTCAACAGATACTGACTTAACCTCTCCTTTTATGGAAGTCTCATCACCCAAGTATAGATGTTGGTTCATGGAAACTGTCTCAATAAGTTTATGAGCCTCTTCAATTATTTTTCTCATATGTATAGAGCCACCAGCAGAGTGGTCTAGAGACATCTTGGCCATGTTTGTAAGGCCATAATAGAAGATGTCTAATTACACCCATTCTGAAAATACTTCAGTGGGGTATTTCTGGAGCATTCTCTTATACCTCCCCCAGGCATCATGAAGAGATTCACTGTCCTCTTGCTTGAAGCTTTGAATATCCAGTCTTAACTGGGTCAACTTCCTTAGGGGGAAGTATTGATTCAGAAACTTGTCTACTAGCTGCTTCTATGTTTTCAAGCTAGATTTGTGTTGGTTATCTAACCACCTCTTTGCTTGATCTCTTATAGAAAAGGGAACGAGTAGCAGTCTACTCCCTCAGTGTGTACTGTGTCAGCAATTTGAAAAAAGTTGGCCAGAAACTCAGTAGGTTCTTCCTGTGAAAGTCCAGAGTATTGGCAGTTTTGCTGCACCAGAGTAATGAGCTAAGGATTGAGCTCAAAGTTACTCATTCTAATGGGAGGTATACTAAAACTTCTCTTATAGAAGTAAGGACTGGGGGCCATGTAGGACCCCAAAGTTCTTCTAAACTGTTCATTCCCATTTGGGTTCATAGTGAAAGAAAGGTATGAGAAAGAAGTAAAGAGAAACTAAAATTAAATTATTTTTGTTTTTATTTTTATTTATTAATTAAATTCGAAAATAAAAGCTTAATTAATTAAAAGATTTGAAAATTAAAAGGTATCTTTCGAAAAAGGAGAGAGAGAAGAATTAGTTAGGAAGTTTTGAAAAAGAAGAAAGAGAAAACAAGTAACTAATTAAGAAAGATTTGAAAATAAGATAAGATTTGAAAAATATTTAATTTTAAAATTTGAAATTTTGAATTTTGAATTTTGAATTTTAAAATTTGAATTTTGAAAATTTAATTTTAAATTTTGAATTTTAAAATTTGAATTTTGAAATTTGAATTTGGATTATGATAAGATAAGATTTTGAAAATTGAATTTTGAATTTTGAATTTGAAACAAGATAAGATAAAGATTTGAAAAAGATTTAATTTTTTGAAAATATTTTATTTTGAAATTTAAAACTTAGATAAGATAACATAATGATTTGAAAATTAATGAAAGATAACAAAAGATAAGGATTTGAAAAAAATTTGAATTTTAAATTTTAAAAGAAAGATAAAATAAGATAGAATCACAATTTAAAAGAAAATATTTGAAAAAATTTAAAAAGATAAAATTTGAAATTTGATTTTTGAAATTAAGATAAGATAAGATGATAATTTGAAATTTTTGTTGAAATTTTCGAAAAAAAAAGATTTGAAATAAAGATAGGAAAGATATTTTTTATTTTTTGAATTAATGAAGAAAGAGAAAAACAACCAAAAGACACCAAACATAAAATTTTTAGACCTAAAACACAAAATTTTCGAAAATTAGAAAGAAAAATCCCAAAAGACACCAAACTTAAAAATTTTTAGATCAAAACAAGAAAAGAAACAAGAACAACTTGAATACCAAGAAAGAACAATAAGAACAATTTCGAAATTTCAAAGCAAATAAAGAACAACTAAAAGACACCAAACTTAAAGATTTTGAAAATCAAGGAAACTAATTTCGAAAATTTTGAAGAAAAACAACCAAAAGATACCAAATTTAAAAATTTTGAAATCAAAGACTCTAATTTTAGAAAAGAAAAGAGAAAAAACTTAGAGACTCAAGATGACTTAAAAGGATACCAAACTTAAAGATTGACACAAGACTCAAACAAAAGACACTATTTTTAAAAAAAAATTGAAAAGAAAGCAAGAAAATTTGAAAATTCAACAAGAACAAGAACAAAGACTCAAACAAAAAGATAAAGATCAAAAAGACAAGAAAATGTTCAGAAAATTTTTTTATTTTTTCGAAAAAGAAAATAAAAGACTCAAACAAAATTAAAAACAATACCTAATCTAAGCAACAAGATGATCCGTTAGTTGTCAAAAAACAATCCCTGGCAACGGCGCCAAAAATTTGGTGCGCATAGATTAACTCCGCACAACTGAACCAGCAAGTGCACTGGATCGTCCAAGTAATACCTGAGGTGAGTCAGGGTCGATCCCACGAGGATTGTTGTTTTAAAGCAAGCTATGGACACCTTGTAGATCTTAGTCAGGTGATTAGAAAAGATAGTTTGTTGAGGTAAACGCATAAAACATAAATAGGAATGAAATTACTTAATTTGAGTGAAAACAGTGATAAGAGAACGGTTGAGGCTTTAGAGATACTTCACTCTTCTGGATCAACATTTCCTACTGTCTTTCTCCAACTATAAGTGATTCCTTCCATGGCAGGCTGTAAGTGATCAACGTCATACGGTCGCGGCCACTGAATCTTCCTCTCTCAGGCCGAACGCCAGGTTTAGTGTGCGCCCAATCTAAAGGAGGGTGAAGCTCCTGCATTTCATCCCCTTGATGATCCTACTTAAAATGCCACAGACAAGGTCTTCCGGATTAGAGAATGATGTGCCTTTGGTTCTAGCCTCTACCACGAATACCCTAATCTCCCCATACCTCGGCTGAACTGGTGTCTTGAGAAGTCCCCAACGAAGTCGTGGATTAGCCGTCTAAGAGATGTATAATTAAGCTAGTGGTTCAGTGATCTCTGGTTAGGACTCACACTGAACCCATGTAGAATAATGATGATTGTCACGGATCATCCCATTCATAAGGTTGAAGAACGAAGATACATCTTAGAATAGAGTTACACATGAATTGAATAGAATAGTAGTACTTCTATTAATCCATGAAAATCAACAAAGCTCCTAACCTTAACCTAAGAGGTTTAGTGACTCATGCTGATAGAAAAATACAATGGTAAACGTGAAAGTGGGCAAGAGTCCCTAACAATGGTGAACTCTTGTCCATATATACTAATCTAATGACTAAGGATTACAGAAATATGATCAACTAGTATAATAGTGCGAAAATCCTTTTCTAGGGCCCACTTGGTGAGTGTGTGGGCTGAGCTTGAGTGTCTCCCACATGCTAATGTTCCTTAGGGGCGTTGAATGCTGGCTAGGGACCCCCTTTCGGGCGTTGAACTCCAGTTGCTCCCTTGTGAGCGCTGGACACCAGGACTGGAGCTAGTAGCTGGCGTTAAATGCCAGTTTTGGGCCTTCAATTCCGAAACAAAGTATGAACTATTATATCTTTCTGGAAAGCCATAAATGTTAGCTTTCCATAGCTGTTGAGAGCGTGCCATTTGGACCTCTGTAGCTCTAGAAAAGCTCTTTCCAGTGCACGGAGGTCAGATCTTGACAGCATTTGCTGCCCTTTCTCTGCTTCTGAATCAGACTTCTGCTCAAACTCCTCAATTTCAACCAGAAAATATCTGAAATTGCATGAAAATACACAAACTCAAAGTAGAATCTAAAAATGTGAATTTTGCACTAAAACCTATGAAAACTTAGTAAAACTTAAACAAAACATAATAAAAACTATATGAAAACACTGCCAAAAAGCATATAAAATATCCGCTCATCATATCCCACACCATGCTTAAAAGAAAATTTTTGAAAAAGAAGTAGTAAAATACATGAGATCTTGAGTTACATCCTAAGTTATTCCAATTATTTAGATGTGGTGGCCTTGTCTTTACTTTCTGAATGTATGAATTAATTGTGCATAATTGATGTTGAAGTTGAGCATATTGGTTCTTGAAGAATAGTGAATTTGGAGAAGTATTATTGGTTCTCCAAAAGATAAAAAATATTGATTCTTGAAGCAAGAAAAAATAGCCAAAAAAAAAAGAAAAAAATAAAAATAAAAATAAAAAGAAAATCTCAAAAAGAAAAATTAAAAGAGCAAGGATCCAAGGCTTTGAGTATCAATGGTTAAGAGGGTCAGAAATTGGCCTAAAAAGCTCAAATGAGTTGCTATCCCTAACTATATGCTTGTGGTGTGAAGGTGTCAAGTAAAGAGCTTGAGACTGAGCAGTTAAAGTCGTGATCCCAAAAGCAAAAGATTACGCTTAAGAACTCTGGGCACTACTGACTGAGAATTTAAGCAAAGCTAAATTCGAATCCAAAGGGTTTCCCAGTTAAGTGCATGTGGTGTTTATGTATCTAGTGGTAATATGGGAAAACAAAATGCTTAGAGTCACAGCTAGGCTCAAAAGGTGCAAAGCACCAAAGAGAAGCTGTATTCAAGAATCAAGAAAAACCAAAAGAAGAGAATCAATAATATCATCTGGATTCTAGTTCTAAGGGATGCTAATACTTCTAAGCATCAAAGGAAAGTGAGATGCCAAAATTGTTTGGAAGTAAAGAGCTAATAGCTCCATTCAGTTTTGGGAACTAAGCTTCATTGACAACTCTGAGACTTATTATTTTTTTCTATTCTCTTTAGTCCTACTTTGTTTTGGTTGCTTGAGGACAAGCAACAATTTAAGTTTGGTATTCTGATGAGTGGATATTTTATACACTTTTTGACGTTATTTTCTTAGTGTTTTTAGTATATTTTATTATGTTTTATTATGTTTTAGTAGGTATTACTACAAAAATCACTTTTTGGATGCTACTTTAAGTTTTTGTGGTTTTTCTATGATTTAGGTTATTTTTGGGTGAATTTGGCAATTTTTAGCAAAGTCTGATTCAGAGGCAACAAAAGGATATCAGATGTTGTCAAATCCTGACCTTCGTGCATTCAAACAAGCATTTCTTGAGCTAAAGAGGTCCAATTGATGCGCTCTTAATGGAGTTGGAAAGCTAACTTTTAGGGCTTTCCAGAAATATATAATGGTTTATACTTTTCTTTGGATTGGACTGCCCAAACTGGGCATTGAACGCCCAAACTATCCCCTTTCTGGCGTTCAACGCCCCAAACAGGACCAACCTCCCAAGTTGAACACCCAAACTGGCGTTCAACGCTAGCCAGGGAGCAGGAAATACCCAAAACTTGATTTGGATGCCAGGCATCAGCCCAAACACTCACCAAGTGGGCCCCAAAGTGGATTTTAGCACTTCTTAGCTTATTTTATTTCTCTTTTTGTAATTTTTAATTAAAAACAATATCTTTTAGGTTTAGTCTTAGAATTTTTATTATAAATAAGGGACTTCCTTCCTCCTGAGGACAATGCCTCCCAGGAGGGGAGAAGCACATATACATTATTTCTATACATTATGAACAACTAAACCTCCTAGGTTAAGGAGATGAGCTCTGCTCATTCCTATGGATTAATATCATTACTTTTCTACTTTAATATATGTTTGATTTCATTCTATCATGTATTTTCATTCTTCATCCTTATGAATCTGGGGTGGAACTGGCGTATGACCCCCTTATTCTACATGAGTTCTTCCGAGTCCTTAGCGGGATAGTATTGAGCTGCAGCTTGAGAATGCATCACAGATTCCAATAGAATATCTGGACTAATTGGGATATGTGACATAAAATCCTGTTAGTCATAGGTAATTGAGGTTTCTGTGGCGCTAAGACTAGAATCATAGAGCTTCATTCTCCAATCCGGAAGATCCGACCTTGTCTGTGGCATTTTGAGTAGGATCATCAGAGATTGAATTGTGTGAGCTTCACCCTCGTTCATATCGATTAACCATTGGCGTGGAGTTTGATGTAGATCAGAGAAGATTAATGACCACTGGCCCTGGCTGTAATCACTTACAGCCTTGCCATTGAATGAATCACTCATTGTTAAAGTAGTCAGTAAAGAGTATTAATCCAGAAGAACAAGCATCTCTGAGGCCTTAACTGCATTCTTATCATTGTTTCTACATCAAGTTGGTATTGCCTTTGTTCTTATTTTGTTTCATGCGTTTCTACAACAACCACTCTTTTCTATTCACCTGACTAAGATCTTCAAGAGAACCATTGCTTGCTCAATCCGACAATCCTCGTGGGATCGACCCTCACTTGGACGACCCGGTGAACTTTTCAGTTCAGCTGTGCGAGTTCTAATTTCATGCACCAGACTGATCACCTTAATATCAATTTTTTTATGTGGAAAAGACACAAATGGCATCTCGTGGACGTGGGTGAGGTATTCGGTGAGTGCTTCCATGTACCTTCTTTAGTAACCAAAATTTTTTGAGGGCGAAAATTTTTGTTAGGGGGTAGGATGTAAACCCCAGATAATTAGTGAATAATTAACCAAAAATTTAATTATTATGTAAATAAAATAGAAAATTTAAATTTTATAGTTTAATAAAATAGAAATAATTAAAATATAAATTTTAACACTAATATTAAAGGTTTTAGCCCAAAATTGGGCCAAACGGGCTAAATCGATCGAACCGAACCCAAGTTGGCCCAAGCCCACTTATATAGGCATGGCAACAGCCTTCCCTCTTCGTCAAACTCCATTTCATGCTGAAATGGAAGAGAGGTGAGAAGTGAGGGTTCCAATTTCAATTTCAATATTCAATCCACCATATCTTTCAATACGGAGCTCCGATTGACAAGCCGTCAGCGACCATGCGTTCATCTCAGAATTCTCTACAAAACCCATGGATCAATTTGGATCGAGTTAGCTCATGGATAATGTTGGGATTTGTCCATTTCATTTGTGGGAATGATTAAATTATATGTTGTGAAGATAAATTGATGGAATTAGAGGCTTGAATTCAATCTTGGTGGCTCAGAATTTTGTTTGAAGAGGTTTTGGATCCTTGGATGGTTGAGGAATAGTGTATATTGGGGTGTTCCGAGCATCAGGGGGAAATTAGCCAAGGTATGGTTTTGGTTTCTCGTAGAAATATAATGTCTTGTGAAAACTTAGGCTGGATAACCATAGGATAGGTTGGAATGTATGAATGATGTTAAATGCTTAGTAGACTTGATGAAAAATGTTGAATTAGCTTGAGAATGAATTGGTGATTGATGATTGATGAAATGATGATTTAAATAAATAATGGTGGTACATTAATGATTGAGTATGAGGGTGTATTGAGTTTGAATTATTAGGGTAGAATTTGAGGAATTTTGTGTATTGATGGGCGATGGGCCATGGAATAAATGAGAAGTGATTTGGTATGTTTTGGGATATAGTTAGGACTTGAAAACACTTTGGTTTGAAATGGAAATTGTGAAAATAGAGGTTTGCGACTTTATGCAAAACTTGGTTTTTGTCCAAACTTTGGCAAGCCATAACTTGGCTTCCAGACCCTCAGTTTCTATCAAACTTCTTTAATCTGAAAATTGGGTCCGTGAAGTTTACGTCGCTCGAAGAATGGATGAAAAATGATTTTTAATTACAAAGTTATGCATGTTGGAAGTTTGGTGTATAAAAGGGAATTTTGCAACATTTTGGCATTTTTGAGGGGCTCGCGTATGCGAGTGCACACACGACATGACTGTTTGGCTCTGTCCAGATGTGTCCGCGTACATGGGAGTGTGCCACGTACGCTTATGCGCTCGCGTACGCAGGCAAGTGCCACGCGACGCGAGCTAACTGTTCGGTCTAAGGGGACTCGTGTACGCAGACAGGGGTCGCATACGCGAGTGAAGAAAATGACACCCCCACATACAAGCAACATGGCATGCATACGCGGGACCTTATTTTTTAGCAACATTGTGTTTTGTGATTTAAACATGATTTCAAACTTCTAAACCTCTATTTTTACTCTTTAAGACCCTAAAACTTAGTTTTAATCATAGTGAGAGGGTTGAACCTTGAGAGGGTGTTAACTTGGAAGTGAAAAAAGAGTGTGAAGTGGTGATTTAATTTTGAGAAGTGTCGAAACACTGAATACATGATGAAGGAGAGCTAAGATGAAAAATGACTAATTTAACTTAAATGAATATGATAAATAAGGATGATTGATGATGAAATGTTCATGAATTACAACTGATGATTGACTTGAGATTGAATGAATTTTTTGTTAAGAAACTTGGGCAGTAGCAAGGTTCATCCCGCTTGCTCCAAGTCAGTGATTGAGATACCTGGGCAGTAGCAAGAATTGTGGTTTGTCCTGCTTGCTCCAAGTTAGCGATTGTGATGCCTGGGTAGTAGAAAAAATTTAAAATTTTAAAAAACTAAATTTTTTATTTTTTAATTTTTAAATTATATGATTAAATTCTTTTATTTAAATAAGAAAAATAAAATAAAGTCCGCAATATCTAGTAAACAACATATCTGTAAATTTACTATTTTTTAAAACTAAAAAAAATAATTTATTTTCTAATAGTAGAAAAATAAAAAATTCAAACGATATACAAAAAATAAAAAATTGAAAAATTTTGATTTTTTAAATTAAATTATTCTTAATTTGTGAACAATTATAGCAAAAAAAGTCAATTGTCCGGGTGTAGCATTATCCGGTAAATAAAAAAATAAAAAATTATTTTTAAAAAATTTTAAGATTTTAAAAAACTTAATTTTTTATTTTATAATTTTTAAATTATATGATTAAATTCTTTTATTTATATTAGAAACAACATATTTGTAAATTTATTATTTTTTTAAACTAAAAAAATAATTTATTTTCTAATAGTAGAAAAATAAAAAATTCCAACGATATACAGAAAATAAAAATTGAAAAATTTTGAATTTTTAAATTCATTTATTCTTAATTTGTAAACAAGTGTAGCAAAAAAAGTCAATTGTCCGGGTGTAGCATTATCCGGTAAATAAAAAAACACTTTCTAATTTTTTATCTTCAGAATTTAGAGTGGGCTTTTAAAATTTGGTGAAGAATTGGATCCAATTTCGCTTTTGGTTGCAAAAGGGTCATGGTGCTGGCTCTAGGGGAGTGCTTAGTTAAAAGAGAAAGCGCAGCGCTCCCTTTGCCTTTGGCCCTCAATTTTGTTGCGTGCCAAAGCCCATTTGTAGTGCTCAGTGAAGCAATTGAATGCAGCGCTCCAAGCTTTGGGTGGGCTCCCAATTCGAACCATGGTGAAGCCAATTTATACCAATTCTCTTGTTTGAGAATAGCGCTCAGTTGGGCAAGTTAACTTAGCGCCCCTTGCTTTGGAATGAAGCTCCACTTTCGAATCCTGGTGAGTGCATTTTGTGCAATTCCCTTGTGAAGCAAAGTGGTGCTCAGTTAGATAAGTTGACTTAGCACCCTTATTTGCTTGCTCTTGTTCCCCAATTCGAGCTCTAGTGGAGCCTCTTTGGTTCAACAAAGCCTAATGTTCAGTTAATGAAGAGAACTGAGCGCTCCCTTGTGTGCTTGTGCAAGGTTCCCATTTCGAACCTTGCTGAAGCCATTTTGGCCTATTTTCTTGCAAGTAGCGCTTCTCTTGGTTCCTCATGTGCTTGGTTCGAAACTTAGTGAGTTAACTTCTTGGTATTGCATCTTGATTTTCTTTTGGTTGATGCACGATAAAGTGAAATAAGTTAACTGAGCGCTCCTCATTTTGCTTGCTTCCTTGGGCGCTCAGTTAAGTGCACCAACTTAGCGCTATGCTTTGCTCCCTTGGCCTTGCTTGATGCGCCACGCTTTTGTTTCCTTAGGTCATGCTTTCCAAAGCATGGCCTAAGGTCCAAAGCATGCTTTAACTTCAAAAGTGTGCCAAAAATTCCTTTTTCCACCATTTATTCACCTACAAGTAATCAAAACAACCAATCAAAGTTTCAACAATTCACAAGATTCATAAATCATTCAAAACCAACTAATTATAGCCTAAACCATGTGATCTTGTGCCAAATGAATGATGGTTGATTGAATTGACATGATCATGCAAATCCACTCCAAATCACTTACTTATAATGCAAGAAAATGCATAAAACCTAATGAAACAAGTGAAAAATGCTTGAAAAGCTAGCATAAGATGACTTGTCATCACAACACCAAACTTAAACCTTGCTTGTCCCCAAGAAAGCACTAAACATAAGAGGAAATGAAATGAAACAGAGAAGTATGCATGTCCTTATTTAGCAGATAATTGAACTTGGTTCATGGGGTTTTATGCAGACAAATGTAGCTTATTTATTACTTGCTGAGAGATAAGAAATGTTTCCTTAAAGGTTCACTAGAGTTGCTGCTATAATTCCTTACTTTTGCTTGATCCCTTGCTAGCTTTTCCTTTCTTTACTTTGCTTAGGAAGCTTATTTATTAATGAAGGCTTGGTGGCAAATGTTGCAGCATCCCTTTTGGCTCAATGTTGCTCAACATTTCTTCACCACCGACACATGGCTCACAATTTCTTCCTAGGATCATTGATGCCTAGCATCTCTTTGGATTACTAAACGCTTTGTAGCTAGGTTGCTCTTGATAGTGGACTTTTGGTTGGCAATCCCAAATTAGTTGATCCAAGTGGGAAAGTTTTGAAATACTCTTCAAAACCTACTTGTCCATGCATATCCTAGTACAAAAACACCACAGGCATATGTCCTAGGGTCCAAGCTATTGGTGTCTAGCCTTATTGTTTGTTTCTTTGCCAATTCTTTGGCTTTTCTTTTCTTTTTCTTTCTGTTTTGCTTCATTCTCAAGGGAATTTCATTAATAACAGACTTTATAGCAGCAAAGTAATTTACACTTCGAAGAACATGTTATTATACAACTTTTGTTATTTGAGCTAACCATTAAATCAAACAAATACCTCTACTGAATGTCATTCTAATTTCTACAACATTGGACAATCACTTTTCTAAATCAAACATTTTTCTTTTATTTATGCAGAAAAGAACAAAACAAAATTCAAGCTAATGATGGATGACAAGCACAATGCAATTCACTTGTAAGAAAACTACTCAGAATATGAAAGTGCAAAACATAAAGCATTTGGAGGCATCTCATGTTTTAGATATGCATCTTCCTTATTCAATTTAAAAAAAAAAACATGAAAGAAACTCCACCACCTCCTAGTTGTCATTGCTCATTACTCCTGCTTGACTCTCCTTTCTTCTTCTTCCTCTTCTTGGTTGGATCTTGAAGTTCTTCAACAGGGCACCTTCTATCCTAAATAGGGTCTATCAGGCCTGAGAGTCCAGCTTCCTCCAACCCATGATGCATGTGTGCTGTGTGTTTCTTGGTACTTGCTCTCTGCCAGTCTACTAGCTCTTGGCATTGCTCGAATGGCTTGATCTGTGGTTCCAATGCTGGCATGTTATGGACCAAGTAGTATAACTTTGATTGGGTGTCTATATCATACTCTATTCTATCATAGTGCCTATGTTCTCCAATGGTATGATATATGTTCTTCCACTGATACAAATTTTGAGTGTATTCCCCATACTTGGCCTGTCGCAAGGACAATCTATCATATGATTCCTAAAAGTTTGTTGATTGTTCTCTTTGCCCTTCTACAACTCTAGCTTGAAATTCCCTTTGTTGTTCCAGCATCTGGAGTTGGAAATTGTCTTGCTTGTCCATCATTTGTTGCTGCCACTGTTGTTGTTGCTCTCGATCTTTCAGATACTGCTCCTGTTGTTGCAAGTATAGCTCTTGTTGCCTTAAATACTGCTCTTGTGCTCTTATATTTTGTTGAGATATTTCTTCAATAGCTCTTTGTAATTGGCTCATGTCTATAGCACCAGGAGCTTGCTCCTCCTCCACTTGTGGTCTTCTTCTTCTACTTTGAGTTCTTCTTTCCTCTTGATCGTCATCTTCAGTAGTACCTTCCATGCTTCTCTTTGTGATTCCCTTTCCTCCTTTTACCTTCTCTGTGTCTTTATCTTCAAAGAGCACCCCAGCCCTGTTGCACAGCCTTAGAATAGTGCTTGGGTGTCCAAGCCTACCTGATTTGCTTGTGTCTTCATCTATCTCCTGAATACTGTATGCTATGAGTTGTGAGAGGTTGATTTCTCCTCCATGTAAATGCAGTATGTCAAGAGGGCTCGCTTGATTATGACCTCTGAGGTGTTTGCAGTAGGGAGTATTGATCTCCTCACTATCTCATACCACCTTTTGGCCTCAGGTGTGAGATCTAATCTTTTCAAGTGGCTTGGAGCTCCCTCTGAGTCCCTTTTCTAGTCTCTGCCTTCAAGACATAACCCATGCAATAATTTATCAGGGTTATTCTTACCCTGCAATCTGTCCTCAAAGCTAAGCTCTCCATAGGTTATGGTTCTCAACTGTGGGGCCCTCATAACTGATGATGGACTAAAATCTACTTCAACACCTCTGACATAGCTCTTATAAGGAGGGCTGTCTTGGCTTGGCTTCATAGCATTTGCGTAGAATTCTCTTATCATGACTGCACTGATGTCTGTTAAAGGTTCACATAAGAGTTCCCACCTCTTTCCCTTAGTAATTTGTCTCATGATGAGATACTCTCCCTCCCTCAGTCTGAAGCCCATCTCAGGAATGACATGTTTTGATTTCATGAGCCTATGATACCTTGCTTCATGAAACTGAGATTTAAATTTCTTTGTATCATAGGTTGGGGGTTCGGCCACCACTGGTTCTTTTCCCTTTCTTCTCTTAGAACTTGATGATGCCATGAATTGGGAGAGAGAAGAAAGGAAAGGTGGGCTGCGTTTAGGCTACGATTTAGGAGGGAATGGGAGGTGGAAAAGAAAGCGTTGTTGTTGAGTAAGGAGGGATTGAATTGTGTTTTTGGATAGGTGAAGGGTGAAACAAAGGCTTATAAGTGAGGAAAGCTTGTATGAATGTGTAGGCTATGAAGTGTCACAAACTATTTATAGACAAGGCATCAAATGTTTGAACAAAACTACAAGTGAGGAAAGCTTTTCGGTTAGGTAAATGAAGGGTGAAGATTGAGCAAAATTTTGTGGAGAGCTCTTGGTATGAACGACCTACATGCATGGTTGAAGGATGACAAGGATTGCTCCCCGCATTGGATGCATGTGGTTCGGCCTCCAAGGGTGCAAAACATGCAAATTTTGTTTCCCTAGAGAGCACGCTTCTCTAAGCACATGTGACCCTCCTTCCTTGGCTTGTCATAACCGTGATTGCTCCCTTGCTTTGTCTCCTTCTCAATCTTCTTTGTCCTACACAATTAAATTAAAGAAATGGTGAGCATTGGAAGTGAATTTGGTTTGGTGGTGGTGATGAGTAATAAAGAATGATAACTCTACATATTCCTTAATTAAATGACCAATCATGCTCCTTAGATTTTGAACAAAGATTTGGTGGACACCAAACTTGTTCTCTGCTAAGGGATCCATGTAAAATGCAAATAATATCCATCATAATTGGTACATTCATCATAAGGAACATTTTATTTTCTACCATAAACTCCTAAAATGAAACCTTGTATGGTTCATCTATTCATAATTTTGATCCTCTGAGC
Organism: Arachis ipaensis; assembly: GCF_059453495.1. Taxonomy (NCBI): domain Eukaryota; kingdom Viridiplantae; phylum Streptophyta; class Magnoliopsida; order Fabales; family Fabaceae; genus Arachis; species Arachis ipaensis. The sequence goes on along the minus strand of NC_142439.1, from coordinate 64,802,319 downwards.
AAAAATGGTTTCTATGAGATTAAATGTATATGCAGACACCAAACTTAATGTTTGGCTATATACTCCATCAAAATGAATAAGCATATAGTCTAAGAAGGCTTGAAAAACTATTTTGGAGTGCCTTCAGGCACACCAAACTTAGAAATCTAGCATATGCTTCAATACAATGCATGCAATTATCATGTATACTCATGAGAATTCAAATTCATGCTAGAAGGACCATTGATTATTGAAATTAAAATCAAAGCAAGAATATTAAATCATGGGTTGCCTCCCATGGAGCGCTCTTTTATTGTCACTAGCTTGACATTGGACCCCATTAGGGTGGTTGATGATTGTGATGTCTCAGTTTGTCTCCTCTCACAGTGAGCTTCCTTCCAGTGCCTTGATGTTCAATCTCTGCATGCTCCAGTGAGAGTATCCTGTTGATAGTGTAGTAATCATTAGATTGTTGATTTGTCCCCAACTGTTGGTAGATCAGTTACACTTTGTCTCCCTTTGAGAATCCTTCAGTTGGGATCTTTTTATTTTTCCACCCTTTTGGACCCTTTTTCTTGCTTTTTTCCCTTTTTTTGGTGATTCTTTTCCTTTGACAGTAGGTTGTGTTTTGAAATCTGTCTTCTTAGTAGCTAACACTTCACCTCCTTCTTGCTTTCTCTCATCATTCTTTAGAGTCTCATTTTCCTTTTGTCCTGCTTTGATGCTTGTCTCTTGCTCTGGAGGGGAATTAATGATTATCTCATTGGTTTCTTCCTTCCACTACAAGTCTTCTTTGTTAGCCTCCATGAATTTTTCCTTTTTCTCATTATGTTGTGCTTCTGGAAAGACATTCAAAGTAATGCTTTCATCATGTACCCTTAGGGTCAGCTCTCCTTGTTCAACATCTATGATGGCCCTTGCTGTGGCCAAGAATGGTCTTCCCAAGATAATAGATTCACTCCCTTCTTCTCCTAGATCCGGGATCACAAAGTCTGCAGGGAATATGAACTTATCCACCTTGACCAAAAGGTTTTCAATTACTCCTTTGGGAAACACCAATGATTTGTCCACGAGCTCTAGTGACATCTGTGTGGGCTTTACCTCCTCTATGCATAGCTTTCTCATCATAGAATAAGGGATTAGATTAATGCTGGCCCCTAAGTCACACAGTGCCCTTTTTATGGTTATATTGCCAATAGTGCAAGGTAAGAAGAAGCTCTCAGAATCTTTAAGTTTTGGTGGGAGACCTCTTTGAATTACAGCACTGCACTCTTGTGTGAGCACAATGGTCTCCTTCTCATGCCAATTTCTCTTTTTATTGATGAGCTCTTTCAAGAATTTTGCATATAGAGGCATCTGCTCTAGTGCTTCAGCCAGGGGGATATTAATCTCCAACTTCTTGAAGACTTCAAGGAATTTGGGAAAGTGCTGATCCTTGGTCTCATTGTTGAACCTTTGAGGGTATGGCAAGGGAGGTGTGAGAGCTTTCTCCACTTGCTTCTGTCCTTGAGATGGTTCCTCTATTACTTGCTTCCCTTTTCTTAGATTTTGTGGCTGGTCATCCTTTTCTTTCAGCTTCTCTTGAGCTTGCTTGCTTAGTACAGCTTCTTCCTTGTTGCTGGCTTCATCCTGCTTGCTGCTAGCTTTGTCATTGTCCATAGGCCTCTTGTTATCTTCTTTGTCATTCACCAAAGTTTTCTCACTCCTTAGTTGTATAGCCTTGCATTCCTCTTTAGGATTTGGAATGGTATCACTTGGGAGTGAGCTTGTTGGCCTTTCAATCACAGCTTGCTTGGACAATTGTCCAATTTGCCTTTCTAAGTTTCTTATTGAAGCTTCCTGATTCTTGCTTGTTATCTCTTGGTGCTTCATCATCTTTTCCATCAATATCTCTAAGTTGGAGATCCTTTGAGTGTCTTGTGATGTTTGTGGCTGGTTGTGGGGTGTTGAAGGTTGATGGTAGGTATTTTAATTAGTGGTTGGGTTATTGGGTGGATAGTAGCTGGAATTTGGGTAGTTTGTTTTGGGGTTTTCTATATAGATTGGGGTTAGTGTTTTGCTGGTTGTTGTTGTTTGTGTTTCTTGAGTTGTTGTGGGTTGAATTTCTTTGCCATGGTTGCTGGTTTTGATTGTGGTTATCTCCCCATCTTAGATTTGGATGGTTCTTCCAGGATGGATTGTAGGTGTCACCATAAACTTTATTTTGGCCCGAGCCTTGGTTGTGCACATATTGAATTTGTTCCTACTGCTGATCTTCTTGGTTTTCTTTATTTTGCCCCCATGTGGGTGATGGTTGGCTTGTACTCACTGCTGCAACTTGGAGGCTATCAATCCTCTTAGCCATTTGCTTAAATTGTTGCTGGATTTGCTGCTGCATCACCTTGTGTTGAGCTAGAATGGTGTCCACTCCTTCCAACTCTAGTACTCCCTTTCTTTGAGCTGGTTGGCGTTGCCTTTGATGAGCAAAGAAGTATTGATTGTTTACCACCATATCAATGAGGTTTTGGGCTTCCTCTGCTGTCTTTATTAATTGCAATGAGCCTCCTGCTGAATGATCTAGTGCTTCCTGAGCCTTCAGAGTTAATCCTTCATAGAAGTTTTGAAGGATGTCCCATTCATTGAACATTTCAGGGGGACATTTTCTAATCAGGGCCTTGTATCTCTCCCATGCCTCATAGAGAGATTCTGCATCCATTTGTGTGAAGGTTTGTGATGACATGTCACCATGTCATGTTTTTCTATGCTTTTTCATACAAAAAATTGATGATTAGTGCTTAAATATTGCATTCTTTGGTGCTTAAATGGTATATTTCTTTGATCTTTTGATTTGATAAACTTTGTAGGAAATAAGAAGAAAAAGAAGCAAAGAAGCACAAAATAAGCTAAAAAGGAGAAAAAAAGAGTTTTTGGGCACACTTTGAAGTTGGAGCACACTTTGGAGCCTTAGGCCACGCTTTTAAAAGCGTAGCCCATGACCATGGAACCGTGGCATTTAATTATTAATGTCATCATGATACATATGCACATGCATGAATACCACGGCTAATGAAATAATTAAAGCATGCATGCATTATTAATGCCAATCAAGTTACGTTAATGCATAAAGTAAACATATGCATGCATTTGATTATTAATTGACCAAAATGAAAGCCTGCACGAAGCTTTAATTAATTATGCCAATTGGCAATTAACAATGCATTACATGCTTGCATTAGTTTCTACAATTAATGCATTAGCACTTTTAATGAAAGCATGCAATACAAAGGCATGGTGCTAAGTTAAGTCTCTCAACCGAGCGCCATAAGGATCTAAGGAAACAAGGCAAAAAGCATAAGCGCTCGGTTAACTCAGTTAACCTTTTCGGGCTCCTCCCCAAAGAAAAATAAAGTGGAAAACCAAGGAGTGGAGGCCACAAGGTTCGAACCTTGCACCTAAGGGACAAGAGAAGCGCTACATTCCATTGTTTCACCAAGAAAAATTGCTCCACATGGGCTTCACCAGGATTCGAACAAAGGACCTTGTGCATCCAAGCTTGAAGTGCTACTCTATAATGAAATTTGGTGAGCAAATTGCATCACCCATGGTTCGAATTAGGGGCTCATTAAACAAGAAAGGGGCGCTCAGTTCACTCAATTAACTGAGCGCTATGAAGTGTGACACGGACAAGGCTTGGTGTGCACAAGATTTGGCAAGGCCAAGGCTCGATCAAGGAAGCTTCTCCTAAGGCCATGGAGTGCTGCACTCTTTTACTTAACCGAGCGCTATGAAGGCTGCTACGAGGGAAGCTTAGTGCACAACAAATTGCAAGGAAACAAGGCATTGGGCGCTTAGTTAAAACACCCAACTGAGCACTCTCCTGGAAGGTGTCCATGGTCCATTTTCAATCAAAAGCTAACATCCGGATCCACTCTTCTTCAAATCCAAAGCAATCAAGGTCCAATTAACATCACTCAAAGGCACAAGGATCAATTAGCTTAGGAATTTATTTTAATTTTTTTAGAATTTCAATTTGATTTTCATTCTTGTAAAAAGCCTATATAAGGCATCATTTTCATTTTGGTAAAAAGGGGGGGTTGGCTCTACTAGGGAGCATTAGCATTAGAGAGCTCTCTCTCTTTAGTTTTCTTTTCTTTATTTTTGAATCTTGGGTGGAGAATTGAAGGAGTTCTGTTTCATTCTCCCTCTGAGATTTCCCTTTGTTTGCCTTGCTGCATAATTTCAGTGAATTGCAATTTGAATCAAAGTTCTCTTACTGCTTTCATCTTCATTTCTTCTTCAATCTGTCTGCTGTTCAATCAAAGAAGGGCTTGAGATCTAGACTTGTTTTCTAGTCTCTTTGATTCCCTGAGATCTTCAATTTTATTTTGCAATTGAGCTGAGCTCTTGGCTACTCTTCTGTTTTTGTTATTTCATTGAAATTGTTGATTCCTCTTAAGGATTTGAGAATTGATCTAAGTTTTCTTGCTACTTTTAATTCTCTTGCACTTCTACATTTCTGTTTTGATATTGAATTGATCTGTTTCTGAATTTCAGCATCTGAGCATTCTTTAATTCACTGCACTTCACAATTTTAATTCTGTTTTAATTCCCAGCATCCAATTTCCTTTATTCTTCCGGTAATTTAAATTTCCAGTTGCTTGATCTATTGCTTTCTTTAATTTCTAGCACCCACTCCCCTTTACTTTTCATGCAATTTACTTTTCTTGCAATTTAAGTTTAGACTATTTTACTTTCTTGTTCTTCAAGTTTTCTGCCCATTTACTTCCTGCACTTTAAATTATCTTGTTATTTACTTTCTGCTCCACCAATTATCACATAATTCACTCAATGTTAGCTTGACTAAACTAATCACCCACTAAAGTTGCTTGATCCATCAATCCCTGTGGGATCGACCTCACTCTAAGTGAGTTTTACTACTTGAGACAACCCGGTATACTTGCTGGTGAGTTTTGGGTGTTGGAAATCTGTTTTTCCAAATTTTCCCATCAAGTTTTTGGCACTGTTGCCGGGGATTGATTTAGATCAATAATGATTAAGTGGGTGAGAAGTCTAGATCAAGCATTTTATTTATTTTTGTTTTCTATTTTAGATTAAAACCAAGGTGTTTGAGTTTTTGCCTCACTAAGAAATTCTCATCTCTTATATGAGCAATTTCAATTTTCCTTGGTGTTGTGTTTTCCAAAATTCAAATGGAGTTCAACTCATCTTATGATCAAACAAATTTTATGGGATATTACCCACCATCACCAATATCTAATGGTGGCTGGGAATATCACCAAGAAAATACAAATTCTAAGCACTCCAATCCATGGAGATTTGCTTCAGAGACACAAGATGAGCAAGAGAATCATATGGGATATTTTCCTCCACCACAAAATGATGCAAGTCATTATTCTAATGGTGGCTGGGAGTATCACCAAGGAATGAAAGAGCATCCACCCTCACGTCCCAGTTTCTCATTTGAAAGATCTTCATCACTTGATTATGCCTCAACACAAAGTTTCCTCCAAAATCCATACAAGTCATCCCATCAATCACACAACTCATTCCACACCCCTCAACACAACTTCACCACAATACATCCATGTCACCAAAATTATTCTCAACCTTCATCTCTTGAACCAACAGATGAGGATTACCTTCAAGCCATTGAAATACACAGAAAACTCGTGGAAAGATACACAAAATCCCCATCCTGGAAAGAAATCGTCTTCAAGAAGATGAATGAGCCCTTAGAACAAACAAAGGGGAACTTAAAACCATCAAATAGTAAGGATGAAGACCAATTGATGGATGTGAAGGATAAAGTGGAAGAGCAAGATGAGGAGGCTACTGTATCAAGTGAACTTTCAATGAAGAATGAGGTGGTTGAAAATGAAACTGCACTTGAGATGACAAGGAAACATGAAGACTCACAACTCTCACAAACGTCCCTGACCCAAAAACTCTCAACAATTGAATCTGTGATTGAAAAATATGAAGAGGAGATGAAGAAATATTGAGAAGATCAACAAACCTCCTCAATGAAAAAGCTATTAAGTCAAATATTGAGTGCAAGGGAGGAAGTGAAAGAGCAAGAAAGTGAGAAAGACAACCAAAGAATTCCAAACTCAAGTGAAGCAGAGAAGTACATAGAGGAAAAGCTCATGGAACCACCAATTCAAAAGGCTCTGGATGAATACAAAACTCCAATAATCACACAGTAATCAAGCTTTGAATCCAAAGAAGTGAAGGCAACTAGCAAGAACACCAATTCTGTCCTTAATCCAACAAGCAAGATCAATCAAGCCATTTGCAAAAGGAAGCTTGCTGAGGAAAGGCCAAGACATGGGACACTAGCTGAATATTTCCCTCCTTTGAGGTCATTCCTCTTAACAAATTGGAAGAAGAGGAAGAAAGTGAAGAACAGGTAGACCGTAGGTACTGATGTGTGGAAAACGATCCAACACAAAACTCACCGGCAAGTGTACCGGGTCGCATCAAGTAATAATAACTCACATGAGTGAGGTCGATCCCACAGGGATTGAAGGATTGAGCAATTTTAGTTTAGTGGTTGATTTAATCAAGCGAATCAAGATTTGGTTGAGTGATTTGAGTGATTTGTAATTGACAGAAACTAAATTGCTTGAAATGTAAAGGGAGAGGGGTAAATTGCAGTAAATGAAAGAGCAGGAAAGTAAATGTGCTGAATCTTAAAGAACAAGTAAAGTAAATTACAGAAACTTAGATTGCAAGAAATATAAATGACTGAATCTTAAAGTGCAAGAAATGTAAATTGTTTGAATTGTAAAAGAGATTGGGAGTTGGAATTGCAGAAATTAAACAAGCAGAATTAAATTGCATCAAACAGAAAAGTAAAAGATGAATTAAATTGGAATGGATCTCAAACAGAAGAGTAAAAGTGCTTTGAGAATTATAAAGACAGAAAGGCAGTGCTTAAATTGCAGCAAAGTAAAAGAGGTTGAAGATCTCAGGGTGGAAGAGACTAGATAACAAGTCTAGATCTCAAATCCTTCCTTGATCCACCAAGAACAATTGCAAAGGAGATTAAGAAAAGTAAATTGCAGAATGAGTAAAAGAAGAAGCAATGAACAGAAAGCAAAATTCAATTATGCAGAAAATTAAAGAAGAGATCTCAAGGTGAGATTGAAACAGAAGTTCTTCAATTCTCTACCCAAGATCCAAAGCAAGAAAATAAAAGAGTGCTCAAACAAGAACCAAGAAGAAGGGAGAGCAATTCTCCTTCCAAGTTCTCAGAAATCCAAAGTAAAAGCTCAAAAATGAAAATGACAATTAAAAGGAAAATTCAAAGTAAAATCTCCAAGTGTCAAAAGGTGATACTAATTACATCAAACTAACTCCTATTTATACACTTTCTATTCTTGGATTTTGGAATTTGGGTGGGCTTTTGATTTCGTGAAGAAATGAATTAAATTAGATTTTTAATCCAATTTGTAGCCCAATTTGCACCTCCAGGGGAAAGCTCAGTTGGAAAATCCAACTTAGCTTTCAAGCATGCTCCATCCGTGTCAAGTGTGGTGTGCCCAGCCTTGTTTGGGTGTCAATTGTCTTAGAGCTAAGTTGGAAAATCCAACTTAGCTTTAGACCGTGTCATGATGCGCAAGGCTTCCTCCTTGGTGCGCCAAAATGTGTGTCACAGCTCCCTTGGTGTGCAAACTTGTGCGCCAAAGTGTGGGGAAGAATGGGAGAAGCAATGCTCAGTTGGAAAATCCAACTTAGCTTTCCTTATAGCGCCTTTGCTTGAGACTTCAAGGTCCCAGGTTCAACACTTGGTGGAGGAAGTGGAGGAAATCCTTGGAGCTAATTTCCTTGCCTTCTCCTTGGTCCTTGGTTCGAATCTTGGTGGCTTCACTCATGGAATTTCATCTTGAATTAATTTGAAGAGGTCCCCGATAAAGTTAACTTAGTTAACTTAGCTTTGCACCAATTCCTTGCTTTCTTTAGTGCTAAGTTAACTATTTGAACTTAGCTTTGTAGCTTCCTTCTCCTTCCATTCCTTATGAAGCTCAGTTTGCTTTCTTAACTTAGCTTCCCTTTCTTCCTTAATGTTGGCCACGTTTTTGCTTCCCTTGGGCACGCTTGTGGCTTCCTTTGGAACGTTTCTTATGCCACGCTTTTCTTCTTTTCTTCTTTCTTCACCTACAAGTAATCAAAACAACCAATCAAAGTATCACTAAATTCACAAGGTTTATAAATCATTAAAATTCAATTAAATTTGGCTTCAACCTCATGATTTAGCATCAAATAATTAGTGGTTGTTTGATTCAAAGAAGTCATGCATTTTCATTCCAAATTTCTTACTTAGAATGCAAGAAAGTGCATAAAACTTAATAAAAACAAAGAAAAAGTCTAGTGAAACTAGGCTAAGATGACTTGTCATCAGGTACATTTCTTCTCCTTGCTTTGTTTAAATTCAATAAATTGGCATATGGTTACATTCTAAGTTTGGTTTTGCCTTGCAACAAATTATTTTCAAACTTTTTGGATGATTGCATCAAATCAAAAATGAAAGTGTCACACCAAGATTCTAAGTTTGGTGTGCCACTTATTTCTATGCAATTTATTCAAGCAACACTACTTGTCTGCATGATCATAACGCCTCTGCAATTTTATTTTTCTCTTGTGATTTGACACTTTTTCATTCTACTTGCTTTAGTCATTTTTCTGTTTTTAAATGCTTTTATTTAGTTTGCTGCTTAACTATTTTTGTTAACACCTCACCAAGAAATCCTTATTCATGACAGATGCTTCACTTGGTGATTGTAGTAAACAAATAACAGTTTCCTTTGCTTAGTCTTAGTTAAAATAAAATGAACATGTGATTGCATTCTAAGTTTAGTGTTGCTATGCAACAAAATTTGGTTTCAATATTTACAAGATACTTGCATCAATTCCAAGTGAAAGTGTCACACTAAGTTTGGTGTGCCACTTATATTTTATGCAATATATCATGCACACCCTCTTATTTTTGCAACCACAATGTCTCTGTTTCTTTGTGCCTTGATTGTTATCCTCAATTTTTCTTGCTTAGAACACATGTATCACTAACATTTCATTGTGTAAGACATTCATGATCCATCTTAGCCCCATAACCACTGTTCTAATTGTTGCTTGAGGATGAACAAGCATTCTGAGTTTGGTATGGGAAGGAGAAGAATGGGAGAAAAATGACAACAATAGAGAAGATGAATTACAAGGTTGTAAAGTTCCTTTTCCTCTCAATTGTTTCCAGCACTATACATTGCATGATTGTCTTTATCCTCTCTGTATGCATGTGTAGTATGAATAAGCATAGCTTGAATTTTGATTTGCAACATGTTGCTATGGCATTATGACTACCAACTTGAGTTTTGTGAATTCAAAAGCAAAAAAAGCATCATGATCATAAACAAACAAGAAATTAAAGAAGAACTTAGCATGTGCATACAAGTATTGGAAAGCTAGTATGTTTGATTGTTGCTCAATTGCATTAGATTTTATTTAATTGAAGTTTTCATCTAGGACATTTTGTGAAATCTTTTGAAATCATGAAAACCTTGAAAAAAGCAAAAAAAGGGCAAGAAAAGAAAAAGGGAAAAATGAGAAAGCTGAAGGCTCTGAGTACCAATGGCAATTTATTTGTTAAGTACTTGTGGTGTTTATGTATCAAGCCAAATGCTTGAAAACAAAACACTTAGAAGTCAAGGCTAGGCTCAAGTGCAAAAGCACTCCCTCAAAGCTCAAGGCTCTGAGCATCAATGATTAGAGAGTTAAGAAAAGAAACAAATGAGCTTAATGAAGTCCTCTAATTAAATGCTTGTGGTGCTTATGTATCAAGTGGTAATACTTGAAAACAAAGCATTTAGAAGTCGTAGCTTTGTTATCAACTCATGGGGCAAAGCACCCAAAAGGAGAAGCCAATAAATCAAAAGCTTGTTTCAAGGAAAAATTATAAGAAAAAGATTTCATAAATTGAGCTAGATAGAAGCATCAATCATTGACATCTCTTTTGTGATTGTAGCATGCTTAGAAAACTAGCTAACCATGAACATTGAGTTGCTATTCTTCTTACCTTGGATTGTCAATCTTTAATGCATGATTCTTTTCTTGCTTGGGGACAAGCAAGGTTTAAGTTTGGTGTTGTGATGACATGTCACCATGTCATATTTTTCTATGCTTTTTCATACAAGAAATTGATGATTAGTGCTTAAATATTGCATTCTTTGGTGCTTAAATGGTATATTTCTTTGATCTTTTGATTTGATATACTTTGTAGGAAATAATAAGAAAAAGAAGCAAAGAAGCACAAAATAAGCTAAAAAGGAGAAAAAAAGAGTTTTTGGGCACACTTTGAAGTTGGAGCACACTTTGGAGCCTTAGGCCATGCTTTTAAAAGCGTAGCCCATGACCATGGAACCGTGGCATTTAATTATTAATGTCATCATGATACATATGCACATGCATGAATACCACGGCTAATGAAATAATTAAAGCATGCAAGCATTATTAATGCCAATCAAGTTACGTTAATGCATAAAGTAAACATATGCATGCATTTGATTATTAATTGACCAAAATGAAAGCCTGCATGAAGCTTTAATTAATTATGCCAATTGGCAATTAACAATGCATTACATGCTTGCATTAGTTTCTACAATTAATGCATTAGCACTTTTAATGAAAGCATGCAATACAAAGGCATGGTGCTAAGTTAAGTCTCTCAACCGAGCGCCATAAGGATCTAAGGAAACAAGGCAAAAAGCATAAGCGCTCGGTTAACTCAGTTAACCTTTTCGGGCTCCTCCCCAAAGAAAAATAAATTGAAAAACCAAGGAGTGGAGGCCACAAGGTTCGAACCTTGAACCTAAGGGACAAGAGAAGCGCTACATTCCATTGTTTCACCAAGAAAAATTGCTCCACATGGGCTTCACCAGGATTCGAACAAAGGACCTTGTGCATCCAAGCTTGAAGCGCTACTCTATAATGAAATTTGGTGAGCAAATTGCATCACCCATGGTTCGAATTAGGGGCTCATTAAACAAGAAAGGGGCGCTCAGTTCACTCAATTAACTGAGCGCTATTGAGTGTGACACGGACAAGGCTTGGTGCGCACAAGATTTGGCAAGGCCAAGGCTCGATCAAGGAAGCTTCTCCCAAGGCCATGGAGCGCTGCGCTCTTTTACTTAACCGAGCGCTATGAAGGCTGCTACGAGGGAAGCTTAGTGCGCAACAAATTGCAAGGAAACAAGGCATTGGGCACTTAGTTAAAACACCCAACTGAGCACTCTCCTGGAAGGTGTCCATGGTCCATTTTCAATCAAAAGCTAACATCCAGATCCACTCTTCTTCAAATCCAAAGCAATCAAGGTCTAATTAACATCACTCAAAGGTACAAGGATCAATTAGCTTAGGAATTTATTTTAATTTTTTTAGAATTTCAATTTGATTTTTATTCTTGTAAAAAGCCTATATAAGGCATCATTTTCATTTTGGTAAAAAGGGGGGGTTGGCTCCACTAGGGAGCATTTGCATTAGAGAGCTCTCTCTCTTTAGTTTTCTTTTCTTTGTTTTTGAATCTTGGGTGGAGAATTGAAGGAGTTCTGTTTCATTCTCCCTCTGAGATTTCCCTTTGTTTGCCTTGCTGCATAATTTCAGTGAATTGCAATTTGAATCAAAGTTCTCCTACTGCTTTCATCTTCATTTCTTCTTCAATCTGTCTGCTGTTGAATCAAGGAAGGGCTTGAGATCTAGACTTGTTTTCTAGTCTCTTTGATTCCCTGAGATCTTCAATTTTATTTTGCAATTGAGCTGAGCTCTTGGCTACTCTTCTGTTTTTGTTATTTCATTGAAATTGTTGATTCCTCTTAAGGATTTGAGAATTGATCTAAGTTTTCTTGCTGCTTTTAATTCCCTTGCACTTCTACATTTCTGTTTTGATGTTGAATTGATCTGTTTCTGAATTTCAGCATCTGAGCGTTCTTTAATTCACTGCACTTCACAATTTCAATTCTGTTTTAATTCCCAGCATCCAATTTCCTTTATTCTTCCGGTAATTTAAATTTCCAGTTGCTTGATCTATTGCTTTCTTTAATTTCTAGCACCCACTCCCCTTTACTTTTCATGCAATTTACTTTTCTTGCAATTTAAGTTTCGGCTATTTTACTTTCTTGTTCTTCAAGTTTTCTGCCCATTTACTTCCTGCACTTTAAATTCTCTTGTTATTTACTTTCTGCTCCACCAATTATCACACAATTCACTCAATGTTAGCTTGACTAAACTAATCACCCACTAAAGTTGCTTGATCCATCAATCCCTGTGGGATCGACCTCACTCTAAGTGAGTTTTACTACTTGAGACGACCCGGTATACTTGCCGGTGAGTTTTGGGTGTTGGAAATCTGTTTTTCCAAATTTTCCCATCAGTTTGGACCTCTGTCTTGAGCCTGATAATCCTTTAAAGTGGGTAGAACTTGACTAGGAATTTATTCACTAGATCCTCCCAGCTAGTGATGCTTCCTTGTGGGAAGGCTTTAAGCCATTGAGTAGCCTTGTCCCTCAATAAAAATGGAAACAGCAACAGTTTGTATATGTCTGGATGCACACCATTGGACTTCACTGTGTTACAAATCCTCAGAAAGGTGGATAAGTGTTGGTTTGGATCCTCCAAAGGGCTTCCTCCATATGAGCAATTATTTTGTACTAAGGTGATGAGTTGAGGTTTCAATTCAAAGTTATTTGCATTGATGATGAGATATTTTGGAGGAAAAATAATTTCTCCCAGAACACCCAAAACTAACCGGCAAGTGCACCGGGTCGTATCAAGTAATAAAAACTCACGGGAGTGAGGTCGATCCCACAGGGATTGAAGGATTGAGCAATTTTAGTTTAGTGGTTGATTTAGTCAAGCGAATCAAGATTTGGTTGATGGTTTTGTGACTTGCAGAATTAAATTGCATTGAAGTAAAGAGAACAAGAAATAAATTGCTGAAACTTAAAGAACAAGAAATTAAATGGCAGAAACTTAAAGTGCAAGAAATGTAAATTGCAGAATCTTAAAGTGCAAGGAATGTAAATTGCTTGAAATGTAAAGGGGATTGGGATGTGGATTTGCAGAAATTAAACAAGGAAAAACTAAATTGCATCAAACAGAAGAGGGAAAGGGAATTGGGATTGAACCGGATCTTGAAGCAGTAAAGTAAATGAACATTAAAGCAAGAAACAGAGAATATAAAATTGAGATCTCAGGGCCCAGAGACTAGAAAACCAAGTCTAGATCTCAATGCCTTCCTAGATCCAACAAGAACAATTGAAAGGAAAATGTAAATTGCAAAGAAAAGAGGAAGAACAATGAACCGGAAATGGAATTCAATTAACAGTAAAGAAACAGAGAGATCCAAGATTGAGATTGAAACAGAATTTCTTCAATTCTCCAATCCAAGATCCAAGACAAGTGTAAAATGAAATTGAAAGCAATGAAAACAAAGAAATTAAAGTGCACTCAATAACAAAAGCTCTCCGAAAACTATTATGAAAATTCCAAAAGGAAAGCTCCCCGAAGAACTTGAATTCTATCCTATTTATACACTTTCTTCCAATGATCTTCAAGCCTTGAGTTGGGCCTTTGCTCTTGGTGGAATTGGGTTGAAAGAGGCCTTGGTTGATTGCTCTTGAAGTTTGGAGAAGAACCGAAGTGAACCAATTGAACCGGTTTTGAGGTTAGCAAAAGTTGGACCAAAAGTTTGAGCCAAAGTTAGTGCCAACTTTTCATATCAGTTGGCACATTTTTCTGGTTTGGACGTTGGTGCCAACGTTAGGGGTCTAACTTTGACCCTAACGTTGGCCTTCCCTTGGTGCTAGTGGCGCCAACGTTAGCCTCCAAGTTAGGGGGCTAACGTTGGCGCAAACGTTGGCCCTTCTCCCTTATGTCTTCATGTGCCAACGTTAGCCTCCAAGTTAGGGGGCTAACGTTGGCGCAAACGTTGGCCCTTCTCCCTTATGTCTTCATGTGCCAACGTTAGATGGCCAGGGAGGAATTCATGTGCCAACGTTAGCCTCCAAGTTAGGGGGCTAACGTTGGCGCAAATGTGGGATGGCCAGGGAGGAAATTTCAAGTTCCAACGTTAGCCTCCAAGTTAGGGGGCTAACGTTGGGGCTAACTTCTTGCTTCCTGGTTCAATTTCACTTATTCCATTGTCCTCTCTTCACTCCTAGCCATTCCTCTTTGCTTCAACCTTTCTCCAAGCTTTCTTCACCTATCATTAATCAACCAAACTCATCAAAGCTATGCTCAAAATCATGAGATATTCATTCTTTCATAATATGCAACAAATATAGCATAAAACCTCATGAAATGGCATAAATTCATATATGGTTGGTTCAATCAAGGGAAACATGAAAATCTACTCAATTAGCTTGCTTGTAGCTCAAGAAAGTGCATAATTCTAATGAAAACAAAAGAAAAAGACTAGTTAAAATAGGCTAGGATGACTTGTCATCAATTGACATTTGGGGTAAGGATGCTACTCCCACAATGCCTTGGATTAGCAAATGTATATGAAGCCAAAACTCTCCTCTGGGATTGACCATTATTGTTGGCCACTCCCACTGTTGGATTTGTTGGATTTGTTGAATGTTCCTCCATTTCTTGAAATTCTTCTTCAAAAAGTTCTTCTTCTCCAACAATTCCTTTCCCTCTTGCTTCTCTTCTTATCCTTCGGAGAGTTCTTTCATCAGTCTCACAGAAGGTAGGGATTTCTCTCCTTGCCTCTGTCATACAAAACAACAAGAAACACACACAGAACCAGAAAAACAAGAGTAATTCACTCTACTGTTAGAGCAAAGTCAGTGTTAGCTTAAGCAAAAATTCAAACAGTTAATATGCTTAATGAAAATAAAAGAAAATAAAAAAAAGTGCTTAATCTAGACCACCACCTTACTTAATCATTGTCAATCTAAATCAATCCCCGGTAACGGTGCCAAAAACTTGATGGGTTGAAATCGAATTCCAACACCTAAACTCACCGGCAAGTGTACCGGGTCGCATCAAGTAGTAATCACTCACATGAGTGAGGTCGATCCCACATGGATTGATGGATTGAGCAATTTTAGTTAGATGGTTGATTTAGTCAAGCAAACAGTTGATGATTTAAGTGAATTGTGACAAACAGAATCTAAATTGCATGAAACTAAAAGGGAGAGGGGAAATTGACAGAAAACTAAAGTGCAGAAAAGTAAATTGCATGAAACTTAAAGTGCAAGAAAGTAAAAGAGCTGAAACTTAAAGTGCAAGTAATGTAAATGACTGAAACTTAGATTGCAAGAAATGTAAATAGCTGAAGCTTAAAGTGTAAGAAATGTAAATTGCTTAAAAAGTAGAAGGGATTTGGGAATTGGAATTTAGAATTTAGCCAGAGATTGTAAAGAGCAATTAAGCAGATAAATGGAAGAAGAAATAGATTGCAGAAAATCTAAACAGAAAGGTAAAATTGCTTAAAGAACAAAACAGGAAGTGAACTTAGCTCAACTGCAATATCTAAAAGAAATTCAAGATCTTAGGGGATCAAAGAGACTAGAAAGTAGATCTAGATCTCAATTCCTTCCTTGATCAAACAGAAAAGTAATTGCAACAGAAATGTAAATGGAATAGCAAATAAAACTCAGATCCGATTCTTAGAACAATTGAGAAGAGAAGTAAAAGATAATTCTCAAACTTAGAATCAATGAAGCTCTTCAATCTCAATTCAAATTCCAAGAACAGATAGCAAAAGTTGCAGAAGAAATGAAAATGAAGACAGAAAGCTAAATCTGATTCTCAATTCTTGGAATTATGCATAAGAAAACAAGATGAGTTACAGATCAAGGATTGAAACAGAATTTCTTCAATCTCAATCTACAATTCAAAAAAAACAGAAAGCAAGTAATGCAAAAGTAAGAACAAGGATGAAGAGAACTCAGTCTTAATTCCCCAATTCAAAGTTAAAATGTAAAAGTGAGCTAAAAATAAAATTCAAAATAAAAGAAGGTTCAAAAGTGAAAGTAAAAGTCCTCTACAAATCAAACTAACTCCTATTTATACACTTTCTAATTTTTTATCTTCAGAATTTGGAGTGGGCTTTTCAAATTTGGTGAAGAATTGGATCCAATTTGGCTTTTGGTTGCAAAAGGGTCATGGTGCTGGCTCCAGGGGAGCACTCAGTTAAAAGAGAAAGCGCAGCGCTCCTTTTGCCTTTGGCCCTCAATTTTGTTGCGTGCCAAAGCCCATTTGTAGTGCTCAGTGAAGCAATTGAACGCAGCGCTCCAAGCTTTGGGTGGGCTCCCAATTCGAATCATGGTGAAGCCAATTTATACCAATTCCCTTGTTTGAGAATAGTGCTCAGTTGGGCAAGTTAACTTAGCGCCCCTTGCTTTGGAATGAAGCTCCACTTTCGAATCCTGGTGAGTGCATTTTGTGCAATTCCCTTGTGAAGCAAAGTGGCGCTCAGTTAGATAAGTTGACTTAGCGCCCTTATTTGCTTGCTCTTGTTCCCCAGTTCGAGCTCTAGTGGAGCCTCTTTGGTTCAACAAGGCCTAACATTCAGTTAATGAAGAGAACTGAGCGCTCCCTTGTGTGCTTGTGCAAGGTTCCCATTTCGAACCTTGCTGAAGCCATTTTGGCCTATTTTCTTGCAAGTAGCGCTTCTCTTGGTTCCTCAGGTGCTTGGTTCGAAACTTAGTGAGTTCACTTCTTGGTATTGCGTCTTGATTTTCTTTTGATTGATGCACGATAAAGTGAAATAAGTTAACTGAGCGCTCCTCATTTTGCTTGCTTCCTTGGGCGCTCAGTTAAGTGCACCAACTTAGCACTATGCTTTGCTCCCTTGGCCTTGCTTGATGTGCCACGCTTTTATTTTCTTAGGTCACACTTTTCAAAGCGTGGCCTAAGGTCCAAAGCGTGCTTTAACTTCAAAAGTGTGCCAAAAATTTCTTTTTCCACCATTTATTCACCTACAAGTAATCAAAACAATCAATCAAAGCTTCAACAATTCACAAGATTTATAAATCATTCAAAACCAACAAATTATAGCCTAAACCATGTGATTTTGTGCCAAATGAATAATGGTTGATTGAATTGACATGATCATCCAAATCCACTCCAAATCACATACTTATAATGCAAGAAAGTGCATAAAACCTAATGAAACAAGTGAAAAATGCTTGAAAAGCTAGCATAAGATGACTTGTCATCACAATTTTTTAAATAAATTTATTCTTAATTTGTGAACAAGTACAGCAAAAAAAAGTCAACTGTCTTGGTTTAGCATTATCCAATGAAAAATAAAAAAATATTTTTAGGTAAATTTGAAATTTTAAAAAACTAAATTTTTTAATTTTTAAATTATATGATTAAATTCTTTTATTTAAATTAGAAAAATAAAATAAAGTCCAGCAATATCTAGTACACAACAAATTTATAAATTTATTTTTTTTTTAATTTTTAAACTAAAAATAAATTTTTTTCTAATAGTAGAAAAACAAAAAAATCCAACAATATCCAAAAAATAAAAAAATTGAAAAAGTTTAAGTTTTTAAATTAATTTATTCCTAATTTGAGCAAGTGCATAAAAAAAAAGACAAATGTTTGGGTGTAGCATTATCCAGTAAATAAAAAAATAAAAAATATTTTTAAAAAAATTAAAAATGTTAAATGACTAAATTTTTTATTTTTGAATTTTAAAATTATATGATTAAATTCTTTTATTTAAATAAGAAAAATAAAATAAAGTCCAACAATATATAGTAATCAACATATCTGTAAATTTATTATTTTTTAAAACTAAAAAAAATAATTTGTTTTCTAATAGTAGAAAAATAAAAAATCCAAACGATATACAAAAAATAAAAAATTGAAAATTTTTGATTTTTGATTTTTTAAATTAAATTATTCTTAATTTGTGAACAAGTATAGCAAAAAAAAGTCAATTATCCGGGTGTAGCATTATCTGGTAAAAAAAAATAAAAACTTATTTTTAAAAAATTTTAAGATTTTAAAAAACTAAAATTTTTATTTTTTAATTTTTAAATTATATGATTAAATTCTTTTATTTATATTAGAAACAACATATTTGCAAATTTATTATTTTTTAATTAAAAAAATAATTTATTTTCTAATAGTAGAAAAATAAAAAATTCCAACGATATACAAAAAATAAAAAAATTGAAAATTTTGAATTTTTAAATTCATTTATTCTTAATTTGTAAACAAGTGTAGAAAAAAAAGTCAATTGTCCGGGTGTAGCATTATCCGGTAAATAAAAAAATAAAAAATTATTTTTAAAAAATTTTAAAATTTTAAAAAACTAAATATTTTATTTTTTAATTTTTAATTTATATGATTAAATTCTTTTATTTATATTTGAAACAACATATTTGTAAATTTATTATTTTTTAAACTAAAAAAATAATTCATTTTCTAATAGTAGAAAAATAAAAACTTCCAACGATATACAAAAAATAAAAAATTGAAAAATTTTGAATTTTTAAATTCATTTATTCTTAATTTGTAAACAAGTGTAGAAAAAAAAGTCAATTGTCCGGGTGTAGCATTATCCGGTAAATAAAAAAAAATTATTTTTAAAAAAATTAAAATTTTAAAAAAATAATTTTTTTTTAATTTTTGAATTATATGATTAAATTCTTTTATTTATATTAAAAAATAAAATAAATTCTAGCAATATCTAGTAAATAATAGATTTGTAAATTTATTATTTTTTTATTTTTAAACTAAAAAAATATTTTTTTCTAATAGTAAAAAAATAAAAAATTCCAGCAATATCCAAAAAACAAAAAAAAATGAAAAATTTTTAATTTTTAAAATTAACTTATTCTTAATTTGTGAACAAGTGCAACAAAAAAAAAGTCAACTATACAGGTGTATAAAAAATATTTTTAAAAAAATTAAAAATTTCAAATAACTAAAATTTTTATTTTTGAATTTTTTAATTTTAAGATTAAATTTTTTTATTTAAATTATAAAAATAAAATAAACTCCAGCAATATCTAGTAAACAATAGATCTGTAAATTTATTTTTTTTAATTTTTAAACTAAAAAAATAATTTTTTTCTAATAGTAGAAAAATAAAAAATTCCAAAAATATCTAAAAAATAAAAAGGTTGAAAATTTTTAAATTTTTTAAATTAGTTTATCCTGAATTTGTGAACAAGTGAAGCAAAAAAAAAAAGACAAATGTTCGGGTGTAGCATTATCCGGTAAATAAAATAATTTAAAAAAGTATATTTTTAAAAAATAAAAAAATTATAAATGACTCAATTTTTTATTTTTGAGTTTTAAAAGTGTATGATTAAATTCTTTTATTTAAATAAGAAAAATAAAATAAAGTTCAGCAATATCTAGTAAACAACATATCTGTAAATTTATTTTTTTTAAAACTAAAAAAATAATTTATTTTCTAATAGTATAAAAATAAAAAATTCAAACGATATACAAAAAATAAAAAATTGAAAAATTTTTATTTTTTAAATTAATTTATTCTTAATTTTTGAACAAGTGGAGCAAAAAAAGGTCAATTGTCCGGGTGTAGCATTATCCGGTAAATAAAAAATAAAAAATTATTTTTAAAAAATTTTAAGATTTTGAAAAACTAAATATTTTATTTTTTAATTTTTAATTTATATGATTAAATTCTTTTATTTATATTTGAAACAACATATTTGTAAATTTATTATTTTTTAAACTAAAAAAATAATTCATTTTCTAATAGTAGAAAAATAAAAACTTCCAACGATATACAAAAAATAAAAAATTGAAAAATTTTGAATTTTTAAATTCATTTATTCTTAATTTGTAAACAAGTGTAGAAAAAAAAGTCAATTGTCCGGGTGTAGCATTATCCGGTAAATAAAAAAAAATATTTTTAAAAAAATTAAAATTTTAAAAAAATAATTTTTTTTTAATTTTTGAATTATATGATTAAATTCTTTTATTTATATTAAAAAATAAAATAAATTCTAGCAATATCTAGTAAATAATAGATTTGTAAATTTATTATTTTTTTATTTTTAAACTAAAAAAATATTTTTTTTCTAAAAGTAAAAAAATAAAAAATTCCAACAATATCCAAAAAACAAAAAAAAATGAAAAATTTTTAATTTTTAAAATTAACTTATTCTTAATTTGTGAACAAGTGCAACAAAAAAAAAGTCAACTATACAGGTGTATAAAAAATATTTTTAAAAAAATTAAAAATTTCAAATAACTAAAATTTTTATTTTTGAATTTTTTAATTTTAAGATTAAATTTTTTTATTTAAATTATAAAAATAAAATAAACTCCAGCAATATCTAGTAAACAATAGATCTGTAAATTTATTTTTTTTTAATTTTTAAACTAAAAAAATAATTTTTTTCTAATAGTAGAAAAATAAAAAATTCCAAAAATATCTAAAAAATAAAAAGGTTGAAAATTTTTAAATTTTTTAAATTAGTTTATCCTGAATTTGTGAACAAGTGAAGCAAAAAAAAAAGACAAATGTTCGGGTGTAGCATTATCCGGTAAATAAAATAATTTAAAAAAGTATATTTTTAAAAAATAAAAAAATTATAAATGACTCAATTTTTTATTTTTGAGTTTTAAAAGTGTATGATTAAATTCTTTTATTTAAATAAGAAAAATAAAATAAAGTATATTTTTAAAAAAGTATATTTTTAAAAAATAAAAAAATTATAAATGACTCAATTTTTTATTTTTGAGTTTTAAAAGTGTATGATTAAATTCTTTTATTTAAATAAGAAAAATAAAATAAAGTCCAGCAATATCTAGTAAACAACATATCTGTAAATTTATTTTTTTTAAAACTAAAAAAATAATTTATTTTCTAATAGTATAAAAATAAAAAATTCAAACGATATACAAAAAATAAAAAATTGAAAAATTTTTATTTTTTAAATTAATTTATTCTTAATTTTTGAACAAGTGGAGCAAAAAAAGGTCAATTGTCCGGGTGTAGCATTATCCGGTAAATAAAAAAATAAAAAATTATTTTTAAAAAATTTTAAAATTTTAAAAAACTAAATATTTTATTTTTTAATTTTTAATTTATATGATTAAATTCTTTTATTTATATTTGAAACAACATATTTGTAAATTTATTATTTTTTAAACTAAAAAAATAATTCATTTTCTAATAGTAGAAAAATAAAAACTTCCAACGATATACAAAAAATAAAAAATTGAAAACTTTTGAATTTTTAAATTCATTTATTCTTAATTTGTAAACAAGTGTAGAAAAAAAAAGTCAATTGTCCGGGTGTAGCATTATCCGGTAAATAAAAAAATAAAAAATTATTTTTAAAAAAAATTAAAATTTTAAAAAAATAATTTTTTTTTAATTTTTAAATTATATGATTAAATTCTTATATTTATATTAAAAAATAAAATAAAGTCTAGCAATATCTAGTAAATAATAGATTTGTAAATTTATTATTTTTTTTTAAACTAAAAAAATATTTTTTTTCTAATAGTAAAAAAATAAAAAATTCCAACAATATCAAAAAAACAAAAAAAAATGAAAAATTTTTAATTTTTAAAATTAACTTATTCTTAATTTGTGAACAAGTGCAACAAAAAAAAGTCAACTATACAGGTGTATAAAAAATATTTTTAAAAAAATTAAAAATTTCAAATAACTAAAATTTTTATTTTTGAATTTTTTAATTTTAAGATTAAATTTTTTTATTTAAATTATAAAAATAAAATAAACTCCAGCAATATCTAGTAAACAATAGATCTGTAAATTTATTATTTTTTAATTTTTAAACTAAAAAAATAATTTTTTTCTAATAGTAGAAAAATAAAAAATTCCAAAAATATCTAAAAAATAAAAAGGTTGAAAATTTTTAAATTTTTTAAATTAGTTTATCCTGAATTTGTGAACAAGTTAAGCAAAAAAAAAAGACAAATGTTCGGGTGTAGCATTATCCGATAAATAAAAAAATTTAAAAAAGTATATTTTTAAAAAATAAAAAAATTATAAATGACTCAATTTTTTATTTTTGAGTTTTAAAAGTGTATGATTAAATTCTTTTATTTAAATAAGAAAAATAAAATAAAGTTCAGCAATATCTAGTAAACAACATATCTGTAAATTTATTTTTTTTAAAACTAAAAAAATAATTTATTTTCTAATAGTATAAAAATAAAAAATTCAAACGATATACAAAAAAGAAAAAATTGAAAAATTTTTATTTTTTAAATTAATTTATTCTTAATTTTTGAACAAGTGGAGCAAAAAAAGGTCAATTGTCCGGGTGTAGCATTATCCGGTAAATAAAAAAATAAAAAATTATTTTTAAAAAATTTTAAAATTTTAAAAAACTAAATATTTTATTTTTTAATTTTTAATTTATATGATTAAATTCTTTTATTTATATTTGAAACAACATATTTGTAAATTTATTATTTTTTAAACTAAAAAAATAATTCATTTTCTAATAGTAGAAAAATAAAAACTTCCAACGATATACAAAAAATAAAAAATTGAAAACTTTTGAATTTTTAAATTCATTTATTCTTAATTTGTAAACAAGTGTAGAAAAAAAAGTCAATTGTCCGGGTGTAGCATTATCCGGTAAATAAAAAAATAATAAATTATTTTTAAAAAAAATTAAAATTTTAAAAAAATAATTTTTTTTTTATTTTTAAATTATATGATTAAATTCTTTTATTTATATTAAAAAATAAAATAAAGTCTAGCAATATCTAGTAAATAATAGATTTGTAAATTTATTATTTTTTTTTAAACTAAAAAAATATTTTTTTTCTAATAGTAAAAAAATAAAAAATTCCAACAATATCCAAAAAACAAAAAAAAAATGAAAAATTTTTAATTTTTAAAATTAACTTATTCTTAATTTGTGAACAAGTGCAACAAAAAAAAAGTCAACTATACAGGTGTATAAAAAATATTTTTAAAAAAATTAAAAATTTCAAATAACTAAAATTTTTATTTTTGAATTTTTTAATTTTAAGATTAAATTATAAAAATAAAATAAACTCCAGCAATATCTAGTAAATAATAGATCTGCAAATTTATTATTTTTTAATTTTTAAACTAAAAAAATAATTTTTTTCTAATAGTAGAAAAATAAAAAATTCCAAAAATATCTAAAAAATAAAAAGGTTGAAAATTTTTAAATTTTTTAAATTAGTTTATCCTGAATTTGTGAACAAGTTAAGCAAAAAAAAAAAGACAAATGTTCGGGTGTAGCATTATCCGGTAAATAAAAAAATTTTAAAAAGTATATTTTTAAAAAATAAAAAAATTATAAATGACTCAATTTTTTATTTTTGAGTTTTAAAAGTGTATGATTAAATTCTTTTATTTAAATAAGAAAAATAAAATAAAGTATATTTTTAAAAAAGTATATTTTTAAAAAATAAAAAAATTATAAATGACTCAATTTTTTATTTTTGAGTTTTAAAAGTGTATGATTAAATTCTTTTATTTAAATAAGAAAAATAAAATAAAGTCCAGCAATATCTAGTAAACAACATATCTGTAAATTTATTTTTTTTAAAACTAAAAAAATAATTTATTTTCTAATAGTATAAAAATAAAAAATTCAAACGATATACAAAAAAAAAAAATTGAAAAATTTTTATTTTTTAAATTAATTTATTCTTAATTTTTGAACAAGTGGAGCAAAAAAAGGTCAATTGTCCGGGTGTAGCATTATCCGGTAAATAAAAAAATAAAAAATTATTTTTAAAAAATTTTAAAATTTTAAAAAACTAAATATTTTATTTTTTAATTTTTAATTTATATGATTAAATTCTTTTATTTATATTTGAAACAACATATTTGTAAATTTATTATTTTTTAAACTAAAAAAATAATTCATTTTCTAATAGTAGAAAAATAAAAACTTCCAACGATATACAAAAAATAAAAAATTGAAAACTTTTGAATTTTTAAATTCATTTATTCTTAATTTGTAAACAAGTGTAGAAAAAAAAAGTCAATTGTCCGGGTGTAGCATTATCCGGTAAATAAAAAAATAAAAAATTATTTTTAAAAAAAATTAAAATTTTAAAAAAATAATTTTTTTTTAATTTTTAAATTATATGATTAAATTCTTATATTTATATTAAAAAATAAAATAAAGTCTAGCAATATCTAGTAAATAATAGATTTGTAAATTTATTATTTTTTTTTAAACTAAAAAAATATTTTTTTTCTAATAGTAAAAAAATAAAAAATTCCAACAATATCAAAAAAACAAAAAAAAATGAAAAATTTTTAATTTTTAAAATTAACTTATTCTTAATTTGTGAACAAGTGCAACAAAAAAAAGTCAACTATACAGGTGTATAAAAAATATTTTTAAAAAAATTAAAAATTTCAAATAACTAAAATTTTTATTTTTGAATTTTTTAATTTTAAGATTAAATTTTTTTATTTAAATTATAAAAATAAAATAAACTCCAGCAATATCTAGTAAACAATAGATCTGTAAATTTATTATTTTTTAATTTTTAAACTAAAAAAATAATTTTTTTCTAATAGTAGAAAAATAAAAAATTCCAAAAATATCTAAAAAATAAAAAGGTTGAAAATTTTTAAATTTTTTAAATTAGTTTATCCTGAATTTGTGAACAAGTTAAGCAAAAAAAAAAGACAAATGTTCGGGTGTAGCATTATCCGATAAATAAAAAAATTTAAAAAAGTATATTTTTAAAAAATAAAAAAATTATAAATGACTCAATTTTTTATTTTTGAGTTTTAAAAGTGTATGATTAAATTCTTTTATTTAAATAAGAAAAATAAAATAAAGTTCAGCAATATCTAGTAAACAACATATCTGTAAATTTATTTTTTTTAAAACTAAAAAAATAATTTATTTTCTAATAGTATAAAAATAAAAAATTCAAACGATATACAAAAAAGAAAAAATTGAAAAATTTTTATTTTTTAAATTAATTTATTCTTAATTTTTGAACAAGTGGAGCAAAAAAAGGTCAATTGTCCGGGTGTAGCATTATCCGGTAAATAAAAAAATAAAAAATTATTTTTAAAAAATTTTAAAATTTTAAAAAACTAAATATTTTATTTTTTAATTTTTAATTTATATGATTAAATTCTTTTATTTATATTTGAAACAACATATTTGTAAATTTATTATTTTTTAAACTAAAAAAATAATTCATTTTCTAATAGTAGAAAAATAAAAACTTCCAACGATATACAAAAAATAAAAAATTGAAAACTTTTGAATTTTTAAATTCATTTATTCTTAATTTGTAAACAAGTGTAGAAAAAAAAGTCAATTGTCCGGGTGTAGCATTATCCGGTAAATAAAAAAATAAAAAATTATTTTTAAAAAAAATTAAAATTTTAAAAAAATAATTTTTTTTTATTTTTAAATTATATGATTAAATTCTTTTATTTATATTAAAAAATAAAATAAAGTCTAGCAATATCTAGTAAATAATAGATTTGTAAATTTATTATTTTTTTTTTAAACTAAAAAAATATTTTTTTTCTAATAGTAAAAAAATAAAAAATTCCAACAATATCCAAAAAACAAAAAAAAAATGAAAAATTTTTAATTTTTAAAATTAACTTATTCTTAATTTGTGAACAAGTGCAACAAAAAAAAAGTCAACTATACAGGTGTATAAAAAATATTTTTAAAAAAATTAAAAATTTCAAATAACTAAAATTTTTATTTTTGAATTTTTTAATTTTAAGATTAAATTTTTTTATTTAAATTATAAAAATAAAATAAACTCCAGCAATATCTAGTAAACAATAGATCTGTAAATTTATTTTTTTTTAATTTTTAAACTAAAAAAATAATTTTTTTCTAATAGTAGAAAAATAAAAAATTCCAAAAATATCTAAAAAATAAAAAGGTTGAAAATTTTTAAATTTTTTAAATTAGTTTATCCTGAATTTGTGAACAAGTGAAGCAAAAAAAAAAGACAAATGTTCGGGTGTAGCATTATCCGGTAAATAAAAAAATTTTAAAAAGTATATTTTTAAAAAATAAAAAAATTATAAATGACTCAATTTTTTATTTTTGAGTTTTAAAAGTGTATGATTAAATTCTTTTATTTAAATAAGAAAAATAAAATAAAGTATATTTTTAAAAATTATATTTTTAAAAAATAAAAAAATTATAAATGACTCAATTTTTTATTTTTGAGTTTTAAAAGTGTATGATTAAATTCTTTTATTTAAATAAGAAAAATAAAATAAAGTCCAGCAATATCTAGTAAACAACATATCTGTAAATTTATTTTTTTTAAAACTAAAAAAATAATTTATTTTCTAATAGTATAAAAATAAAAAATTCAAACGATATACAAAAAATAAAAAATTGAAAAATTTTTATTTTTTAAATTAATTTATTCTTAATTTTTGAACAAGTGGAGCAAAAAAAGGTCAATTGTCTGGGTGTAGCATTATCCGGTAAATAAAAAAATAAAAAATTATTTTTAAAAAATTTTAAAATTTTAAAATACTAAATATTTTATTTTTTAATTTTTAATTTATATGATTAAATTCTTTTATTTATATTTGAAACAACATATTTGTAAATTTATTATTTTTTAAACTAAAAAAATAATTCATTTTCTAATAGTAGAAAAATAAAAACTTCCAACGATATACAAAAAATAAAAAATTGAAAACTTTTGAATTTTTAAATTCATTTATTCTTAATTTGTAAACAAGTGTAGAAAAAAAAGTCAATTGTCCGGGTGTAGCATTATCCGGTAAATAAAAAAATAAAAAATTATTTTTAAAAAAAATTAAAATTTTAAAAAAATAATTTTTTTTTAATTTTTAAATTATATGATTAAATTCTTTTATTTATATTAAAAAATAAAATAAAGTCTAGCAATATCTAGTAAATAATAGATTTGTAAATTTATTATTTTTTTTTAAACTAAAAAAATATTTTTTTTCTAATAGTAAAAAAATAAAAAATTCCAACAATATCCAAAAAACAAAAAAAAATGAAAATTTTTTAATTTTTAAAATTAACTTATTCTTAATTTGTGAACAAGTGCAACAAAAAAAAGTCAACTATACAGGTGTATAAAAAATATTTTTAAAAAAATTAAAAATTTCAAATTACTAAAATTTTTATTTTTGAATTTTTTAATTTTAAGATTAAATTTTTTTATTTAAATTATAAAAATAAAATAAACTCCAGCAATATCTAGTAAACAATAGATCTGTAAATTTATTATTTTTTAATTTTTAAACTAAAAAAATAATTTTTTTCTAATAGTAGAAAAATAAAAAATTCCAAAAATATCTAAAAAATAAAAAGGTTGAAAATTTTTAAATTTTTTAAATTAGTTTATCCTGAATTTGTGAACAAGTTAAGCAAAAAAAAAAGACAAATGTTCGGGTGTAGCATTATCCGATAAATAAAAAAATTTAAAAAAGTATATTTTTAAAAAATAAAAAAATTATAAATGACTCAATTTTTTATTTTTGAGTTTTAAAAGTGTATGATTAAATTCTTTTATTTAAATAAGAAAAATAAAATAAAGTTCAGCAATATCTAGTAAACAACATATCTGTAAATTTATTTTTTTTAAAACTAAAAAAATAATTTATTTTCTAATAGTATAAAAATAAAAAATTCAAACGATATACAAAAAAGAAAAAATTGAAAAATTTTTATTTTTTAAATTAATTTATTCTTAATTTTTGAACAAGTGGAGCAAAAAAAGGTCAATTGTCCGGGTGTAGCATTATCCGGTAAATAAAAAAATAAAAAATTATTTTTAAAAAATTTTAAAATTTTAAAAAACTAAATATTTTATTTTTTAATTTTTAATTTATATGATTAAATTCTTTTATTTATATTTGAAACAACATATTTGTAAATTTATTATTTTTTAAACTAAAAAAATAATTCATTTTCTAATAGTAGAAAAATAAAAACTTCCAACGATATACAAAAAATAAAAAATTGAAAACTTTTGAATTTTTAAATTCATTTATTCTTAATTTGTAAACAAGTGTAGAAAAAAAAGTCAATTGTCCGGGTGTAGCATTATCCGGTAAATAAAAAAATAATAAATTATTTTTAAAAAAAATTAAAATTTTAAAAAAATAATTTTTTTTTTATTTTTAAATTATATGATTAAATTCTTTTATTTATATTAAAAAATAAAATAAAGTCTAGCAATATCTAGTAAAT
Source organism: Arachis ipaensis (assembly GCF_059453495.1). NCBI lineage: Eukaryota > Viridiplantae > Streptophyta > Magnoliopsida > Fabales > Fabaceae > Arachis > Arachis ipaensis. Next base: position 64,774,123 of record NC_142439.1, on the reverse strand, counting down.
AATAGATTTGTAAATTTATTATTTTTTTTTAAACTAAAAAAATATTTTTTTTCTAATAGTAAAAAAATAAAAAATTCCAACAATATCCAAAAAACAAAAAAAAAATGAAAAATTTTTAATTTTTAAAATTAACTTATTCTTAATTTGTGAACAAGTGCAACAAAAAAAAAGTCAACTATACAGGTGTATAAAAAATATTTTTAAAAAAATTAAAAATTTCAAATAACTAAAATTTTTATTTTTGAATTTTTTAATTTTAAGATTAAATTATAAAAATAAAATAAACTCCAGCAATATCTAGTAAATAATAGATCTGCAAATTTATTATTTTTTAATTTTTAAACTAAAAAAATAATTTTTTTCTAATAGTAGAAAAATAAAAAATTCCAAAAATATCTAAAAAATAAAAAGGTTGAAAATTTTTAAATTTTTTAAATTAGTTTATCCTGAATTTGTGAACAAGTTAAGCAAAAAAAAAAAGACAAATGTTCGGGTGTAGCATTATCCGGTAAATAAAAAAATTTTAAAAAGTATATTTTTAAAAAATAAAAAAATTATAAATGACTCAATTTTTTATTTTTGAGTTTTAAAAGTGTATGATTAAATTCTTTTATTTAAATAAGAAAAATAAAATAAAGTATATTTTTAAAAAAGTATATTTTTAAAAAATAAAAAAATTATAAATGACTCAATTTTTTATTTTTGAGTTTTAAAAGTGTATGATTAAATTCTTTTATTTAAATAAGAATAATAAAATAAAGTCCAGCAATATCTAGTAAACAACATATCTGTAAATTTATTTTTTTTAAAACTAAAAAAATAATTTATTTTCTAATAGTATAAAAATAAAAAATTCAAACGATATACAAAAAATAAAAAATTGAAAAATTTTTATTTTTTAAATTAATTTATTCTTAATTTTTGAACAAGTGGAGCAAAAAAAGGTCAATTGTCCGGGTGTAGCATTATCCGGTAAATAAAAAAATAAAAAATTATTTTTAAAAAATTTTAAAATTTTAAAATACTAAATATTTTATTTTTTAATTTTTAATTTATATGATTAAATTCTTTTATTTATATTTGAAACAACATATTTGTAAATTTATTATTTTTTAAACTAAAAAAATAATTCATTTTCTAATAGTAGAAAAATAAAAACTTCCAACGAGATACAAAAAATAAAAAATTGAAAACTTTTGAATTTTTAAATTCATTTATTCTTAATTTGTAAACAAGTGTAGAAAAAAAAGTCAATTGTCCGGGTGTAGCATTATCCGGTAAATAAAAAAATAAAAAATTATTTTTAAAAAAAATTAAAATTTTAAAAAAATAATTTTTTTTTAATTTTTAAATTATATGATTAAATTCTTTTATTTATATTAAAAAATAAAATAAAGTCTAGCAATATCTAGTAAATAATAGATTTGTAAATTTATTTTTTTTAAACTAAAAAAATATTTTTTTTCTAATAGTAAAAAAATAAAAAATTCCAACAATATCCAAAAAACAAAAAAAAAATGAAAAATTTTTAATTTTTAAAATTAACTTATTCTTAATTTGTGAACAAGTGCAACAAAAAAAAGTCAACTATACAGGTGTATAAAAAATATTTTTAAAAAAATT